>NC_066583.1:160864562-161191562 GCF_024323335.1 Lathyrus oleraceus
GCAACATGAAGAGAAAAACATCAAATAAAGATAACCACATCCAAGCAAGCAAATTCATAGTCATCTTCTTGATCTTCCCATGTATCAGATGAACTACTCCTTGATAGGCTCAGAATAAGGCATTAGACACAGGTTCAAAATAACATTTCCATCAAGACCATGTAGCAGATGAATTCATGTGGATCCCAATACTTGCATCATATGGAAGCTCATATCATAATAACTTGGTCTCAAAATAGTTGGCATTGGCCAAGTCCTTTTGCATATGGAAGGCTGCCTAATTCTAAGTCCAAAGCTCAAATCAAATCCAACAGTCCACATAAACATTTTTTAGGGTTTTTATTTTTTATTAAGTATTTTAAGGTCCTAAGACTGTAACACCTCAAATTTGCCCTCCTCATTCATGCATTCATTTTAGGTTATTTAACATTTCATATTGCATTTCATCATGTCAATCAGAATTAGCTCCCAGAGTTTATCTTCCAAGAAGCTTGGATATCATCCAAGTCAATTGGTTTCATTTTCAGAGGTTTTCTTCAAAAGATCAAGCTTAACAGGCTCAGTACAGTTCAAAATTCAACTGTGAAATCGAAAGTCAATTGTTGGTCAACTGAAGGTCAAATGGCTAGGGAATAACTTGAGTTACTTCCAACATGTTCAAATGAGGCCTATTCATCATTTGACATATTACTCTTGAAGGAACAAAGGTCCAGCGCACAGGTAACAAATTTGGAAAGATGACTTGAACTGTCATGCTCGCTAGGCGAGCATAATGGTTCACCTAGCGAGCCCCAAGAAAAGCCACCAGAGTCTGAACTGTCACGCGTTTTGAAAAGGAAAAAATATAACAGAAAAATTTTGGGCTTGAGTTGCCTTCATTCTGAGCCCACCAAGCCACGAAAATCAGAGTATAAATTCTAAATTTCATTGAAACAAAACCCTGGAGAAAAAAGAGAGAACTAATCTACAGCAGCCTCCAGACAGCTCTGAAAAATTCACTCAGACTCTGAGACTTTTCCCTCTGACTCACACACTTTTTCACTTCCATCTCATATAAACCCTCAGATTGCTCTGCAAACCCAACCCTGCATTTCAATTTCAATCGATCTTCCCAATTAGGTTTGCCCTTATTTCCATTACTTTATGCTTTCAATTTGCATTTTCTGAATGTATGAGGTATTATGGGTGAATTTGGAAGAGTTGGTATCGTTAGGTTTTGCGTTTGGTTTTAGATATGCATGAATGTGTAACAATACCTTGAGTTTTTGATCACTCAGTTTCTGAAATGAGCACCATAGGGTTTGGGGTTTCTGAAATCGCACTGTTATCAAAGAAGAACCCAGAACCCGCAGACATTCGCTAGCACCTCGCTAAGCGAACCTGTAGCGAAGCTTCGCTAAGCCTTAGCTAAGCGAAGCAGTAGCGATCGCGACAGTAGCTGCTTTTTCCGTTTGCTCTCCAATCTGTTTTGTGTTTGTTATGACATGCTTTCTATTGCACCCAGGCACATGTTTTAGTATGTATGTCATGTTTTGACGTGTGGATCTTTGCCCCCTGACTTTGAGTTTTGATATCCTTTTGATGCATTTGTTTGACAAGAGGTTTAAGCCTCCTATCCTTGGGTGTTTTTTTGTGTGAATTTTTGTGAACTTTAATGGTATGATTCATGTGGTTACATTTTGATTGCACCCCATCTTGTTTCTCTAACATGTTTCTTGAGTTTTTTTTGTGAGGGCTTACATGACTCTTGAAGAGATAGCTTGCTTGGTATTGCACTTTATTTGTGGGATACACCGCGCATTATAAAAAGTCATAACAAAGAAAGGATCAGATTAAATTTGGAGATTCAAACGCATGACCTAGATTTGATCTGGAGATGATGAAGCCACCGGAGCCACTGTCTTCTCCGGTGAGCTTCAAGATTCCGGCCAAATTGCAGAAACTCAAACCTCCATCAAAACGTGCGATCTATACATTATTAAAAAGCTGGGATGATGTACATCATTCCTATACCATCCATTTTCCTTCTAGATATCTATAGTGTTAAAAATCAGAGATGGAAAAATCTGGTGTTCATCATGAACTCAATGAATTTCAAAAATTAAAAGCATAAACATGATACCTCCATTGAGAGGACTTCAGCCAACACAAAATCTAAG
This sequence comes from Lathyrus oleraceus, assembly GCF_024323335.1. Taxonomy (NCBI): domain Eukaryota; kingdom Viridiplantae; phylum Streptophyta; class Magnoliopsida; order Fabales; family Fabaceae; genus Lathyrus; species Lathyrus oleraceus. The sequence goes on from NC_066583.1 coordinate 160,866,722, forward strand.
CCAATAGGTCACTGGATTAAGAGAATCGAAGAAAATACCAGTTGGAATGTAAGCTTGAGTTCTGGTGATTTCAACATGATGCCTTGCTTGCTTTATCAAAACAGAAGTTCAATGAAGTGTATAATGAAGGTCTAGAAGCATTAGATCTAAGAATACAACCAGATGAAGCTGAATTCTAGATCTGAAAAATTTTGAGAAAAATGCAATTGCTTCTTTAGTGATGGTTAGGGAGAGAATTCTGCAGCATTTTAGGTTGAATTGGGCGTGTGAAATGGAGGGAATGAAGTCTTTATTTATAGAGAAATTGGCAAGGGAAGTGTGAGCAATCCGTGTGCATGGCATGTGAAGCTTCATTGCATGGGCTTGCACGATCATGCACAAGGCCCAAAAACAATGCCAAATGAGTTCTGAATACCAGCCAGATGGAAATGGACGTGTGAAATGCAAAGGCAATTGCTCATGTAGCAAGATTTCAAGTGAATTCCTTCTTTGTACCTAAAAATTCATCTCTTTGAAAGTACCATTTAAAAAATCCAAACATGATCATGTGAGTAATGATTCGAAAGGTCTTGATGTAAGGAACAATTGTTATGTTGGTCAAAAATCCATTTGGAATGTGGAAATTTATGAAATTTGAGTTTAAAGTGTGATATGCAAAACATGTCAAGGCAAGGTTTCTAAAATTTGCCAACTTTCAAGCCCTTCTGTTTTGATGATGCAAGCTTGAAATGAAAAAACCTCCAACATCAACGTTGTATATATTTTCAAGATAATCAAAATGGACTTAAATTTTGCATCATTTGGATTTTTGATGAAGGAGTTATGGGCACTTGAAGTTGAACTTTTTTTACTTTTGATGCCTTTGACCCAAAAGGACCTATAATGTCTTGCATTATCACATGTATTTCCTTTGAGATTTTGAAATTTTGTTCAACATAAAATTTGAAGTATACATCTCAAGCTTTCCAATGCATTTGATCCCATCTTAAAATCATAGAAAATGAATTAGTTGTGTCCTTGGGAAGTTGACCCACAATTAGGGTTTCAGTCAAAATGACCTATAATGTATTGGAATGGAAAATGGTCTTCCAAGCTTCAAATCAAATTTTGATGAACATGAAAGTTGTTCATATTGTCCTTAGGAACATTTTTTCTTTTGGGACCATCTCCATTTGACCAACATATAAAACGTTAGGCCTCAGTGCATTTCAAAATAGTGAGATGAATTGACTGCGTGCCTTGAAGCTTGATGCAAGAATTAGCAATTGAAAGCACTCAAATCCAACTCAATTTTCAAGTTCCATCTTCATGCTCATGCTTATGAATCTGCTCGAATCTTGCTCAATTCCAACAAATAATGGTTGATCCTTGCTCAAAATTCCATGAGGATGAAGAATCTACAAAAATCTTGAAGAGTTGTGTGAAGAAAAATGAAATTTGAAAGGAGAGAAAAATTGGAGGGAAATGAAAATTCTAGATCTCAAAAGTTAGTTATGAGCAAATTCAGTTAGGGTTTGGCTTTTATATCATGTGTTAATGACAATGCTAATCCAAATTAACCATTTGCTAATCATGCTTAGTGAAAATTGAAATGTCTTGCAAAAAATGAATAATGAACTTGCATGGCCATGTAACACGTGCCAAATCTCATGCAATGCTTGGATTTCACTTAAAACCATTCAATAATCATCATGGAATTGGTAGCTTGCTTGTATCATCAACCAAATTTGAAATATCAATTTTCCCTCCAACATGTACATGTGTGAATAAGTGGTCATGTGATCTTTTTCAATGCAAGGTAAAGATTCATTTGGAAAGTATTGGTCAAGACAAGCATTTTGCAAAAAGAGTGGACCAATTTGGAGATTTGAATCAAAAGTTATCCCATGTTGAAATTCCATGTACACTTTGTGTTCATTTGGCCATAACTTCCCAACCAATCATCAGATGATCATGAAATAGGACTTTTTGAAAAGGTGAGAGAAAGATCTTCAACTTTCAAGTTCACCAAAAATCCATTTGAAGCTTCTTCGATGTTGATAAGTCAAGTTGAATGTGGACCAAAAACTTGCCATTTTTGGAAACTTGAAATTACAGGTCACTTTCCATTTTTGGAAACTTTTGCCATGGCTTCAAAATCTTCAAGATAGATGTTTAGAATGACAAATGGACCTCTTTTGAACATGATTGAGGTGTCTCGACTCATTTCCCCACCTCATAGCCCTCAGTTGACTGCACAATTGACTTTTTGGTCCACAGATGACCTTGACATGCCCTGATCAGCTTGAGCCTCTACCACTTGAGGAAAAATCTCAAAAATGAAACCCTAGCTCATGTAGGCTCAATAAAATGATCATATGATCCTCATCATCAGCAAATACCTTATCTCCTTGAGAAACCCTGGCTGGAAGAATGGCATTGATTAGGGTTGACCAGAGGTCAAAACCCTAATCCAAAGGAACTTGAGGATAAACAATGAAACCCTTGATGATGGTAGAGCCATGATGATGATAATATATCCTTGCAAACAAGATGATGCTCAACCTTTGAAGGATCAGGAAACCCTAACTGAAGTGCAAACCCTCATATGGTTGATCATCCATTCATAAAAACCCTCAGGCTTGAATCATGTAACCTCTCCATTTACTGGAAAGACTTTGGAGGATGATCTTCTTATTTTCAGATGATATGAAAAATGCAATGCCTAATGCTCTAAAAATGAAATGCAGTGTGCTAAACTAGTCCCAAGCTTCAAGACAGTAAAGTTGTATCATGTATCCCGAGATGAAAATCAAATGGTTGATGCCTTAGCCACATTGTCTTCCATGATTAAAGTTCATTGGCAGAATCATGTGCCACACGTTGCTGTGAATCGACTCGAGAGGCCTGCGTATGTGTTTGCAGCCGAGTCCGTTATGGATGAGAAGCCGTGGTTTTATGATATTAAGAATTTCCTCAAAAACCAAGAGTATTCTGAAGGAGCGTCGAAGAATGACAAGAAGACACTGAGAAGTCTAGCTGGAAGCTTTTACTTGAACAAGGATGATGTGTTGTACAAGAGGAACTTTGACATGATTCTGCTCAGATGCGCGGTCGGACACGAAGCAGACATGTTAATGCAGGAAGTACACGAGGGATCTTTCGGTACCCATGCTGGTGGTCATGCAATGGCCAAGAAGTTGTTAAGAGCCGGTTATTACTGGATAACCATGGAATCTGATTGTTTCAAATACGCTCGGAAGTGCCACAAATGTCAGATCTATGTAGATAAAGTGCATGTACTACCAAACCCTCTGAATATTATGAATTCTCCTTGGCCATTCGCGATGTGGGCATCGATATGATTGGAAATATTGAACCTACTGCTTCTAATGGACATCGCTTCATCCTAGTCGCGATTGATTACTTTACCAAGTGGGTGGAAGCAGCTTCCTATGCCAATGTTACCAGACAAGTGGTTGCTCGATTCATTAAGAAAGAAATTATTTGTCGTTATGGGGTTCCTGAGAGAATCATCACTGATAATGGTTCAAATCTCAATAACAAGATGATGAAAGAGCTTTGCAAAGACTTTAAGATCGAACATCACAATTCTTCTCCTTACAGACCAAAGATGAATGGTGTTGTAGAGGCGGCAAACAAGAACATTAAGAAGATCGTGCAAAAGATGGTTGTGACATATAAGGATTGGCATGAGATGTTGCCTTTCGTTTTGCATGGGTACCGTAGAAGTTGAAATCCCTCCTTTGAGGGTGATGATGGATGTAAAACTTGACGAGGCTGAGTTGGTTCAAGCCAGGTTTGATGAGTTAAATTTAATTGAGGAAAAGCGATTAGCAGCTGTGTGCCATGGACAACTATATCAGAGAAGGATGAAGAAGGCCTTTGATCAGAAAGTGCGTCCTCGAAGCTATCAGATAGGTGACTTAGTTTTGAAGAGGATCCTTCCTCACGGTACAGATAACAGGGGCAAGTGGACTCTGAATTATGAAGGTCCATATGTTATGAAAAAGGTCTTTTCTGGTGGAGCCTTGATGCTTACAACTATGGATGGTGAAGATTTTCCGTCTCCTGTGAATTCAGATGTAGTCAAAGAATACTTCGCATAAACTGACCCGATGGACAAAGAAAGAAAGTCCAGGCAAAAAAAAGGGCATCCCGGCGAACCAAGAGAAAAAGAAAAGGAAAAGGTCTGGGCAAAAGTTAGGGATAAAGAAAAAAAATAATATGTACACCCGGTAAGTCGAAAACCTGTAAAGGCGGCTTAGGCAAAAATGGGTATCCCGGTGGATTGAAAACCTGAAAAGACGGTCCAAGCAAAAGAGGGATTAAAGCGAAGACCACAGTTTGAGTTATCTGTACTTCATCGCGCTTCAGTGTCTACCATCTTGAAGGATATGATCGGTCCAATCACTCTTCTCATAAAGCAAAGAATTTGGGGGAAATTGAAGATCTATGAGTCATAACAGAATTGGAAAATAGTGGAATGCCGTGTTCACATTGCCAATAAGATAGTTTATTTTATTTTTTTGGCGCAATTACCTCTTCCTAGGAATTGCTTCCTGATGTATTTGCCTTTATAGGCCATTTTCAATCAATAAAAGTCGTTATTTAGTCAAATTGCTCTCTTGTTTTTTTTATTTTTTTTGTTTTGTTTGCAAAAAAACGTCCGAATTTTTGATAAACATTGCATCTAAAAACATGAAGGCTAGACAATGACGAGCGGAAAGATAAAACATCTGAAAATCATTTTGAATGTTGAGTACACTTGAGTATATTTTGTCCATACGATCCCCTGGGGCATGTATGTCCTGCCGTTTTGCAGGTTACTATCTTTGATTGATGGCTAAAGCAGATGAGCCAAAGTTTGTTCGAAGGAAGACCCTGTTGTTTCAACATTGTCCATTCGTGTAAGAAGTTGGGTCGTCTAAGTCGAGTTCAGAATTTGTTTCCCCATCATGGTCGAGAGGTTGGTGTTTTGCCAACAAGTGACTCCCCGGTTGAGTTGGTTCCTCTACCGTTCTGAGAATGTCAGATCAGTAAGTATCCTCAGCAGAATTGTTGTATGCCCCCACAGAGTTGGAAGATCGAATCAGAAATTGTATTCTCAGTAAAGTGATCATTTGCTTTCCCAGCAGGAGTTTTCCTCCCTTTGCATCTTACATGTAGTAATCATCATTTGCATTCGCATTCTCAAATCGCGTAGCATTTCCATTCAGTATGGAGCATTACGCCATGGAAAACTCAAACATATGCATACATGTATTAAACCAGATTGGATCGTATCTCCGGAAGAAACAGATCATTTTTCAACATCAATGTAGCACATTTGCAGCAGTTGCTCTTGGCAACATTCAAAATCGATAATCCCAGTGAGATTTATTTTCTCACCGGCCCGTAAAAGGAAAGCTTGATTCCCTTCTGATTTAGTCCCCGACAAGTGTCTGCCTTATTTTGACATATGTAAATATCATCCTTGCGATACCGGTAAGTGTCGTGTTGATCCCCGTAAATGTCTGCGCTTTTCTTTGATGTCGGCAAACATCATCTTTCGATGTCGGTAAATGTCGAATTCCAATTGTTGGCCATCAGTAAATGGCATGTCTCTCGTGGTGTCTACAAAAATCGTTATGTCAACACCCATAAGTGTATTTCTTTCTTTGGTGTCGGTAAACATCATTGTTTGATGTCGGTAAACATCAGCCGCTTGTTAACCATCGGTAAATGGTTTTGTCGTTTAAGATTCCCCAGCATATTCGCTATCCGTAAATATCGAGTATTTCATTTTAACCATCGGTAAATGGTTTTGTTCATAAATGTATTATTTCCTTGGTGTCTGTAAACATCATTGATTCGATGTCGATAAACATCGAGTTCCTTCCCAGTCATCGGTAAATGTCTGGTCGTGTAGCGCTTTCTTTGACATCGGTAAATGTCTGGTCTTGTTTCATTTATAAGCATCATTGTTCGATGTCAGTAAACATCGAGTTCCTTCCCAGTCATCGGTAAATGTCTGGTCTTGTTTCATTTATAAGCATCATTATTCGATGTCGGTAAACATCGAGTTCCTCCCCAGTGAAGCCGCCATCGGTAAATGGCCTCGCTTTCTTTGATATCGGTAAATACCAAATCTGTTTCGAAGCCGCCATCAATAAATGACCTCGCTTTCTTTGTTATCGGTAAATATCAAATCTGTTTCGAAGCCGCCATCGGTAAATGGCCTCGCTTTCTTTGATATCGGTAAATATCAAATCTGTTTCGAAGCCGCCATCGGTAAATGGCCTCGCATTCCTCGCTTCGTCACCTACAGAGTGCAAATTCTCCGGTTCTTTTGGTATTCAATCCCTATTTACCTAGAAAGTCTGATAGCCGCTGCTTTCATCTGTTCAGGTTAACAGTTGATTGAATAGGGGCAGCTGTAACACCTCAAATTTGCCCTCCTCATTCATGCATTCATTTTAGGTCATTTAACATTTCATATTGCATTTCATCATGTTAATCAGAATTAGCTCCCAGAGTTTATCTTCCAAGAAGCTTGGTTATCATCCAAGTCAATTGGTTTCATTTTCAGAGGTTTTCTTCAAAAGATCAAGCTTAACAGGCTCAGTACAGTTCAAAATTCAACTGTGAAATCGAAAGTCAACTGTTGGTCAACTAAAGGTCAAATGGCTAGGGAATAACTTGAGTTACTTCCAACATGTTCAAATGAGGCCTATTCATCATTTGACATATTACTCTTAAAGGAACAAAGGTCCAGCGCACAGGTTACAAATTTGGAAAGATGACTTGAAGTCTCATGCTCGCTAGGCGAGCAGAATGGTTCGCCTAGCGAGCCCCAAGAAAAGCCACCAGAGTCTGAACTGTCATGCTCGCTAGGCAAGAAGATCCTTCGCTAGGCGAAGCCCACGCGTTTTGAAAAGGAAAAAATATAACAAAAAAATTTTGGGCTTGAGTTGCCTTCATTCTGAGCCCACCAAGCCACGAAAATCAGAGTATAAATTCTAAATTTCATTGAAACAAAACCCTGGAGAAAAAAGAGAGAACTAATCTGCAGCAGCCTCTAGACAGCTCTGAAAAATTCACTCAGACTCTGAGACTTTTCACTCTGACTCACACACTTTTTCACTTCCATCTCATATAAACCCTCAGATTGCTCTGCAAACCCAACCGTGCATTTCAATTTCAATCGATCTTCCCAATCAGGTTTGCCCTTATTTCCATTACTTTATGCTTTCAATTTGCATTTTCTGAATGTATGAGGTATTATGGGTGAATTTGGAAGAGTTGGTATCGTTAGGTTTTGCGTTTGGTTTTAGATATGCATGAATGTGTAACAATACCTTGAATGTTTGATCACTCAGTTTCTGAAATGAGCAACATAGGGTTTGGGGTTTCTGAAATCGCACTGTTATCAAAGAAGAACCCAGAACCCGCAGACATTCGCTAGCACCTCGCTAAGCGAACCTGTAGCGAAGCTTCGCTAAGCCTTCGCTAAACGAAGCAGTAGCGATCGCGACAGTAGCTGCTTTTTCCGTTTGCTCTCCAATCTGTTTTGTGTTTGTTATGACATACTTTCTATTGCACCCGGGCACATGTTTTAGTATGTATGTCATGTTTTGACGTGTGGATCTTTGCCCCCTGACTTTGAGTTTTGATATCCTTTTGATGCATTTGTTTGACAAGAGGTTTAGGCCTCCTATCCTTGGGTGTTTTTTTTTTGTGAATTTTTGTGAACTTTAATGGCATGATTCATGCGGTTACATTTTGATTGCACCCCATCTTGTTTCTCTAACCTGTTTGTTGAGTTTTTTTTGTGAGGGCTTACATGACTCTTGAAGAGATAGCTTGCTTGGTATTCCACTTTATTTGTGGGATACCATTTGGAGATTTATTCCGATTACTTTGCTGACTTGCTTTCTTTGATGGTGCTAGCTTGAGAGATCACAGGGTTTCTTGCTCCTTTAGTTGTTATTACTTTGGATTTTTATCTGTGTGGTAGATCTCTTGACCCCTTTACATCTTTCCAGCATGTTACCGCTTTCTTAGCTAGAAGACCTCGATAGGAGGCAATGTTTTTGTGTGTTTACTTTTGTGTCCAAAGACCTCCAAGAAGAGGCACCAATGCCAAAGACCTCCACGAAGAGTCATTTGACGGATAAAAGGGATTAGTAGTCAATCCCCCGTTATTCAGTGTGTCGTTCTTTATGCTCGCACTACGTGTCGATGCTTCAAAACAAAAGCCCAAGATCTTTTGTCCGGTCGGTCAGTGGAGAGGGTTCCACCTTTCTAAATCCCCACGCTTTGTCATGAGCTCACCCTGTCTAGGGTTAAGAGCTATGAGGTCTTATCCTCATTACCCTTTTGATCTGCTCACCCTGACGTTCAATGTCAGTGGTTAAGAGCCCATTTGATTACCTTTTCCATGGCTTGTTTGTCGAGGTTGATATGACCCCTCTTGACTAAAGCCCTACCCATGTATGCTTGAGCCCCCTTGTTGGTGTGTATACTTTATGCTATATGTTTTTCTTGTGTGGTGTGATCGTCACCCATAGGACTGCTAGGCTTCGTATAGTCTCTCGTTTGCATGTCAATTAAGGTAGCACGATTCCTTCGTCTAGGACTTCCTTTTTGCATGAGCATTCCTAAAACACAAACAAACTCATTGATTTTTGTTCTCCTAAGAACACGTTAACTCCTTCTACTACAGGCGAGTAAGTCTCCAAAGGTCGAGCATCCGGTAGATTGCGTAGTAACGTCGTTCATGTAAAAAACACAAAATAAACAAATAGGTCAGCTGAGCTACGAAGACTCAGATTCTCATATTCAGATGAGATACGTATGCAGTGGATGCGACATCCGTGCGAGTCATTTTCTTTTGACCCCTGTTTTAGTAAATAGTACATTAGATAAACCCACACTCTTTAGACAAGAACAACAAGAGTGGATCCCGTAGAGTACTACGGATACGTAGGGGTGCTAATACCTTCCCTTCGCATAACCGACTCCCGAACCCAAGATTTGGTTGCGAGACCTTGTCTTTTCCTTTCCTTTTTCCCGGTTTACTTCGAGCGTTTTCTTTCCCTCCTTTGGGATAAATAAGGCACGGTGGCGACTCTTCTGTCATTTCTTTTTCGCCGATTGTTTTTTCGCACACTATATATTTCTTAGGCTGCGACAAAGACCATAAACACAAACAAGATATACAAACAAATATATACAATCAGAATATATGGCTCAAGTGAGCAAAGTGAAAAAATGACATAAACATAAACAAGTTAAATGATATGTAAATGGCAAATGAAATGGTAAATAGCTTGAATTTAAATTGCATAAAGTAAATGACTTGAAATTAAAAGCCAGAATAATAAGAGTTAGTCAAATGTTAGTTGATTAGATGTTAGTGGTGTTTTTTCTTTTCAATTGATTAAGTCATTCTTTGGAGAACACTAAACCCTCTATTCACAAGAATGGATCCTTGAACCAAGACATCTTCCAAAGGAAGGAAAAAAGGTTGAGTTTCCATATAATACCATGAAAGGGGGGAGACATACAATCTCACTTACTAGAATGCTATACTTTTGGAACAAAATTTAGCACTATGTTAAGCAATCGTAATTGGACTTATGTAGAAGTCACAACTATTTGAGGTCGGGCAATAGAAATTTTGGTGTTAATGCATGTTAGAGATATGGTATAATTAACCATACTCCTAAAACATACCACACACAAAAATAAAATGATCAAATGATGGACCTAATCTCATCCATACTTGTATTAGTTCATCTAACATAAAGCTATTGATGAACCAATTAGCCTTAGGATATTGAGACTTCATTGTTCAATGAAAAGGATGGGATAGAATGGGATTGAAGATGAAGAGGGAAAGGAGATGAGACAAACACAAATTGGTCATGGGAGGAATTTTATCAAATTAAAATCATTCATTTATTTTTGGAGATGAAATGTACAGTTCATCAATCCCCTAAATCCAATGATTTTAATCCAAAAATAGTCAAATCAATCTTTACCAAGGCCCACACACATAGTCAAACTTCACAAGTCAATAAAAATAGCTCAACATAATTTTACACAATTAATCAATTAAAATTCATTTAAATTAAATTGTGTTTGATCAAAAAACTAAAACCTCTTCAAAACATCAAATAAATGACCAAGAGATTTATCCTAGGTCAAACAAGGTCAAAGGACCTTAGACAAAAAATTTCATAATTTTTGAAAAGTCAGAAGTATTTTTAAATAATTAAAAATATTCATAAAAACAATTAAATTATAGAAAATATCAAAATTAATCCAAAAAATAATTTTAATTCAGAAAATGAAAGAGGAAAATATTTAAAATATTTTGGTGAAAGTACCATTTTTTTTGGATTAAAACTGAAATTAATATGAATTAATTAAAAATAAAGCATTAAATGAAATAATCATAAAAGCAAAAAAAAGAAGAGAGCCATCTAACCTCCCTCATTGATTGAGGTGGCAGATCAGATGGTTAGAAACGCGCGTTCCACGAATGCTTCAGTCAACTGTCCCACACGCGTGGTAACCAATTTGGATGGATGAGATTAGAAGCTATGGACCAGATCAGATGGTTGGAACCTTGCCAACACACCACCAGAGCCCTAACTCCGATCATCTTCTCCGGTGAGGACCACCGGACTGGTCCAAGCTCAACTCAAAGTAAAATGAAAAGTGAATACACTAATTTGAAGGAAAAATGCTCAGGAGCACGAATCTGACCTCAATTTTGTCCAATTCCAAGTATATGAAAAGATACAGGGATTTGAATTTTGAGGATCATGAACTGAATTGCTTCGATTTGACCTCAAAGCAACTCAATCTTCTTGCCTAAATTGATAGGACTTCAGACAACCAAAAATCAACAAGAATGGTGAAGAATTAAGGAAGAACTGAAGAGATGAAAATTCTGAAAAATCACCTTTAATGGAGCTTCAGATTGGCATGATCTTGCTTTCAATTATGCTTGGCCTTGCTTCAAAGGCTTGATGGAAGTGAAATGGATCAAAGAAAAGGATGGACTCTTGGATTTTCAATATCAAAACAGATGGAGAATTAAAACTTGATTTTCAAAGAAAATCCTCAAGTTTATCCTTCAATAGTGAGGGTTTGGGGTTGCAGGTTCGAAGCTTGGGTATGAGGTCCTCAATTATGAGCAATGAGGGTCTTATTTATAGGCCATGAGAGTTTTTTTTGCATACTTCCAAATTTGTAAAAATTTTAAATTCTTCTTTGCACGGTTGCATGGGCATGTGCTAGGCCTATGAAATGATATGATCCGATCCAAAATTGGACGTGCATCATTGTAGCGGGGTATTCGTTACCTTTAGATTTATTGACTAAATCAAGAGTAAATCATACAATTCGAGTCGCCACCGCACTTCTATTTATCCAAAGGAAAGGTTAGAAAGCGAAAAAAAACCGAGAAGTTTTATCAAATCAAAAACAAATAAAAATGTCAGAGATCTGGGTAAGGGGGTTGGTTATGCAATGGGAAGGTTTTAAGCACCAAAAACATCCTTAGTACTCTAAGGGAGCCCTTTTCACAAGGTAGGTTGGTATTTGGGAAAAATATTTGTGCAAACATGATTGGGGAGATGAGAAAAGAATATACAAATTATGTATAATTTTGTGTTTGAATGGATAAACCCATTGCCTGCGTACCATCTTAAAAAAGATAAGGATCAAAACCTCGTAGTTCGGGGTAAAAATCTCAAAAGAAGTTGGTGAATTGATTGGTCCAGAAGCCTTAAGGTCTTTTGTTATCAAAGGGAGAAAACTCAACCTAGAACCACAAATCCACCATGTGAGGAGAGCTTCAACATGCTAGTGAGGGGTTAACCCTATAATAAGCATGGAAGTCTTATAGTCATCACTAAGGATATAGGTGAGTATTATATCAACCTCAAGGATAACTAAAACCTAATAGCTAATGTTTATGAAAAGCTTTGGCAAAAGTGACCATTGAAACCACAAAAACAATTGAGTGAGTTGTATTTACAAATGAAAAGTATTCACAAAGTATGGTCAAAGTTGACTTAAGGATTCAATTCAAAATAAGTGTTATGAAAAAGAGTTTGGAAAATCAAAAGCATAGTGCTTAGGTTTCTAATTTTGAAGACAAATTTTAATGTTTGCACAAAAAAGTTTGGCTTGGGTTAGAGTGGAGGGAAGAAGAAGAATGGCTAAGTCCTAAACATGCAAAAATGAAGGAAGAGAAATAAAACCACATGGAGTTCCCTTCTTGAGATCATAGTGATGATCCAAGTTGCTCCCATCCTTTGGAATTAGCAAGTAAATAATAAATAACTCAAGCAATCAAGCATATAACAATCAAACTCTTAGGAATCTTCCAATGGCTTTTGTATCTCTCACTTTGGATGCTCATGACAATGGTTCTTCTACTTGGCAAGTTTGGGATCCCTAGCACAAGAACACACAAATCAAAAAGTTCCACAATGAAATAGAAAGAATGGACAACAGTGAGTTTAGAATTAGGTCCTTTCAATGTTCATCTTCAAGATTAAGCATTCTAAAGGCATGAGGCCTAGTTGCTCTTTGACATTTTTAGCACTCTAAAGGCATGAGGCCTAGTTGCTCTTCAAACTCCATTAGCATAGGTAAGGTCCTAAAGTCTAAGTCCTTTTGTCCATTTGCATTGGGTTCACACAATCAAAACAAAACAAGCACAATAGTATATACACAATAATATGCTCAAGTGAGCAAAAGGAAAATTGCATTAACATAAACATAAGATCAAGTGAGCAAAGGGCAAAAGCAAATGAATTAATGTGCAAGAAATTAAATTGCATAAAAGTAAATTGCAAGAATTAAAGGCTTGAATTAAACTTAGTGTTAATAGTCAATGTTAGTGTGCCATAAGGCAATTTAGCGCTATGTTAAGCAGTCGTAAGTGGACTAATGTAGTAGTCACACCTATCTGAGGTCGGTCAATAAAACTATAGGCAACAAACACAAGTTAGAGACCATGACTAATAAGCCAAGCTCCTACAACTTGCCATGCCAAAAGAAAAGAAGAATGACCTTATATTGATTTAGGTTTTTTGCTTGACCAAGAAGCAACCTATCTCTAATGCAAAGCCATTCACTTGATCTTTGATCAAGATGGATTAGATTTCAATCAAAGAAGGTTAAACCCCTCATATATCAAGGATAACCACCATTCTCTAACTCATTGATCAAAAGAGAAAAAAAGATGAAGAAGAAGAAGAATAAGAATGTACATGAATTGAAAATCAAATGAAATATCCAACACACATTGATCAAACATGAATAGAATCAAAGTCAATCAATGGTAAACAGAAGCAAGATGAAGCTTAGAAGTCAAGAAACAAATAAAATATTTTTGGTATTTTTGAAAATTAAAATAATACTTGAATTAAAATAATCAAACAAAGGTCAAACTTCAAATCCATCTCAAATCAAGTTGAAAAAGTCCAAATGGATCATCCTAAGTTCAACATGGTCAAACAAAGTTTGACAAAATTTTCCATCATTTTTGGAAACCAGAAACTATTTTTAAACAATTAAAAATGAATAAAAAATAACATAATTGAACTAAAATCTCAAATAAATCTCAAATCAATTTGGAAATTGATGAGAATATTTTTCATAGATTCATCATCATTCAAAGATGCTAAGAAAATATTTTTGCATTTTTTGAATATTGGAAACTTTTTAAAAATGAATTAAAAATAACCAGAAAAGAGAAAATTCACAAAAAATATCAAATGGCAAAATAAAAAATATTAAAAATGATTTTCAGAAACTAGAATTAAAAAGGGAAATAATGCAATTGGTCCCATATTTTTTGGATTTAAAATGAAAGAGATATGAATTTTTGAAATAAAAGGAAATAAATGAAAAAATAGAATAGAAAATCAGAAAATAGAAAAAAACATGGTGCGTTAGATCAATTTCATTAAATGACATGGCACATCCTAAGGAGGAGATACACGCGTGCACCATGGGCTTTGGTCAAATGAGAAACACCCAGCATTATTAAAAGTCATAAGATCTAAGCGCTGGGATTCAATCTGGAAATGCAATCACACGGTCCAAATTCAATCTGGCAACGGGGACGATGGTGTACACCACCGTCTTCTCCGGCGAGCATGTTAGCTCCGGTGAAAGTTGTAGGTCATGAAATCTTAACCAAAATGGGCGATCCTCATATCATTGGAAAGCTGGAGTGATGTACATCACCCCTGTGCCATTGGTTTCTCCTCTAGACTCTCATAGAAAGAGAAATCAGAGAGAGAAAATTATGGAGTTCAAATTGAACTTGATGGATTTATGAAATTAAGTACACAATTTAATTGCCTCTTATGAGAGGACTTCAGATGAGCCAACAAACACAAGAAATGAGAAAGATCCAATGAGATTCGAATTGAAAAAGTTTGAACAACAACCTTTGAAATGAAACTCTATGAAGCACGATCCTTCCCAATTCTTGATAACAGTGTGTTCTTGAGATGGAAATAGAGCTAGGCTAAGGAATTAGAGTTCAATAATCAACCAAGGGAGTTGAAAATTGAAACTGAAAAATTCAAGTGAAATGCAAAATTCCTTTAGGTGAGGTGTGGGGATTCAGTTCTGTAGCATGTAAGGCGCCTTAAGGTTGATCATGAATGAAGCTGAGCATCTCTATTTATAGCAAAGCATGATGGAAGCAAGGTGAAATTCATGTGCATGTGGAATGAGGGCCTCCATGCATGGGCCTGTACAGGCGCATGGGAGGCTCAAATGCAATTGATTTGGCATGCTGAAATCATATTAAGCTGAATCGGACGTGTACATGGCATTGTAAATGAGTGTGCATGAAGTTTCAACATTGTTTCCAAAAATGCACATAAATCTTCCCTTCTTCGAAAATGCATCTTACCAAATCGAAACATGGCCTTGTGGGTAATGGTTGGAAAGGTCTTGACATGAGGAACAATTGTTATGTTGAACAAAAATCCATTTGGAGTTGGGAAATTAATGAAAACTGGTCATAAAATTCAAGGTGCAACTTCAAGCCCTTCTGTTTCAATGATACAAGCTTCAAATGACAAAACCTTTAACATGAAAGTTGTAGATCATTTAAACACAATCAATTTGGACTCATATTTTGCATCATTTGGATTTTTTATGAGAAAGTTATGGGCACTTGAAGTTGGACTTTTTCACATTTCAATGCCTTTGGTCCAGTGACCTATAATGTTTTGCATTATCACTTGTATTTATTTTAGGATTATGAAATTTTGTCCAATATAAAAATTGAATTAGACATCGTAAACTTTCCAATGCATTTGATCCCACCTCAAAATCAGGAAAAATGAGTAAGTTAGGTCCTTGGGAAGTTGACCCGAAATTAGGGTTTCAGTCAAAATGACCTATAATGTTTTGAAATGGATGATGACCTTCAAAGCTTTAAATCAATTTTTGATGAACATGAAAGTTGTTCATATTGTTCTTAAGAACATTTTTTCTCTTGGGGTCATCTACATTTGACAAACACATCAAACGATAGGTCTCAGATGATTTCAAAATAGTCAGATGAATTGACTGATCAACTTTTCAAGTCCAAACTTCAAATCTTAATGAATTGATGATTGAGGACACTCACATAGGCTCAAATATGCATTAAGTGATGAATGAAAGAACCTCCGTTGATTGTATTTGATCATGGGTTGAGATTGCTTCATGAGCAAGGCACAATTGATGCATAGTTGAATTAGGTTTTCCTTGGGAAACAATCCTCAAGCCCTTTGGTTTATCTTGATCAAATTGACAAATTGAGATACTTGGGAGGCATATATGATGATTGAGAGTTTTGTGAACCATTATCATGCTTGCTTTCATTTCATCTGGCCATTCTTTGTGCATAAGGGCCTTCTAGGAGCCTTGGATCACACGCTTGCTCAAGCTACAAAACAAAAGATGTTAGTGACATATTTTTGTGCTTTTGGTTAGTAAACAAAATTATAAAAGCAATAATATACAATTCAAGCATGATTGGTGGTCTCAAACCAACTCACACAAGTCCCAACCCTAGGGTTAAGGAGCCAAGATGCTATGATCCTTGAGGAAAATTCAATGTGCAATGATATGATGCCATGAAGGATCTTAGGGTCAAAATTAGGGTCTTACAATCATTCTGAATTCATGTTGGTGAGCCATGCAATTGTGTATGAAAAGTGAAAGTTGGAATTATCCAAATGGTCCTTTAACTTACACCCATGCATAAGTCCCTTACACCTTGGTTAAATGAGGTGATCTTTAACTTTTTGGAAGTTTAAGATCAAGGGGAACAACTTTGATGTTGAACACTTTTTCATTTGAAGCTTGGATCATGATGAATTATGAGGTGGAAGTTTGGGAAATCAAACATATTTGAAAATTTCCTAAGTCCCAAGTCAAATGTTAACTTCTTCCACCTTGAATAAATATTTCTATTGACTTCAAATTAGAAACGTTTCTTCATCAAAGTTGTAGCTCTTTCAAACCTCTTTAATTTGGTCACAAATTTGACCTTATTTGGACTGGGCATGAAGGAGTTATGCATTTTAGAAGTTGAGGAAAATTACTTGTTCAAAGGTATTGGCCCAAAATGACCTATAATGTTTTCACTTGGCACATGCATTTGCAAGTTGAATTTTCACTTCCTCCAAACATTAAAGTTGAAGTTGACATCTTAAATTTGACCTCCAAACTAGTGTTCACACAAAATGACCTATAATCTTTCATCATAAAAAATGACTTCCCAAGAAAAACTAGCTCTTGACCTCAACATGAAAGTTATTTGGAATGTCATTTTGAGTAACTTTGCTTCTGCAATCATTTTCATATGATAGAAAATGTAGGATATAGGGTCTAGGGAACTCCAATTTTGACCAGTTGACTTCCTCTGGTCAACCACCATAAACCATCTTGCTAGCTTGAAATTATCTTGACTTTTGGGACTCATGGAGGATCACATATTCATAAGATGATGAAATATTAAGTATTCCTTGAAATATTTGATCAATTGTTAAAGAAACTTGTTGAAGATATCACACAAGATACCCAGATGAATTAGGGTTTCCAAGGTAAACAAACTCCAAACTCTTGATGATTTCCTGATCAAAATAACATGTGAAGATGATGGGGATACATATATGATGCTTATAGTCAATGTTAACCAATTCTTGATTGGACTCCTTGCATTGATGGTCTCAAAACCTAGTGTAAGACCCCAATTTTGGCCCTAAGATCCCTCATGGCATCATAACATTGCATTTGCAAAACCTCAAGGATCATAAGCATCTTTGTTCCCCTTGCCTTTGGGTGGGATCTCTTGTGAGTGGTTTGAGATCACCAAGCATGCTTGAATTATATATCATTGCTTTTCTCATTTTTGTTTACTAACCAAAAGCACAAAAATATGTCACTAACATCTTTTGTCTGTAGCTTGCGCAGTCACAAGATCTAAAAGCTTATAGGAGATCCTTTATGCAAAGATATGGCCAAGAGAAGATGAAGGCAAGCATGGAAATGGTTCCCAAGGCTCTCATCCATCAAATACGCCTCTCTAGTATCTCAATTCATCATTTTGATCAAAGAAAATCAAAGGGTTTGAGGTTTGTGTCCCAAAGAGCCCTATTTCATCTATGTACCAGGTGTGCCTTGCTCATGAAGCAACCTCAGCCCATGGCCAAATACAATCAAGGTAAGTTCTTTAATTCATCATTTCATGCATATTTGAACTTATTTGAGTGTCCTCAATCATCAATTCATCAAGATATGGGTTGTGGACTTGAGAAGTTGACCAGTCAATTCATTTGACTATTTTGAAATGCACTGAGACCTAACTTCTTGTGTGTTGGTCAAATGGAGATCATCCCAAGAGAAAAAATGTTCTTAGTGACAATATGAACAACTTTCATGTTGATCAAAATTGGATTTGAAGCTTGGAAGATCATCATCCTTTCCAAGACATTATAGGTCATTTTGACTGAAACCCTAATTTTGGGACAACTTCCCAAGAACATAACTCATTCATTTTTTCTGATTTTGAGGTGGAATCAAATGAATTGGAAATAGTATTTTGTATAATTCAAATTTTATGTTGAACAAAATTTCAAAATCTCAAAAGAAATACATGTGATAATGCAAAACATTATAGGTCACTTTGGACCAAATGCATTGAAAGGCAAAAAAGTCCAACTTCAACTGCCCATAACGTCTTCATAAAAAATCCAAATGATGCAAAATTTAAGTCCAAATTGATTTTCTTGAAACTATCTACAACTATGATGTTGGAGGTTTTTCCATTTGAAGCTTGCATCATCAAAACAGAAGGGCTTGAATTTGTTTCATTTTGACAAAATTCTCAAAGGCATATTTTGTGCATTGAACTTGATGGCCTGTTTTCATAAATTTCCACATTCCAAATGAGTTTTTGTTTAACATAACACTTGTTCCTTATCTCAAGACCTTTCCAACCATTACCCACGTGCTTATGTTTGGAATTTCTAATTGGCATTTTCGAAGAGATGAAGTTTTAGGCACAATTATGCAATTCATGATGAAACGTCATGCACAAGCCAATGCCTTGCAAATTACACGTCCAAATCAGTTTGGTTGATGCTCAGAACTCATTTGCAATTTCTCTTGGCCTCACATGCGCCTGTACAGGCCCATGCATGGAGGACCCAATTCTCATGCACACGAATTCTTCATGACTTTGCATCAGGTGTGGCTATAAATTGAAGGCATTGCTCACTTCAAATGGTAACCTAAAGGTGCCTGAAATACTGCAAGAGTGATTTCCCAACCATACCAAAGGAACTAAATCCATTTTCTTCAAAATATTCAGATCTGAAATTCGATTGAATTTGGTTGAATCTTCATCTCTAAAGTTCCTAAACCTTCATCATCTGATCCATTGAAGTTCTGTTTTGCAAAAGGAACCAAGGAAAAGGACTCAAAACTTCACAATTCAAAGGTGTGCATCAGCTGGTTTTTGCTTCGAATCTCTTTGCTCTTTAATCTATTAAACTTGCCATTGTGTTGTCTGAAGTCCTATCTATGGAGGCATCATTATTGAGTCCTTAATTGTTGAAATCCATGAAGTTCAGCATGAACACCATATTTTTCTCCTTCTGATTTCTCTTGCTATGGGGATCTAGAAGAGAAACTAATGGCACAGGGGTGATGTACATCACCCCAGCTTTAATTTGTTGTATAGATCGTGTGGATTGGTTAAAGTTGCAAAACCTGCAACTGGTGGCCGGATTCTGGCTTCTCACCGGAGAAGACGGTGGTTTCCACCACCGTCCACACGTGGCTGGCCTCATAGCCCTTGGATCCTTTACTCACGATCTAATCCTGGCCCTTGTTATGTTTGACTCCATTTAATTCATGGTACCACGAGCTTGACTCATGTACATGGTAGGCGCGCGCTTGAGAGCCTTCTGATCAGCCACGTCAATTAATGAGGCTTGATCAGACGCTCGTGGTTTTTTCTATTTTTGATTTAATTCATTTTATTTCTTTTATTTCATTTAACTTCAAAAAATCATAACTCTCTCATTTTAATTCCAAAAAATATGGGACCAATTGCATTATTTCTCTTTTTAATTCTAGTTTCTAAAAATGATTTTTAATATTTTTTCTTTTATCATTTGATATTTTTTGTGAACTTTCTCTTTTCTGGTTATTTTTAATTCATTTTAAATAGTTTTTGATATTCAAAAAATACAAAAATATTTCCTCAACCTATTTGAATGATGATGGATCTATGAAAAATATTCTCATCAATTTTTTAATTGATTTCAGATTTATTTGAGATTTTAGTTCAATTAGGTTATTTTTATTCATTTTTAATTGATAAAAAATAGTTTCTGACTTTTAAAAATGCTGAAATTTTTTGTCAAACTTTGTTTGACCTTGTTGAGCTTAGGATAAATCACTTGGACTTTTCAAAGTTAATTTGAAGTGATTTTGAAGTTTGGCCTTTCTTTAATATTTTCATTCAAGTTTATTTTTTATATTAAAAATGCCAAAAATATTTTGTTCATTTCTTGACTTCCAATCTTCATCTCACTTCTGTTTTGATTGTTTGACCATGATCCTCAATGTCATTTGGTCAACATTTGTGGATTGGTATATTCCATTTCATTTAATGCACCTTATTCCTTTTATTTCCATGATCCATCTTCTTCTTCTTCTTCTTCTTCTTCTTCTTCTTCTTTTCCTTTTGATCAATGAGTTAAAGGTTGATAAGTTAGCATTGATTAGGGAGGTTTAATCTTCCTTGATTCAAATCTATTTCATCTTGATCAATTGATCAAATGAATGGCTTTGCATTAAGGATAGGTTGCTTCCTAAATCATGCAAAGGACTTAAACCAACACAAGATCATTTCCCATTTTTCTTTTTGGCATGGCAAGTTGTTGGAACTTGGTTCACTAATCAAGACTTCTAACTTGTGTTGTTGCCTACATTATTATTGACCGGCCTCAGATAGTTGTGACTTCTACATAAGTCCAATTACGATTGCTTAACATAGCGCTAAATTTGCCTTATGGCACACTAACTACTAACATTAACCATTAACCATTAATATTTACTTTTTGCACTTTACTTTTATGCAATTTACTATTCTTGTACATATTATTCATTTTCTTTTTCCTTTGCTCATTGAAGCACATGTTTATGTTAATTCAATTTGCCTTTTGCTCACTTGAGCATATAATTGTGTATATATCATTGTGCTTGTGTTTTGTTTTGTTTGTTGTGATCCAAATGCAAAGAAATGGACCAATGGACTTAGACTTTAGGACTTTCCCTATGCAAATTTGAAGTCAAAGAGCAACTAGGCATTGGGCCTTTAGAGTGCTATAAAAGTCAAAGAGCAACTAGGCATTGAGCCTTTAGAGTGTTATAAATGTTGAAGAAGACTTTGAAAGGACCAACTTCTAGTTTCCTTTTGTTCATTCTTGTTTTGTTTGATAGAACCTTTTAATGTGTGTGTTCTTGTGCCAGGGATTCCGACATTGAGCCAAATTGAGGGACTATTGCCATGATTTTCCAAGAGAGGGAGATCCCAAAGCCATTGGAAGATTCCTAGAAGCTTGTTGTGATTGTGTGCTTGGTTGCTTGAATGTTTTGTCTATCTTGCTTGCTTATTCCAAAGGATGAGAGCTACTTGGATCATCAATACGATCTCAAGAGAGGAACTCCATTTTTGGTCTTGCTTCTTATCCCTCACTTCTTGTATGATTAGGACTTTAGCCATTCTTCTTCTTCCCTCCACTCTAACCCAAGCCAAAACTTTTGTGCAAACATTTAACACTTGTTTTCAACATTAGAAACCTAAGCCTTATGCTTTTGATTTTCAAACTTTCTTTTCTTAATACTTATTTTGAATTGAATCTTTAAATCCACTTTAACCATATTTTGTAAATACTTTTCATTGGTAAATATAACCCATTCAAATGTCTTTTGTGGTTTCAATGGCCACTTTCTTAATCAAACTTTTTTTCATAACCTTTAGCTATTAGGTTTGAGTTATCCTTGAGGTAGATGTAATGCTCACCTGTATCCTTTGTGATGGACAATGAGTCTTCCATGCTTATTATAGGGTTAACCCCTCACTAGCATGTTGAAGCTATCCTCACATGGTGGATTTGTGGTTTTAGGTTGAGTTTTCTCCCTTGGATAACAAAAGAACTTAAAGCTTTTGGACCAATCAATTCACCAACTCATTTTGAGATTTTTACCCGAACTACGAGGTTTTGATCCTAATCTTTTAAAGATGGTACGTAGGCAATGGGTTTATCCATCCAAACATAAAAATGTAAATAAACCTGTATATTCTCCTCTCATCTCTTCAATCATGTTTGCACAAACAAATTCTAACAAAATACCAACCTTACAACCAATGTGAAAAGGGCTCCCTAGGAGTACCTAGGATGTTTTGGGTGCTTAAAACCTTCCCATTGCATAACCAACCCCCTTACCCAGATCTCTGACATTTTTACTAGTTTTTGATTCGATAAAACTTTTTAGGTTTTTGTTCGCCTTCTAACCATTCCTTTGGATAAATAGAAGTGCGGTGGAAACTCGACTTGTATGGTTTACCTTGGATTTAGTCAATATCTCTAATGGTAACGAATACCCCGCTATAGAAAAATGGCGACTCTGCTGGGGAGCTTTTGCCCAGTGGGTTTTGCCTACTTTTCATATTGTGTTGTATTGTATTGTATATTGTTTTCTGACATATTCTTGTGCAATTTGGGATTACTGTATTGTATGTAATGATTGAATTGCTTGAATATTAATTCCTTGTATGCTTGGTGATCTTTGTGAGATGAGTTATATACCCGAACTCGAGTTCACTTAAGATAGGAGAATGGCATAGTCTTGTTGACTTGTGTGGAGTTATTCCTTAGCAAGTTGACTTGCAAGTCCACTCACTTGGTGGAGGTCATGTTAGGATCAATAATGTCACACAAGTATTTCTGGTTAGACATTACTCTTTCCAATATAGACCTTAGAAGCCAAGGACCTTAGTTTACCAAGCCCATCTTGGCCTATTCTTAGGATGTAGTGCGAAAGTCGTTCAAATGTAACATTTGATACGATTGTTACGTGATACTACGGTCATAGGAGTCTCTCTTGAGAATATTTTTGGAATACGAGTAGTCGTTTCTCCGATAATATCCGAAAGATGGGATGATGACTATGGGAACCTCTTGTAGAACATGTTTGGAAGGTTAAGCCCTAGTACACTCCCTTTGAGTGGTTCCTAACCGAGACTCCATGCTCGTGACTTGCAACAAACCCTTGATTCATGGTTGATCTGTTCATACATCCTTAATATCAATGGAACTTAGGTGTTGATAAGGTGTAAACCATAATCCACCAAAATGGATTATTGATATTAAGGATAATATGATCCATCCCATGACCTTTGTTTGGTGTGCTTTGCTTGATCTTTGAGTGTGATTGTTGCATTCATGCATTCATGCACCCATTTGAATCCATATCATCAAAATAATAAGAAAATTTTCAAGGAACTTAAGAGGTCTATTTGCAAATTTTTAGACATGGAAAGGCAAAGAAGGAATACAAAGAAGTACAGTTTCAGATAACCAGACTTGAAAGAGCTAAGGAATTTGACATCTTATGTATTAGATCCTTTGGGTTTTAAAGCTCGTTTTGGGAAGCTTCTTCCTCTTCTGACTACTCAGGTGGATGAAGGATTGATTAGCGTATTGGTGCAGTTTTACGATCCTTTGTATCGCTGCTTTACGTTTCCAGACTTTCAGCTTTTGCCTACGCTTGAGGAGTATGCCTACCTTGTGGGTATACCAATTCTAGACCAGTTTCCGCTCAGTGGCTTAGAGAGTGCTCCTACTTCTCGAGAGATAGCTGACATGCTTCATATAGATGAATCTCTGGTTGGTGCTCATATGACTACCAAAGGTGGAATTCAAGGTCTCCCTTCTGAGTTCCTCATTACTCAAGCTACTGTGTATGGGAAGGCCATGAGTGAGGACGCCTTTGAAGCCATATTTGTACTTCTCATCTATGGGTTAGTATTGTTCCCCAACATCGACAAGTTTGTGGATGTGAACGCTATTAGGATTTTCTCTACTCTTAATCACGTTCCGACTCTGTTGGGTGACACTTACTTTTCTTTGCATATGAGGAATGCGAAGGGTGGTGGTGCCATCGGGTGTTGTTTTCCTCTGTTGTATAAGTGGTTTATTTCTCACTTACCGCAGACGGTCGCCTTCAAGGAGAACAAGGGATGTCTACGGTGGTCCACGAGACTTATGTCTCTCACTAATGATGATATCTCTTGGTACAACCGTGTGTATGATGGTGTGCAGATTATCGAATCTTGTAGTGAATTCTCAAATGTGCCTCTTCTTGGTACATGTGGTGGGATTAGCTATAACCCCGTTTTGGCACGTTGTCAGCTTGGGTTCCCCCTAAAGAATAAACCCAATAACATTCTGTTAGAGGGTGTGTTCTTTCAGGAGGGTAAAGATCCCCAGGGCATGAAGAATAGGATGGTCCGCGCTTGGCGCAAGATTCATAAGAAAGGAAGGAAGGAGCTAGGTCCGAAGGAGTTAGGAGGAGAGCTTCTGAGTACCTCATGCCTTACGAGTATCCGAGACCTACGCCTTTGGTTATGGATGGGCCATGAACCCTCCCTGACCAAGGAGTAGAGGAGTCGAGAGACGAAGACCGTTCACGTGCTTGGATCCGTGAACGAGAAGAGTTGCTTCAGCAGATTAAGGAAAAGGATGCTTTGATAGAGTTCCTCGAGCATCAGGTTATTGATGATCCTAATGATGCATGGACCTCTCTACTTCCTCAGTCTTCCAGGTTTTGGAAGAGGAAGTACGATCGACTCGCCAAGGAGAAGGTAGATATGGAGGCAGCCTATGAGGAAGAGGTTAAGAGGCTTCGTGCATCTTATCTTTCTGTGTCCCGAGCTTTAGATGATTGTTTCTAGGGATCCACAGGATGATCAGTTTCCTATTCTCTTGTATTTGGTTACTAATGCTGTACCTCTTTGGTGTAAAAAATATTTTCCAGATATTATTGATAAGATGTTTCCATATGTGATAAAAATGTAATATTTCCCAAAATTTACAAGTAGAACTCTAAAGTTACTTTGAAATAAAAACAAATCATATGCACAAGAATTGCATGCATCATGTGCATAAGCAGGTTTTGCTCCAGGCTTCTTGTCCTATGGTCTAACTCTGTGTTCTTCATTTATTTTGAAGACAAGCTGACTCAACGGTACTACACTCGAGCCAACTCTTCGAGACTGATGGATCATTTGGAACAAGAAAACCGCGAGCTGAAGGAGGAAGTAGCGAGATTGACTGCCCTGATGGAGTCATTCTTAGCTGCCAAGAGCCAGTCTTCTCCAACACCATCAACTCCTCCCCAAAGGACGGACATTTCTGAGGTCGTAACTTCTACTGTGCCTACTGCAACAACCCACTTTGCGCCATCTATGCCAGTCGGGTTCCCGTGGGGAATGCCTGCCAATTTCATGCCAGAAGGTTTTACTCCTACTCTTGCTTCTCTGTCGGCATCTAGCCCGGTCCTTTCAGTGCCACCTCCTATTGTGCACACACTACCAAGGGTCGAAGATACCATCTACCATTCTGAGCCATCTGAAGGTCCAGATGTTTATGAGAAGATGGATGACATGAAAGATCAATTCCTTGAGCTTCGCAAGGAACTGAAGACTTTGAGGGGGAAGGACCTCTTTGGTAAAAGTGCTGCTGAGTTGTGCCTTGTGCCCAACGTGAAGATCCCTATTAAATTCAAAGTACCTGACTTTGAGAAGTATAAGGGAAACACATGCCCTCTCAGCCATCTTGTGATGTATGCTCGCAAGATGTCAACACAAACTGATAATGATCAACTGCTCATCTATTATTTCCAGGACAGTCTGTCCGGTGCCGCTCTCCGGTGGTACATGGGTCTGGAATGTTTGAACATCCGCTCTTTCAACGATCTTGGCAAGGCCTTCGTCAAGCAATATAAATAGAATGTGGATATGGCTCCTGATAGAGACCAGCTGAGGGCAATGTCCCAGAAAGAGAAAGAGACCTTCAAAGAGTACGCCCAGAGGTGGCACGAATTGGAAGCTTAGATAGTGCCTCCCCTTGAGGAGATAGAGATGACCAAGATCTTCTTGAAGACCTTGATCTCGTTTTATTACGAGATAATGATAGTCAGTGCTCCCTCAGACTTCACCGAGATGGTGAATATGGGAATGAGACTAGAAGAGGGGGTCCGTGAAGGACGCTTAACTCGAGATGAAGGCTCTTCAGCAAAGAGATATGGAAGCTTTGCGAAGAAGAGGGAGGGAGAGGCACATGTTGTGTCTTCCCATATCAAGAGAAGACCCTCTGTGAAGAGGAAGATTGCTCGCCCAATCAACAACCAGCATCAGGTGGCTCATATAGCACCTGTTTTCAGGGAAGCTCAACATTATCAGCAACCATAAACTCAGCAATATCAGCAACAACAACAACGTCTGCAACAGCAAGCCTACCAGCCTCGAAACAATAACAACAATGCCAGCACCGACTATGAGAGGAAGAGGGTCACCTTTGATCCAATTCTGATGACTTATGCTGAACTCTATCCATCTCTGATCGATAGAAAGTTAATCACTCCGCGAGACCCCCCCCCCCCCCCCCCCCCCCCCGTTGTACCTGCTAACCCCCAGTCGTGGTACAAGCCAGAACTTCATTGTGTATATCATTCCGGCGCTCCCGGACATGACGTGGAGAATTGTTATCCCTTGAAGACCAAGGTGCAAGACCTTGTGAGAAGCGGGATTCTATTTTTCGAGGACGTAGGTCCGAATGTGAAGAAGAACCCATTGCTCGAGCATGGGAAATTTGTCAATATGGTCCAGGGCTGCCCTGGCAAATACAAAGTAAAATATGTCAGTCATATCCGACAATCGCTGGTCGAGATGCATCACTTGCTGTGTGATTATAGCCATTATGAGCATGACCACGATAGATGTCGAGTCTGTTCTGTTAATCAGAGGGGGTGTCGCCAGGTGCGCAAAGATGTTCAAGAGATGCTGGATGAGGGAGTCATTGAGATCCTTCAAAACAGAAATGTTGACGAAGATGCGGTTGAAGTCAACGTAATTTCTCCGGTTTTCCGGATACCTGATCCTGTTATCATCAAGTATGATGGTAGCAAGCAAAAGATGTCTCCTGCTCTGACTATCAAGCCAACCGGCCCTATACCGTATTCTTCCGAGAAGGCGGTTCCTTATCGCTACAATTGTGTAGCAGTGGAAAATGGGAAAGAGATGTCCCTGCCCTCTTCTTTTGTCGTTAATATTGCCGACGTCAGCGGTTTGACCCGTAGTGGTCGTGTTTTTTCGGCCCCGCCGAACCCTCAAGTTGACGCTCGAGAAAGTGTTGATGCTGACTTTGCTGAACGCCCGATTGGGAATGTTGTGAGCACTCTGAATCCGAGACTTGTTGCTAAACCCTCCTCTACGTTGAAAACTCTTTCTTTTGCTGGCCCGAGTGGCAATACGAAAGAAGATTGTGATGAGATGTTGAGGCTCATCAAAAGAAGCGAGTACAATGTTGTAGACCAACTTCTACAAACGCCATCCAAAATATCTGTGTTATCATTGATATTAAATTCAGAACCACACCGAGAAGCTCTGCAGAAGGTGTTGGATGTGGCGTACGTGGATCACGATGTCACGATAGAACGGTTTGATAGCATTGTTGCAAACATCACCGCCTGTAACAATTTAAGTTTTTGTGACGCTGATCTCCCCGAGGAGGGAAGAGACCACAACTTGGCATTACATATATCTATGAGCTGCAAAGATGACGCCATGTCCAATGTGTTGGTGGACACTGGGTCATCGTTGAATGTATTGCCGAAGACCACTCTCGCGAAGTTATCATATCAGGGGCCTCCTATGAAGCAGAGTGGAGTAGTTATGAAGGCTTTCAATGGGTCTCGCAAAACTGTGATTGGTGAGGTTGATCTCCCAGTCAAGATTGGACCAAGTGATTTCCAGATTACCTTCCAAGTTATGGATATTCACCCATCGTATAGTTGTCTCCTACGCAGACCATGGATTCACGAGGCTGGCGCCGTGACATCCACTCTACACCAAAAACTGAAATTTGTAAAGAGTAAGAAGCTGGTGGTGGTAGGGGCAGAAAAGGCTCTCCTGGTAAGCCATTTGTCTTCCATCTCTTATATAGATGCTGAGGATGAAGTTGGAACTCCGTTCCAAGATTTATCTATTGTTGAACCTATTGAGAAGACAATTCCTTCAATTGCTTCCTACAAAGATGCAAAGTTGGCCATTGAGCATGGTGCAACTGCTGGATTGGGGCAAATGATCAAGCTAGAAGACAACAAGTCTCGGGTTGGCATAGGCTATTCTTCAGGGGTCTTCAACAAGCAAGGTTTGTTCAAGAGTGGAGGATTCATCCACACCGGTCAGGACGAGGAGGTTGCTGCCATTTCGAAAGAGGATGAAGAGGATTCCGGCAATTTCATCATCCCTGGAGGGATCTGCAATAATTGGGTTGTTGTGGATATTCCAACAGTTATCCATAAGTCAAAGTAATGTTCATCGCGTTTAAAAACCCTTCTCCCATGCCAAAAGGAGAAGTGATGACATTGTTCGCACATAAATACAATGATGTTTTCATTCAATAAATTCATGTTAAATGTTTGTTTTTCCAATTATTTTCCCTTTTTTGCTTTTGCATGAAATTGGTGATCACATAAAACCTTAAAAATAAGAATAAAATCAATCTTTTCATCAGCATAATGATTTGTCTTGCTTGAATTCTGAAATCTCTTTTATCAAAATCATTATGCAGGTTAATCAAACCCATTGAACATACTGACCCGACACCATCTCCCAAATTTGAATTCCCTGTATTTGAGGCGGAAGAAGATGATGTTGAAGAGATTCCTGACGAGATTACCTGTCTACTTGAGCATGAAGAGAAGATCATTCAGCTGCATCTTGAGAATCTGGAAACAGTCAATTTGGGGTCTGAGAATTGTGTGCGAGAAGTGAAGATTAGGGCACTCTTGGAAGAGTCTGTTAAGAAGAGGTTGATTGAGTTTCTACGAGAATATGTCGACGTCTTTTCCTGGTCATATGAAGACATGCCTGGTCTAGATACGGATATCGTGCAACATTTCCTGCCTTTGAAACCTGAGTGCGTGCCTGTGAAGCAGAAGCTCAGAAGAACTCATCCCGATATGGCAGTAAAAATCAAGGAGGAAGTTTAGAAGCAAATTGATGCAGGGTTTCTGGTGACTTCTACATATCCTTAATGGGTGGCCAACATTGTGCCCGTGCCTAAGAAAGATGGAAAAGTCCGGATGTGTGTGGACTTGTCGCAACCTGAAAAATGGAATGCGAAAAAAAACAACCGGCGAAGAAAGACAGGAGAGTCGCCACCGCGCGTTATTTATCCCAAAGGAGGGAAAGGAAACGCTCGAAGTAAACCTGGAAAAAGGAATGGACAAGACATGGTCTCACAACCAAATCTTAGGTTCGGGAGTCGATTATGCAAAGGGAAGGTATTAGCACCCCTACACATCCGTAGTACTCAACGGGATCCACTCTTGTAGTTCTTATCTAAAGGGTGTGGGTTTATCTAATGTGTTATTTACTAAAAAAGGGGGTCAAAGGAAAATGACTCGCACGGATGTCGCATCCACTGCATACGTATCTCATCTGAATATGAGAATCAGAGTCTTCGTAGCTCGGCTGACCTAGGGGTTAGGGGGGTGTGTGCTCGCTAAGACATCACGTCTTATGCCTACGTATCTCATCTGGCCTGAGAATCAGAGCAAAACGTAGTTCTGCTAACTACGGGGTTATGGATTGGGTTTTGGACGAATGATGTTACTACGCAATCTACCGGATGCTCGACCTTTGGAGACTTACTCGCCTGTAGTAGAAGGAGTTAACGTGTTCTTAGGAGAAGAAAAATCAATGAGTTGGTAGGGTTAGGGATGCTCATGCAAAAAGAGTCCTGGGCGAAGGAACCTACATAAAGTAAACACAAAAACATTGCCTCCTATCGAGGTCTTCCAGCTAGGAAAGCAGTAAAATGCGGGAAAAATGTAAAAGTACCACACGGATGAAGATCTGAGGTAACAGCAATTAAAGGAACGATAAACCTTGAGATCCTTCCAAGCTAACATCATCAAAGAAAGTGGGTCAGTACAGGTAATCTGAATGAACCTCCAGGGGGTATCCCACAAATAAGGTGGGAAACCACGCAAGTTATCCCTGCAAAAGTCATGTGAGCCCTCACAAAACAAAACTCAACAAACAGGTTAGAGAAACAAGATAGGGTAACCAAGAGTTTCCCCCAAATCAAAATGTAACCACATGAATCATGCCCTTTCAATTCACAAAAAGCTCACAAAAAGCAACCAAGGGTAGGAGGCCTAAACCTCTTGTCAAACACATGCATCAAAAGGGTATCAAATTCACCCATAATACCTCATACATTTAGAGCATTCAAATTAAAGGCATAAAGATGATGGATATAGGGCAAACCTGATTGGAGAGATCGGTTGAAATCAAATGGCACGGCTGGATTTGCAAACCAATGTTAGGGTTTTCTTGAGCTGAAAGTGTGTGAGTCAGAATGAACCTTTCAGAGTTGCCTGGAGGTTGCTCTAAACTCTGTTAGCTCTTCTCTCACTATCTTTTTCCTCCAGCCAGGGTAATAGGAATAGAATGACCTTTTGTTTCACTGAAACTCTGAATTTATAACCTGATATTGGTAGCTTAGTGGGCTTTTGAGAGAGGCCCAAGTCTGAGATTTTTTCTTTTATTTATTTATTTATTGTCGTTTTCCGTTTTTGTTTTTTGTTTTTTTTTGTTTGCATAACACGTGGGCTTCGCCTAACGAGCATGACAGCTCATGAACAAACCTTTGCTCCTTCAAGATTAACGTTTTGACTGACGAATAGACCCCTGTTGGAAGTAACTCAAGTCTTTCCCTTGTGTTGACTGATCATCTAAATAGAACCCACAAAGTGTCCTGGATGATGTTCAAGCTTATTGGAGTTAATCCCGATTGACATGATGAAATGCAATGTATCTAATGTTAAATGACAAAAAAATGAATGCGTGAATAAGGAGGGTAAATTTTGGGGTGTTACAGCTGCCCCTATTCAGTCATCAGCTAACCCGAGTAGGATGAAAGCAAACAACTTATCAGACAAACAGGGTGAGCTGTGATTGAATACCAAAGACAGACCGAAAATTTGCGCTCCGAGAACACCACAAAAATGCTGAAATTACCCGCGCTGTTTATTTCTCTTCCGATCCTCTGGATGAGTCTGAATCAGTCTTCTGACTTAACCTGGAGTTTCGATCCTCTGGCTGAATCTATACTCAATTTAGTCCTCTGGTTGGATGTTAATTTTGATCCTCGGGCTGGATACGATTTCAATCTTCTAGCTAGACCTTCTTCGATCTTCTGCCTAGATCTTCTTTGATCTTCTGGCTAGATCTCCTTCGATCTTCTGGCTAGATCGTCTTCGATCTTCGGGCTAGATCTTCTTTGTTTCGATTCTCTGGCTGAATCTATTTCCGGTCTTCGGGCTAGACCTGACTTCGATCTTCTTCGATCTTCTGGTTAGATCTCCTTTGTTTCGATTCTCTGGCTGAATCTATTTCCGGTCTTCGGGCTAGACCTGACTTCGCTCTTCTGGCTAGATCTAGATTGATTTGATGATAAATTCCCATCATCAGGATCTCGCATCTGAGGCATGCGCTGGTTGACTCTCTTTCGAAATCTGTTCCCAATCTTCATGTTAGATATGCAGCTTCGAGAATATCCCACTCTTGGGCTTCGTACATATTCTTCAGGCTAGAACATGTTATAAGGACTCTTCAATTAGACTTTGTTTTTTAAATGCGATCCACGGGCTGGATCCTCTTATAGGTTGATTTTCTGTTGAGCTGTCAATCTATTCCTTCAGCTGGCTTGTTGGGGAAATAACGCTCGTAATCGACTCTCTGGCTGAATCTTCAAAACGAACCTTAGGATGACTCTTGGGAAAACGATTCTCAGGCTGAATCTTCAAAAATGACCCTCAGGCTGGATCACTGGAAAACAATTCTCAGGCTGAATCTTCAAAAATGACCCTCAGGCTGGATCACTAGAAAACGATTCTCAGGCTGAATCTTCAAAATGACCCTCAGGCTGGATCACTGGAAAACGATTCTCAGGCTGAATCTTCAAAAATGACCCTCAGGCTGGATCACTCACACTTGATCCTCTGGTTGGATCTCATGACTTTGGTTGTAAAGCAATTCTTCAGTCTGCTTTGAAGAACCTGTTTATCAATTTATGTGTATGTTTGATATGCATGCAAATGCAAATGTTATGCATGGTGCAAAAGAAAACAAGAAATCTGCTTGGGGAAGCAACTCTGGTAGGGAGCGAATCGCTGTATCAATCCTTGAATGCTCTGTGGGGAACGATCCGTCTGTCGGGACCGGGGAGCCACCGAAAATAAATCGGCCTTTTTTGAAAAGTTGACCTTGTTGGGGAAAGCACTTCCTGGGGAAGTGTCGTATGAATCGACCTTTGCTGGGGATATGAACTTGCTAATCGTCCTCAAGCTGGGGATTAGAACAAATCTGTTAGAAATAATCTGCTGGGGGAATGAGATGAACACTGGGAACACCACTCTCTTGTCTGTTGGGTATGTGACTACTCCGCTGTTGCTGGGAAGATCAGTCTGGCACTGTCGACTCCGCTGGGGATATACAGTCTGGATACTATCAACTCTATTGGGGATAGGCTCTGCTGAGGATAGACTTTGTCAACCGCTTGGGGATGGGGATTCACGGCTTGGCATCCGGTTCCTGTGACCTGTAACCAAAAAATACACGTATGCCCCGGGGGATTACTCGGTTTGAATTCACCGTCCGGGATTAAGCACATTCAAAGCAATTTTTACTGTTTTCCTGCGCAAGTCATCTGCAAAAGCCACCATTATATTCAGATGCAATATGTTTCCTCAAGAATTCAGACATCTTTTGCAAACAAACTGATAAATGAAAAGTAAAGAGGCTTTTTAACTGACTTATTCGACTTTTGTTGGTTGAAAAATTTGTGCCAGGAATAGGCGAGTACATCAGGAAGCTGATCCCTGGAAAGAGGCGATCGCTATAAATTGAACAAGAGAAACTATCCTAATGGCAATGTGGAAACGGGGTCCCACCGAGTTTCGACTCTGCTATGGCTCGTATGTCCTCAAGACGCTCTGCTCATCTTGCTTTCTGAAGTGGATGATTAGTCGATCTTTTACCTTCGAAGATTGCCGGATTGAATGAAACGGTGATATAACACGGATGAACTCAGATCGCAGTTATTCGCTTATTCCCTAACTTTTGCGTGGACCGCCTGTAGCACCTCAAATTTGCACCTATCATTGTACATACCATCTCATATTAGGTCATAGCATACCATGATCCATTGCATAGCATTGCATTGTCCCCAGTTGCCTCAAGAGCAAGCAAGTCAAGAATTAGGTCAAACTGATCAAGAGATCAGTCAACCAAGCAAGCAAGGGTGTTTCTCAAGGAGCCAAGGCCCTAGGGTTTGTCCAACAAGTTCACATGACTTGGAGGTCCATTTGAAGTGTTTAAGTCAAGGGTTGGATGTTCAGAAGCCATCAGTTCATGCACAGACAGTCAAAAACCCTAGAAAGTCAAAGTTGGTCAACTGTGGTTAATTTTGATAGTTTTAATGGATGGATTTGGTTTGAAAGAGCTCATTCATGTCCCAACAAGCCTCATATATCATGGCAATCAACATCATTGAAGAATTTGAAGCCAATCAGAAAATTTCCAAAAATAGAAACTGGACCTGTAATTTTAACTGCCAAAAATGGAAACTTCTTGATCCTCAACTTACATCATGATACAAGCTTCAAATGAATTTTTGCCCAACATGAAAGTTGAAGATCTTGTTCTCCCATTTCCAAAAAGTCCAAGAACTCTCAATTCCCATGTATGGTTGTCAAGATATGATCAAATCATTTTCACAAAATCTTGAACTTCAAAAGGCCATATCTCTCAAACCATTTGGCCAATTTTGGTGGGGTTTTTTTCTACAAACCACATTTCATCTCCTCTTTCCAAAAATATAAATTTCATACACCAAAACCTTGCCAATCAAAATGGCATTTTTTGACTTGTCTCATTTAAATTCAAGTGTGGACCAAAATTGACTTTTTGATTTAAACATTTTCTATCAAGTTGGCCATTTGGAATTGCTTTAGGACTTGATTTCTGACTTGCCAAGGCCCAAATCGTGCAGAATTGCACACCTCCATATCCACTTGGTCAAAATTAGCAAAATGGCATTTTGTTTGATTTGAGTTAAACATGTTTACCATTCACTTAGCATTGCTTAAACAGAAGTATATAAGCATTATTTCTGCACAAACCAACCCTAGTGGCAGTCACAAACACACAGAAAAAACTCTGATTCTCTCATTTTCCATTTTGCTCGATTTGCATTTTTCTGCTAAAACTCAAGAGAACCACGAGCACCCTTGCTTCCTTCATCACCTGGCCAACATTTGGAAGCAATTTGAAGCCCTGTTTCCTAGCTGTAATGCCGTTTCTTGCTGCTGCTACATAAAGTCACATCCATGGCAAATCGAGATTTGCAAGTTTCCAAGCCGTGCTGAGCTAACCTACCTCAAGAATCCATCAATCTCAAGCATAAGGAGGATCTGTTTGTGCCTATATCATCAAAACAACACCTGTTTCCTCCATTTCTTCCAAATCAAGTAAGGTTTCGAGTTCTTCTTTTCTTAAAATCATGCTATATATCATGTAGGTCTTCCTTTGCTGATTGTTTTGAGCTATGAGTTTTTGAAAATGGTTGGATATTTGTGAAGATATGTCGATTTAAAAGTTGATGTTCATGGATGTTTTTGCATGTTGTTCCTTATTTAGTTTGTTTTGATGATAATGGTTGCTGGATTTGTGTTATGCATGCTTTGCTGATTCGATTGGTGTAGTTAATTGTGATTTCTGGGTGTTTTGAAAATTTCGATTTGAATGGAAGAGATGATGAGCACTGTAGCATACTGTAGTAAACCCTAATATTTTCCAGAAAAGTTGGACTGTTCACGTGAGCATGATGGTTGTTTACTGTACTATTCCATAATGGCCAATCAAAATATTTGGTTTCATTTGCCTGTACGCAGCGTTTTGTTTAATGATGCACATAATTACCACCGTGCCACTGGTCAACCATAGTTTGACCTACCATTCATGTTACTTTGTTCATTTTGATCCAAATTGTGCATCATCTTACAAAATTCATTTCTCCCTCATTTCAACTCCAAAAATCATGGAATTTTTTGCATCATGTCCTGTTGAATGTCTAGTATTTTATCATGATTTTTTCTGAATTTTTGGTTGGCTGGATTTTTAATGGCTTTAGGTTTCTTGTCATGTATGCTTATTTGATACCTTTTGCCAAAAACCTTGTGAAATGATGAGGATGTATCCAATGATTCTGAAATTTTTTGTGGTTAATCTACACTCATTCATGCTTGTTTTGATGTAGAGTTTTTGAATTCATCATATGTGGTTTGTGAGATATGAATTTTTGA
This sequence comes from Lathyrus oleraceus, assembly GCF_024323335.1. Lineage (NCBI taxonomy): Eukaryota > Viridiplantae > Streptophyta > Magnoliopsida > Fabales > Fabaceae > Lathyrus > Lathyrus oleraceus. Next base: position 160,901,984 of record NC_066583.1, read on the forward strand.
AGTAGGGTGTGACAACTTGTGTCACACCATGGATGTGCAAATTCATGAATTTTGTTGACATGCTTCCTAGCCTCCAATTGACCCCAAATTTTGCATGATCCCTCTCTTATATGTCTAGTTGACTTGTGATTTTTCTTGGAATTAATTGTGCTATTTTCCATTTGTTTGAGATTTTTTCTCCCTGCCTAGTCAAATGTTGACTTTGTGTGACACACCTTGCCATTTCATTTGGGAAATTCTCATACCTTATTGTATGATCATGAAATTTTGCATGTGCATACTAGACATCCTGAGCTTTGCATTGGTGTTAATCCCATTCATTTCTCATCTGTTTTCATTTAGTTATGATTTTTTGTAGTTGGTATATGTTTGTTTGACTTCTTTGTGCTTACTTGAATTGATTGTGACTTTCTGATTTTAATCGACCATCTTCCCATGATCCAATTGAGCTGAAATTTCATATGCATGTCATGTTATGGATTTTGATTGAGCATGAATTATTTGATGATTTTTGGAATTGATTATGTTTGGTTTTGGGCTAAGTCTTGCTGTTGACTTCTTTGTGCATGTTTGAATTTGCTTTGACTTCATGATTTTCATTGACTGCCTTCTACTTGTCCAAATGCAATGAAATTTGACATGCTTACCATGCTAGGTGTTAGGATTGAACATGAATTATTTGATGATTTTTGAAATTGTTTGAGTTGACTTTTGATGCAAGTCATTCTGTTGACTTCTTTGAGCCTTCATTTGCCATGCTTTGGTTTCTCTTGCTCATGAAATGATGATGATACATGATATGAATATGAATCCAATTGTGCTTGCTTCTTAAATGTTTGAACTTGACTTTGATTGACTTTCATTTGCTGTTTTGACTTTCTCATTTGTTTTTGACCCTAGGCTTGTCCTAGTGGTCTTTTGGGCTTATGATTGAGTTTATGTTTCAGGTTAAGCAACAATGCCTCAAAGATCATACAAATTTGATTGAGTTGGATTACATATCATGTGCTAACCTTTGTTTTGTAGGTGGCATGACTCATTTGACTTGAGTTTGTGCTTTGCACATTGGTCCCTCTGTGTTGACTGTTGTTTCCCAATTCCTTTTGTTTTGACTGTTGAAATGTGTACTGATTAGTTTGACTATTTCAGGTACCCTTAGTTGCTTAAGTTCTTTGAACTTGCTTTGCTTTGCTATTTAGCAACTTGCTTGAGGTATAATTCCTTTTTCTTCATGTAGTCTGGAAGACCTGGCCTGTTACTTGGCCAGGCAACTGTCTGAAGTCCTCCTTAAGAGGCAATGTTTGTGTATGTTTAATTTGTCCTTGTACAGAGTCAAAGACCTCCTAAGTGAAGAGGCAATTGGCAAAACCAAGGGATAAGCAACCTATCCCCTGCTATTCAGTGTGTCTTCTGTTTTGCTCACACCACTGTGTTGATGCATTTCAGATAAAAACCCAAGATCTTGTGCAATTGCACAGTTGAGTCAGTATCAAATGTGTAGAAGGGTTCCCACTTTCTGAACCCACACATTCTTGTCAAATGCTCTCCCTGGCCAGGGATAGAAGCAATGAGGCACACCCCTCATCTCCTTTCATCTGCTTCACCTTAGCCCCTCAATGGCAAGGTTAAGAGCACCATCACCCATTTCCAGAGGTTTGTTTGTTGAGGTTGATATGACCCCTCGACTAAAACCTAACCCTTGTGTGAGCCCCTTGTGTGTATATAGTGTGTGCTACCTGTGCTTGTATGTTTGTTTGACTTGCTTCCTGTGCAAGTTAGGTTTAGTTTAGACTAATCCTTGTTTGCTTTCGCCCTCGTTGCGATCCTTTCTCTCGCCCTCGTTGCGATTGAGCCTTTTCCTTTCTCTCGCCCTCGTTGCGATCGAGCCTTTTCCTTTCTCTCGCCCTCGTTGCGATCGAGACTTTCCCTTTCTCTTGCCCTAGTTGCAATCGAGACCTTTGTCCCTCCGTAGCCGAACTACGGCAACTCTGATTCTCATGTTCAGATGAGATACGTAGGCACGAGATGCGATGTCTTGTCGAGTTTGACTAACAACTAACACTAATTCTCTTCTCTCGCCCTCGTTGCGATTGAGACCTCCCCTTTTCTCTTGCCCTAGTTGCAATCGAGACCCTTGCTTCCTGTGCAAGCCGTGTCTAGGATAGGTTGGCCCTTGTGCCAGTTAGCTAGAAACCTTAACTTAGGGTTGACTTTGCATGACAACATCTAGGCTCGAGTCGTAGTCTCCCTAGAGTTGTGTCTCCCTCTGTTATCTGGTTAGGCTAGATCCTTTGTCCCTGCGTAGGGGAACTACATCGCCCTGATCTTCACACCAGATGAAGTATGTAGGCAGGAGATTGAGCTGATCTCTCCGGGCGCCTTTTCTTTTCTTTTGTGTGTTGTTTGACAGTTGCTAGGCTCGAGTGCCTGACTCCTTAGCAATTCGTTGTCTGTTTGTTTGAGTGTGTGCTTGACAGTTATAGGCTCGAGTCCCCGACTCCCTATTAACCTGTTGTGTCGTTGTGTGCTTGGAAGCCGATGTAAGTCCATCGAGTGGCATTTGGGTTCCAGTGTGCGTGTGTTTTGGTTCGGATGCTGATGTAAGTCCAGTGATTGGCATTCGGGCTCCACGTTTGCCTTTGTCTTGTTGTGTTTGTGTGCGTGTCAGCCGAGCTACGAATGCTCTGATTCTTCTCTCGTCCGAGAAGATACGTATGCATAGGATGCGATATCCTGGCGAGCATGTGTCGTTTCCCCAGTCCGAACTACTTCGACTCTGATGTCTATGCCTGATAGACTAAGTAGGCCCAGGATACGATGTCCTGCCGAGTCAGTTTCAGTCAGTTTCTCTTGTCTCTTTTCAGCCAGTGTGTGTGAGTATTTGAGCAGTGTTTAGCAACCAATATTTCTTCCTTTTGTGCGTGGATCCCGTAGAGTACTACGGATGCGTAGGGGTGCTAATACCTTCCCTTCGCATAACCGACTCCCGAACCCATTCTCTTTGGTCGCGAGACCATGTTCTTTCCCAGGTTTACTCTGAGCGTTTCCTTTCCCTCTTTTGGGATAAATAACGCACGGTGGCGGCTCTGTTGTTTCTTTCTTTTCCCGCCGGTTTTTCGCGTGATGCGACAGCTGGCGACTCTGCTGGGGACATAGAGAAGTTGACCTGTGCTGGTCCATCTTCCCTAAGCGAGTCTCTCCTAGCGCTCTCTAGGTTAGGGTTTTGGTTGCTGTTTGCTGTTTGACTTATTGCATTCATGTTATTTATTGTTTGCATTTATTGTTTGCATTTATGTTTGCATGCATCATACTGTCATTGAGCTGTCTCCTGTGCAGGTGGTTCCTCTGTTTGGGGTGGGTGTTCTGAGTGAGGCCCAATACCCAGGCCTGAGTACACACCTAGGATTAGCGTGGTCTCATGTATCTTCACATGTTGTACGAAATGATGAGGAGACATGTCACCACAGCCGGACGAGGTTCATTTGAGAGAGTTCTTCCGGGTGGAGTTATTCCGCTTAGGTCGGATTATCTCTTATGAGCTGTTGACTTCGGTGACCGTTCTTTCCCGGATATTTGGTTTAGACGATCTTAAGGGAGCTACAACGGCACACCCGAAAGGGCAAACCCGTTGAGTATCTTTGCCCGATTGTCGAGACCATTGTCCGCCTTAGGATGACCTTGTTAGAATTCACCTGTGAGGGGAGGGTTTGATTCCTGCAAGTACAGTTTCTGACAGTGATGCTGTGTTGTTGATCTTGAGTCGGATTTATGGATCGTTATTTCTGGACGCCGGAGGTTTGACCCTGGTATTGATCAGAGGGTTCCGTTTATTTCGGATCCCTGGGCTGAATTTGAGGGTACTCGCTCAGATGGTGACTCAGTTCTCCAGACTTGGGTTCAGATGCCAGCTCCTCAGATGACTTTGGGGTTTCAGATGGTTCCTCAGATGCCAGTTCCTGCCAGTCTTGGCTCCATCATTTGCATCATAGCATGTTTATTTTCCAAAAAATAGTAATGCATGAAAATGAAAAAAGTTAACTCGCATACTCATATCCTTTTCAGGATCATTCATGATAAAATAGCATTTACATCATATGCATATCATACACATATCATCCTTGCATTACAGACATGCTTGGGAGTGACTTCTCACTTTGGGTTTTGACTGAGACAGGATTGTTGATCACCGCCCGCACCACGACCAGACTCAATCATCAGAAGAAGTATGGATCAAGTTCAGACTGAGCTAGCTGAGATGAGGGCGAACATGGCCCAGTTCATGAACATGATGCAAGGGGTCGTTCAGGGGCAAGAGGAGCTGCGTGCCTTAGCCCAGAGACAGGAAGTTGTGATTCCAACTGCCAACCGTGCTTCACCAGTGGGTGTTCCTGTGGATGATAATGTTGCTGCTGCCGCTCCCGCCAGTAACTTTGATGGGATTGATGAGTTGGGGGGCATCAGAATCAATGGACAGCCTCTTGCTGCAGAGGTCAATGTCAGAGCTACCCGGGCTCCGATTCGTCATCCAGCTCCGTTTGTCAACCAACAAGGGGACATGTTTAATCTCCTCAGTGAGGACTATGACGTTGTGAAAACCGAGGAGAGGGATAGAAAAGTGGATGCTCTTGCTGAGAAAATCCGAGCCATGGAATGTCAGAACTCCCTTGGGTTTGATGTGACCGACATGGGTCTGGTGGAAGGGTTGAAGATCCCCTACAAGTTCAAAGCACCTTCTTTCGACAAGTACAACGGTACCTCCTGTCCTCGCACCCATGTGCAAGCTTACTTCAGGAAGATATCCGCTTACACTGATGACGAAAAGATGTGGATGTACTTTTTCCAAGATAGTCTATCTGGGGCATCTTTGGACTGGTACATGGATCTGAAGCGAGAATCAGTCAGAAGTTGGAGAGATTTGGGTGAGGCCTTTCTGAGGCAATACAAGCACAACATGGACATGGCGCCGAGCCGAACTCAGTTACAGAGCTTGTATCAGAAAGATAAGGAGAGTTTCAAAGAGTATGCCCAGAGGTGGCGTGAGCTAGCCGCCAGAGTGCAACCTCCTATGTTGGAGAGAGAGCTGACTGACATGTTCATTGGAACCCTGCAAGGTGTGTTCATGGATCGCTTGGGAAGTTGCCCGTTCAGCAGCTTTTCAGATGTTGTTATCTGTGGGGAGAGAACTGAAAGCCTTATCAAAGCAGGAAGGATACAAGATCCTGGCGCTTCAAACTCTTCAAATTCCAAGAAGCTATACTCTGGGGCACCCAGAAAGGGAGAGGATGAAACAAATGCTGTGCACCGCCGAAGGAGTGCAAACAGAGGATCATATCGTCAAGTCGCTGCTGTGACTTTTCCAGCCACCCAACCTCAACAGCAACAGAGAAGACCAGCTCAGCAACATCAGCGTCCACAACGTCATCCTCAGCAGCAGGCTTACCAGCCTCCCATTGATAATCAAGCTGGTACAAGTAATGGGAGGAAGGAGATCATTTTTGATCCAATCCCCATGTCCTACGCCGAACTGTATCCCACTCTGATAGAACGGAACTTGATTACTCCCAGAGACCCGCCGCCCATACCCGTCAACCCTCGGTGGTGGTATAGGCCTGAACAACATTGTGTGTATCATTCGGGTGCTCCCGGTCATGATGTGGATAGTTGTTTCCAGCTGAAGATGAAGGTTCAAGACCTTGTGAGGTCAGGTATTCTGATCTTGGAGGATTTAGGTCCCCGTGTTAATCAAGCCTGAAGATAACAAGTCCTGGGCTGGCGCCGACTTTTTCTTCAGAAGGGTTGTTCAGAAAGCAGAAGCTGCTAATGCAAGAGATATCGACAGTTGTCATCCCTGGTGGGATCTATCACAATTGGGTCACTGTGGGCGTTCCTACGGTTGTTCATTAAGTCTTTGTAATAATCACTTTGTTTAAAAACCCTTCTCCCATGCCAAAAGGAGAAGTGATGACATTGTTGGCAACATTTTGTGCAATGATATTTTCATTCAAATAATTCATGTTAAAACATTTGTTTTTCCATTTGTTTTCCCTTTTCGCTTTTTGCATGAAATTGGTGATCACAAAAAACCTTTAAAACCAAGAATAAAAGCAATCTTTTCATCTGCATAATGATTGTCTTGTTTGTTTTTCAAAAAGCTTTTCATCTCTAAATCATTATGCAGGTTGTTTCTTAAACCCATTAAACATAATGATCGGACGTCATCTCCCAATTTTGAATTCCATGTATTCGAAGCGGATGAAGATGATGTTGAAGGGATTCCTGACGGTATTTCCCGATTTCTTGAGCAAGAAAAGAAGATCACACTCAGCTGCATCTCGAGAATCAGCAGAACAGCCAACTGGGGCATTATCAAAAAAAAAAAGAAAAAAAAGAGAAAGAGGAGGGTGCAAAATCAAAAAAAAAAGAGAAGAAGAAATCAATCAAAATCAAAAGAAAGAAAAAGAAAGAAAAAAAAAACAAAAGAGAAAAATAGCACCCTCAAAGTCCCAAGTTGACTGATGCTGAATTCAATCGAAAACAAGAGATCAACTGCCATGTGTCATGGTCAGTCATATCAGCAGAGAGTGAAAGAGCATTCGATAAGAAGGTCAAGCCTCGTGTGTTCCGAGGGACCTTGTGCTCAAGAAAGTCTTGCCTTTCGTGCCCGATTCCAGGGGCAAGTGAACTCCAAGCTATGAAAGTCCATGTGTTGACAAGAGAGCCTCTTCAGGCAATGTCTCGACACTTACAACAATGGATGGAGAAGTTCACTCGTCCTGTGAATTCCAGATGCAGTCAAGAAATACTTCGCCTAGAAACAAAAAAAAAAAGAAGCAAAAGCTCGATAAGTCAAACACCCCAAAGGGCGACTTAGGCAAAAAGGAGCGTCTCGGTGGATTGAAAACCCGAAAGGGCGATCCAGGCAAAAGTTAGAGACATTGAAAAAAAGAATTCGCATCCCGCTAGATTGAACACCTCACACTGGGGCAATCTAGGCAAAAATTAGGGATTTGGCAAGTAACTGCATCTTGACAAGACTGTGCTGTACATCTGTCATCCGTCAGGGATTCTCGATCCGTCGTCGACTGAAGCTTTGAATGCATCGAAAATTCAGAATGGTAGAGGAAAGGTCATTATGTTCAATGTAGCCCTCTCCAATATATATCACCGGTTTCAAACTTGTACAAATCTATGGAGTCTCGTCCTTTGCAGACTACCATTCCATTACATCTATTTGAGCTTTTACCCAATTATTTGCACTCTTATTTGTTTTAACTCAACAAATGTTTTGCATGTTTTAATTGATAAAGTATCATTGTTTTCAAAGTAAACAAATTTTTCAAAAACTGTTCTTAAACAAAGTGAACGTTCACGATGATGGAAGGATACTTAGGAGATCCGCAGTGCTCTCCCGAGGGTGGTATGATTACCAACAGGTAAGACAATTGTTCGTATCTCGAGCATGACTGTATCTTTGTCCTGCAGAACCGCGTATGGTTTCTCCTCAGTGAGGTTGCTCAGTGCAGTGTTGGTTGAAGTTATCCTCCTCTCCGTTGGTGTCGATAAACGTGAGTCTCCCTTTCGTCCTATGACGTCTGGTTGGAGTTTTCCTCCTCTCCGTTGGTGTCGATAAACGTGAGTCTCCCTTTCGTCCTATGACGTCTGGTTGAAGTTTTCCTCCTCTCCGTTGGTGTCGATAAACGTGAGTCTCCCTTTCGTCCTATGACGTCTGGTTGAAGTTATCCTCCTCTCCGTTGGTGTCGATAAACGTGAGTCTCCCTTTCGTCCTATGACGTCTGGTTGAAGTTATCCTCCTCTCCGTTGGTGTCGATAAACGTGAGTCTCCCTTTCGTCCTATGACGTCTGGCTGAGTTTTCCTCCTCTCCGTTGGTGTCGATAAACGTGAGTCTCCCTTTCGTCCTATGACGTCTGGTTGAAGTTTCCTCCTCTCCGTTGGTGTCGATAAACGTGAGTCTCCCTTTCGTCCTATGACGTCTGGTTGAAGTTATCCTCCTCTCCGTTGGTGTCGATAAACGTGAGTCTCCCTTTCGTCCTATGACGTCTGGTTGAAGTTTTCCTCCTCTCCGTTGGTGTCGATAAACGTGAGTCTCCCTTTCGTCCTATGACGTCTGGTTGAAGTTTTCCTCCTCTCCGTTGGTGTCGATAAACGTGAGTCTACCTCTCGTCCTATGACGTCTGGTTGAAGTTTTCCTCCTCTCCGTTGGTGTCGATAAACGTGAGTCTTCCTATTCGTCCTATGACGTCTAGTTGTACCTGTCCCCTTGTGGATTTACCTACCCGTTGGTCTTGGTGAACGTTGAGTTTTTCCTAGTTGTCCGTTGGCATCTATTTGTGATTTCTTTTCCCATTCATCGTCATTGCGATGTCTGGATGTGGCCGTACCCTTTGAAAAAAAAAAAACAAAAAAAACAAAAAAAAAAAACAAAAAACAAACAAAAATACCCAATAATAAGCATCAGATCCCAGTGGACGTTTCCATTATTGGATCCCTGTATTGTGCAAATTCTACGGTTCTTTTGTATTCAATCCCTGTTTACCCTGAAAGTCTGACAGCCGCTGCTATCATCCGTTCGGGTTCCCAGCTGATTGAATAAGGGCAGTTGTAGCACCTCAAATTTGCACCTATCATTGTACATACCATCTCATATTAGGTCATAGCATACCATGATCCATTGCATAGCATTGCATTGTCCCCAATTGCCTCAAGAGCAAGCAAGTCAAGAATTAGGTCAAACTGATCAGGAGATCAGTCAACCAAGCAAGCAAGGGTGTTTCTCAAGGAGCCAAGGCCCTAGGGTTTGTCCAACAAGTTCACAAGACTTGGAGGTCAATTTGAAGTGTTTAAGTCAAGGGTTGGATGTTCAGAAGCCATCAGTTCATGCACAGACAGTCAAAAACCCTAGAAAGTCAAAGTTGGTCAACTGTGGTTAATTTTGATAGTTTTAATGGATGGATTTGGTTTGAAAGAGCTCATTCATGTCCCAACAAGCCTCATATATCATGGCAATCAACATCATTGAAGAATTTGAAGCCAATCAGAAAATTTCCAAAAATAGAAACTGGACCTGTAATTTTAACTGCCAAAAATGGAAACTTCTTGATCCTCAACTTACATCATGATACAAGCTTCAAATGAATTTTTGCCCAACATGAAAGTTGAAGATCTTGTTCTCCCATTTCCAAAAAGTCCAAGAACTCTCAATTCCCATGTATGGTTGTCAAGATATGATCAAATCATTTTCACAAAATCTTGAACTTCAAAAGGCCATATCTCTCAAACCATTTGGCCAATTTTGGTGGGGTTTTTTCTACAAACCACATTTCATCTCCTCTTTCCAAAAATATAAATTTCATACACCAAAACCTTGCCAATCAAAATGGCATTTTTTGACTTGTCTCATTTAAATTCAAGTGTGGACCAAAATTGACTTTTTGATTTAAACATTTTCTATCAAGTTGGCCATTTGGAATTGCTTTAGGACTTGATTTCTGACTTGCCAAGGCCCAAATCATGCAGAATTGCACACCTCCATATCCACTTGGTCAAAATTAGCAAAATGGCATTTTGTTTGATTTGAGTTAAACATGTTTACCATTCACTTAGCATTGCTTAAACAGAAGTATATAAGCATTATTTCTGCACAAACCAACCCTAGTGGCAGTCACAAACACACAGAAAAAACTCTGATTCTCTCATTTTCCATTTTGCTCGATTTGCATTTTTCTGCTAAAACTCAAGAGAACCACGAGCACCCTTGCTTCCTTCATCACCTGGCCAACATTTGGAAGCAATTTGAAGCCCTGTTTCCTAGCTGTAATGCCGTTTCTTGCTGCTGCTACATAAAGTCACATCCATGGCAAATCGAGATTTGCAAGTTTCCAAGCCGTGCTGAGCTAACCTACCTCAAGAATCCATCAATCTCAAGCATAAGGAGGATCTGTTTGTGCCTATATCATCAAAACAACACCTGTTTCCTCCATTTCTTCCAAATCAAGTAAGGTTTCGAGTTCTTCTTTTCTTAAAATCATGCTATATATCATGTAGGTCTTCCTTTGCTGATTGTTTTGAGCTATGAGTTTTGAAAATGGTTGGATATTTGTGAAGATATGTCGATTTAAAAGTTGATGTTCATGGATGTTTTTGCATGTTGTTCCTTATTTAGTTTGTTTTGATGATAATGGTTGCTGGATTTGTGTTATGCATGCTTTGCTGATTCGATTGGTGTAGTTAATTGCGATTTCTGGGTGTTTTGAAAATTTCGATTTGAATGGAAGAGATGATGAGCACTGTAGCATACTGTAGTAAACCCTAATATTTTCCAGAAAAGTTGGACTGTTCACGTGAGCATGATGGTTGTTTACTGTACTATTCCATAATGGCCAATCAAAATATTTGGTTTCATTTGCCTGTACGCAGCGTTTTGTTTAATGATGCACATAATTACCACCGTGCCACTGGTCAACCATAGTTTGACCTACCATTCATGTTACTTTGTTCATTTTGATCCAAATTGTGCATCATTTTACAAAATTCATTTCTCCCTCATTTCAACTCCAAAAATCATGGAATTTTTTGCATCATGTCCTGTTGAATATCTAGTATTTTATCATGATTTTTTCTGAATTTTTGGTTGGCTGGATTTTTAATGGCTTTAGGTTTCTTGTCATGTATGCTTATTTGATACCTTTTGCCAAAAACCTTGTGAAATGATGAGGATGTATCCAATGATTCTGAAATTTTTTGTGGTTAATCTACACTCATTCATGCTTGTTTTGATGTAGAGTTTTTGAATTCATCATATGTGGTTTGTGAGATATGAATTTTTGAAGTAGGGTGTGACAACTTGTGTCACACCATGGATGTGCAAATTCATGAATTTTGTTGACATGCTTCCTGGCCTCCAATTGACCCCAAATTTTGCATGATCCCTCTCTTATATGTCTAGTTGACTTGTGATTTTTCTTGGAATTAATTGTGCTATTTTCCATTTGTTTGAGATTTTTTCTCCCTGCCTAGTCAAATGTTGACTTTGTGTGACACACCTTGCCATTTCATTTGGGAAATTCTCATACCTTATTGTATGATCATGAAATTTTGCATGTGCATACTAGACATCTTGAGCTTTGCATTGGTGTTAATCCCATTCATTTCTCATCTGTTTTCATTTAGTTATGATTTTTTGAAGTTGGTACATGTTTGTTTGACTTCTTTGTGCTTACTTGAATTGATTGTGACTTTCTGATTTTAATCGACCATCTTCCCATGATCCAATTGAGCTGAAATTTCATATGCATGTCATGTTATGGATTATGATTGAGCATGAATTATTTGATGATTTTTGGAATTGATTATGTTTGGTTTTGGGCTAAGTCTTGCTGTTGACTTCTTTGTGCATGTTTGAATTTGCTTTGACTTCATGATTTTCATTGACTGCCTTCTACTTGTCCAAATACAATGAAATTTGACATGCTTACCATGCTAGGTGTTAGGATTGAACATGAATTATTTGATGATTTTTGAAATTGTTTGAGTTGACTTTTGATGCAAGTCATTCTGTTGACTTCTTTGAGCCTTCATTTGCCATGCTTTGGTTTCTCTTGCTCATGAAATGATGATGATACATGATATGAATATGAATCCAATTGTGCTTGCTTCTTAAATGTTTGAACTTGACTTTGATTGACTTTCATTTGCTGTTTTGACTTTCTCATTTGTTTTTGACCCTAGGCTTGTCCTAGTGGTCTTTTGGGCTTATGATTGAGTTTATGTTTCAGGTTAAGCAACAATGCCTCAAAGATCATACAAATTTGATTGAGTTGGATTACATATCATGTGCTAACCTTTGTTTTGTAGGTGGCATGACTCATTTGACTTGAGTTTGTGCTTTGCACATTGGTCCCTCTGTGTTGACTGTTGTTTCCCAATTCCTTTTGTTTTGACTGTTGAAATGTGTACTGATTAGTTTGACTATTTCAGGTACCCTTAGTTGCTTAAGTTCTTTGAACTTGCTTTGCTTTGCTATTTAGCAACTTGCTTGAGGTATAATTCCTTTTTCTTCATGTAGTCTGGAAGACCTGGCCTGTTACTTGGCCAGGCAACTGTCTGAAGTCCTCCTTAAGAGGCAATGTTTGTGTATGTTTAATTTGTCCTTGTACAGAGTCAAAGACCTCCTAAGTGAAGAGGCAATTGGCAAAACCAAGGGATAAGCAACCTATCCCCTGCTATTCAGTGTGTCTTCTGTTTTGCTCACACCACTGTGTTGATGCATTTCAGATAAAAACCCAAGATCTTGTGCAATTGCACAGTTGAGTCAGTATCAAATGTGTAGAAGGGTTCCCACTTTCTGAACCCACACATTCTTGTCAAATGCTCTCCCTGGCCAGGGATAGAAGCAATGAGGCACACCCCTCATCTCCTTTCATCTGCTTCACCTTAGCCCCTCAATGGCAAGGTTAAGAGCACCATCACCCATTTCCAGAGGTTTGTTTGTTGAGGTTGATATGACCCCTCGACTAAAACCTAACCCTTGTGTGAGCCCCTTGTGTGTATATAGTGTGTGCTACCTGTGCTTGTATGTTTGTTTGACTTGCTTCCTGTGCAAGTTAGGTTTAGTTTAGACTAATCCTTGTTTGCTTTCGCCCTCGTTGCGATCCTTTCTCTCGCCCTCGTTGCGATCGAGCCTTTTCCTTTCTCTCGCCCTCGTTGCGATCGAGCCTTTTCCTTTCTCTCGCCCTCGTTGCGATCGAGACTTTCCCTTTCTCTTGCCCTAGTTGCAATCGAGACCTTTGTCCCTCCGTAGCCGAACTACGGCAACTCTGATTCTCATATTCAGATGAGATACGTAGGCACGAGATGCGATGTCTTGTCGAGTTTGACTAACAACTAACACTAATTCTCTTCTCTCGCCCTCGTTGCGATTGAGACCTCCCCTTTTCTCTTGCCCTAGTTGCAATCGAGACCCTTGCTTCCTGTGCAAGCCGTGTCTAGGATAGGTTGGCCCTTGTGCCAGTTAGCTAGAAACCTTAACTTAGGGTTGACTTTGCATGACAACATCTAGGCTCGAGTCGTAGTCTCCCTAGAGTTGTGTCTCCCTCTGTTATCTGGTTAGGCTAGATCCTTTGTCCCTGCGTAGGGGAACTACATCGCCCTGATCTTCACACCAGATGAAGTATGTAGGCAGGAGATTGAGCTGATCTCTCCGGGCGCCTTTTCTTTTCTTTTGTGTGTTGTTTGACAGTTGCTAGGCTCGAGTGCCTGACTCCTTAGCAATTCGTTGTCTGTTTGTTTGAGTGTGTGCTTGACAGTTATAGGCTCGAGTCCCCGACTCCCTATTAACCTGTTGTGTCGTTGTGTGCTTGGAAGCCGATGTAAGTCCATCGAGTGGCATTTGGGTTCCAGTGTGCGTGTGTTTTGGTTCGGATGCTGATGTAAGTCCAGTGATTGGCGTTCGGGCTCCACGTTTGCCTTTGTCTTGTTGTGTTTGTGTGCGTGTCAGCCGAGCTACGAATGCTCTGATTCTTCTCTCGTCCGAGAAGATACGTATGCATAGGATGCGATATCCTGGCAAGCATGTGTTGTTTCCCCAGTCCGAACTACTTCGACTCTGATGTCTATGCCTGATAGACTAAGTAGGCCCAGGATACGATGTCCTGCCGAGTCAGTTTCAGTCAGTTTCTCTTGTCTCTTTTCAGCCAGTGTGTGTGAGTATTTGAGCAGTGTTTAGCAACCAATATTCCTTCCTTTTGTGCGTGGATCCCGTAGAGTACTACGGATGCGTAGGGGTGCTAATACCTTCCCTTCGCATAACCGACTCCCGAACCCATTCTCTTTGGTCGCGAGACCATGTTCTTTCCCAGGTTTACTCTGAGCGTTTCCTTTCCCTCTTTTGGGATAAATAACGCTCGGTGGCGGCTCTGTTGTTTCTTTCTTTTCCCGCCGGTTTTTCGCGTGATGCGACAGCTGGCGACTCTGCTGGGGACATAGAGAAGTTGACCTGTGCTGGTCCATCTTCCCTAAGCGAGTCTCTCCTAGCGCTCTCTAGGTTAGGGTTTTGGTTGCTGTTTGCTGTTTGACTTATTGCATTCATGTTATTTATTGTTTGCATTTATTGTTTGCATTTATGTTTGCATGCATCATACTGTCATTGAGCTGTCTCCTGTGCAGGTGGTTCCTCTGTTTTGGGGTGGGTGTTCTGAGTGAGGCCCAATACCCAGGCCTGAGTACACACCTAGGATTAGCGTGGTCTCATGTATCTTCACATGTTGTACGAAATGATGAGGAGACATGTCACCACAGCCGGACGAGGTTCATTTGAGAGAGTTCTTCCGGGTGGAGTTATTCCGCTTAGGTCGGATTATCTCTTATGAGCTGTTGACTTCGGTGACCGTTCTTTCCCGGATATTTGGTTTAGACGATCTTAAGGGAGCTACAACGGCACACCCGAAAGGGCAAACCCGTTGAGTATCTTTGCCCGATTGTCGAGACCATTGTCCGCCTTAGGATGACCTTGTTAGAATTCACCTGTGAGGGGAGGGTTTGATTCCTGCAAGTACAGTTTCTGACAGTGATGCTGTGTTGTTGATCTTGAGTCGGATTTATGGATCGTTATTTCTGGACGCCGGAGGTTTGACCCTGGTATTGATCAGAGGGTTCCGTTTATTTCGGATCCCTGGGCTGAATTTGAGGGTACTCGCTCAGATGGTGACTCAGTTCTCCAGACTTGGGTTCAGATGCCAGCTCCTCAGATGACTTTGGGGTTTCAGATGGTTCCTCAGATGCCAGTTCCTGCCAGTCTTGGCTCCATCATTTGCATCATAGCATGTTTATTTTCCAAAAAATAGTAATGCATGAAAATGAAAAAAGTTAACTCGCATACTCATATCCTTTTCAGGATCATTCATGATAAAATAGCATTTGCATCATATGCATATCATACACATATCATCCTTGCATTACAGACATGCTTGGGAGTGACTTCTCACTTTGGGTTTTGACTGAGACAGGATTGTTGATCACCGCCCGCACCACGACCAGACTCAATCATCAGAAGAAGTATGGATCAAGTTCAGACTGAGCTAGCTGAGATGAGGGCGAACATGGCCCAGTTCATGAACATGATGCAAGGGTCGTTCAGGGGCAAGAGGAGCTGCGTGCCTTAGCCCAGAGACAGGAAGTTGTGATTCCAACTGCCAACCGTGCTTCACCAGTGGGTGTTCCTGTGGATGATAATGTTGCTGCTGCCGCTCCCGCCAGTAACTTTGATGGGATTGATGAGTTGGGGGGCATCAGAATCAATGGACAGCCTCTTGCTGCAGAGGTCAATGTCAGAGCTACCCGGGCTCCGATTCGTCATCCAGCTCCGTTTGTCAACCAACAAGGGGACATGTTTAATCTCCTCAGTGAGGACTATGACGTTGTGAAAACCGAGGAGAGGGATAGAAAAGTGGATGCTCTTGCTGAGAAAATCCGAGCCATGGAATGTCAGAACTCCCTTGGGTTTGATGTGACCGACATGGGTCTGGTGGAAGGGTTGAAGATCCCTACAAGTTCAAAGCACCTTCTTTCGACAAGTACAACGGTACCTCCTGTCCTCGCACCCATGTGCAAGCTTACTTCAGGAAGATATCCGCTTACACTGATGACGAAAAGATGTGGATGTACTTTTTCCAAGATAGTCTATCTGGGGCATCTTTGGACTGGTACATGGATCTGAAGCGAGAATCAGTCAGAAGTTGGAGAGATTTGGGTGAGGCCTTTCTGAGGCAATACAAGCACAACATGGACATGGCGCCGAGCCGAACTCAGTTACAGAGCTTGTATCAGAAAGATAAGGAGAGTTTCAAAGAGTATGCCCAGAGGTGGCGTGAGCTAGCCGCCAGAGTGCAACCTCCTATGTTGGAGAGAGAGCTGACTGACATGTTCATTGGAACCCTGCAAGGTGTGTTCATGGATCGCTTGGGAAGTTGCCCGTTCAGCAGCTTTTCAGATGTTGTTATCTGTGGGGAGAGAACTGAAAGCCTTATCAAAGCAGGAAGGATACAAGATCCTGGCGCTTCAAACTCTTCAAATTCCAAGAAGCTATACTCTGGGGCACCCAGAAAGGGAGAGGATGAAACAAATGCTGTGCACCGCCGAAGGAGTGCAAACAGAGGATCATATCGTCAAGTCGCTGCTGTGACTTTTCCAGCCACCCAACCTCAACAGCAACAGAGAAGACCAGCTCAGCAACATCAGCGTCCACAACGTCATCCTCAGCAGCAGGCTTACCAGCCTCCCATTGATAATCAAGCTGGTACAAGTAATGGGAGGAAGGAGATCATTTTTGATCCAATCCCCATGTCCTACGCCGAACTGTATCCCACTCTGATAGAACGGAACTTGATTACTCCCAGAGACCCGCCGCCCATACCCGTCAACCCTCGGTGGTGGTATAGGCCTGAACAACATTGTGTGTATCATTCGGGTGCTCCCGGTCATGATGTGGATAGTTGTTTCCAGCTGAAGATGAAGGTTCAAGACCTTGTGAGGTCAGGTATTCTGATCTTGGAGGATTTAGGTCCCCGTGTTAATCAAGCCTGAAGATAACAAGTCCTGGGCTGGCGCCGACTTTTCTTCAGAAGGGTTGTTCAGAAAGCAGAAGCTGCTAATGCAAGAGATATCGACAGTTGTCATCCCTGGTGGGATCTATCACAATTGGGTCACTGTGGGCGTTCCTACGGTTGTTCATTAAGTCTTTGTAATAATCACTTTGTTTAAAAACCCTTCTCCCATGCCAAAAGGAGAAGTCATGACATTGTTGGCAACATTTTGTGCAATGATATTTTCATTCAAATAATTCATGTTAAAACATTTGTTTTTCCATTTGTTTTCCCTTTTCGCTTTTTGCATGAAATTGGTGATCACAAAAAACCTTTAAAACCAAGAATAAAAGCAATCTTTTCATCTGCATAACGATTGTCTCGTTTGTTTTTCAAAAAGCTTTTCATCTCTAAATCATTATGCAGGTTGTTTCTTAAACCCATTAAACATAATGATCGGACGTCATCTCCCAATTTTGAATTCCATGTATTCGAAGCGGATGAAGATGATGTTGAAGGGATTCCTGACGGTATTTCCCGATTTCTTGAGCAAGAAAAGAAGATCACACTCAGCTGCATCTCGAGAATCAGCAGAACAGCCAACTGGGGCATTATCAAAAAAAAAAGAAAAAAAAAAGAGAAAGAGGAGGGTGCAAAATCAAAAAAAAGAGAGAAGAAGAAATCAATCAAAATCAAAAGAAAGAAAAAGAAAGAAAAAAAAACAAAAGAGAAAAATAGCACCCTCAAAGTCCCAAGTTGACTGATGCTGAATTCAATCGAAAACAAGAGATCAACTTCCATGTGTCATGGTCAGTCATATCAGCAGAGAGTGAAAAAGCATTCGATAAGAAGGTCAAGCCTCGTGTGTTCCGAGGGACCTTGTGCTCAAGAAAGTCTTGCCTTTCGTGCCCGATTCCAGGGGCAAGTGAACTCCAAGCTATGAAAGTCCATGTGTTGACAAGAGAGCCTCTTCAGGCAATGTCTCGACACTTACAACAATGGATGGAGAAGTTCACTCGTCCTGTGAATTCCAGATGCAGTCAAGAAATACTTCGCCTAGAAACAAAAAAAAAGAAGCAAAAGCTCGATAAGTCAAACACCCCAAAGGGGCGACTTAGGCAAAAAGGAGCGTCTCGGTGGATTGAAAACCCGAAAGGGCGATCCAGGCAAAAGTTAGAGACATTGAAAAAAAGAATTCGCATCCCGCTAGATTGAACACCTCACACTGGGGCAATCTAGGCAAAAATTAGGGATTTGGCAAGTAACTGCATCTTGACAAGACTGTGCTGTACATCTGTCATCCGTCAGGGATTCTCGATCCGTCGTCGACTGAAGCTTTGAATGCATCGAAAATTCAGAATGGTAGAGGAAAGGTCATTATGTTCAATGTAGCCCTCTCCAATATATATCACCGGTTTCAAACTTGTACAAATCTATGGAGTCTCGCCCTTTGCAGACTACCATCCCATTACATCTATTTGAGCTTTTACCCAATTATTTGCACTCTTATTTGTTTTAACTCAACAAATGTTTTGCATGTTTTAATTGATAAAGTATCATTGTTTTCAAAGTAAACAAATTTTTCAAAAACTGTTCTTAAACAAAGTGAACGTTCACGATGATGGAAGGATACTTAGGAGATCCGCAGTGCTCTCCCGAGGGTGGTATGATTACCAACAGGTAAGACAATTGTTCGTATCTCGAGCATGACTGTATCTTTGTCCTGCAGAATTTGCATTTTTCTGCTAAAACTCAAGAGAACCACGAGCACCCTTGCTTCCTTCATCACCTGGCCAACATTTGGAAGCAATTTGAAGCCCTGTTTCCTAGCTGTAATGCCGTTTCTTGCTGCTGCTACATAAAGTCACATCCATGGCAAATCGAGATTTGCAAGTTTCCAAGCCGTGCTGAGCTAACCTACCTCAAGAATCCATCAATCTCAAGCATAAGGAGGATCTGTTTGTGCATATATCATCAAAACAACACCTGTTTCCTCCATTTCTTCCAAATCAAGTAAGGTTTCGAGTTCTTCTTTTCTTAAAATCATGCTATATATCATGTAGGTCTTCCTTTGCTGATTGTTTTGAGCTATGAGTTTTTGAAAATGGTTGGATATTTGTGA
Organism: Lathyrus oleraceus; assembly: GCF_024323335.1. Classification (NCBI taxonomy): domain Eukaryota; kingdom Viridiplantae; phylum Streptophyta; class Magnoliopsida; order Fabales; family Fabaceae; genus Lathyrus; species Lathyrus oleraceus. The sequence continues at coordinate 160,920,702 of NC_066583.1, forward strand.
AGATATGTCGATTTAAAAGTTGATGTTCATGGATGTTTTTGCATGTTGTTCCTTATTTAGTTTGTTTTGATGATAATGGTTGCTGGATTTGTGTTATGCATGCTTTGCTGATTCGATTGGTGTAGTTAATTGCGATTTCTGGGTGTTTTGAAAATTTCGATTTGAATGGAAGAGATGATGAGCACTGTAGCATACTGTAGTAAACCCTAATATTTTCCAGAAAAGTTGGACTGTTCACGTGAGCATGATGGTTGTTTACTGTACTATTCCATAATGGCCAATCAAAATATTTGGTTTCATTTGCCTGTACGCAGCGTTTTGTTTAATGATGCACATAATTACCACCGTGCCACTGGTCAACCATAGTTTGACCTACCATTCATGTTATTTTGTTCATTTTGATCCAAATTGTGCATCATCTTACAAAATTCATTTCTCCCTCATTTCAACTCCAAAAATCATGGAATTTTTTGCATCATGTCCTGTTGAGTGTCTAGTATTTTATCATGATTTTTTCTGAATTTTTGGTTGGCTGGATTTTTAATGGCTTTAGGTTTCTTGTCATGTATGCTTATTTGATACCTTTTGCCAAAAACCTTGTGAAATGATGAGGATGTATCCAATGATTCTGAAATTTTTTGTGGTTAATCTACACTCATTCATGCTTGTTTTGATGTAGAGTTTTTGAATTCATCATATGTGGTTTGTGAGATATGAATTTTTGAAGTAGGGTGTGACAACTTGTGTCACACCATGGATGTGCAAATTCATGAATTTTGTTGACATGCTTCCTGGCCTCCAATTGACCCCAAATTTTGCATGATCCCTCTCTTATATGTCTAGTTGACTTGTGATTTTTCTTGGAATTAATTGTGCTATTTTCCATTTGTTTGAGATTTTTTCTCCCTGCCTAGTCAAATGTTGACTTTGTGTGACACACCTTGCCATTTCATTTGGGAAATTCTCATACCTTATTGTATGATCATGAAATTTTGCATGTGCATACTAGACATCTTGAGCTTTGCATTGGTGTTAATCCCATTCATTTCTCATCTGTTTTCATTTAGTTATGATTTTTTGAAGTTGGTACATGTTTGTTTGACTTCTTTGTGCTTACTTGAATTGATTGTGACTTTCTGATTTTAATTGACTGCCTTCTACTTGTCCAAATGCAATGAAATTTGACATGCTTACCATGCTAGGTGTTAGGATTGAACATGAATTATTTGATGATTTTTGAAATTGTTTGAGTTGACTTTTGATGCAAGTCATTCTGTTGACTTCTTTGAGCCTTCATTTGCCATGCTTTGGTTTCTCTTGCTCATGAAATGATGATGATACATGATATGGATATGAATCCAATTGTGCTTGCTTCTTAAATGTTTGAACTTGACTTTGATTGACTTTCATTTGCTGTTTTGACTTTCTCATTTGTTTTTGACCCTAGGCTTGTCCTAGTGGTCTTTTGGGCTTATGATTGAGTTTATGTTTCAGGTTAAGCAACAATGCCTCAAAGATCATACAAATTTGATTGAGTTGGATTACATATCATGTGCTAACCTTTGTTTTGTAGGTGGCATGACTCATTTGACTTGAGTTTGTGCTTTGCACATTGGTCCCTCTGTGTTGACTGTTGTTTCCCAATTCCTTTTGTTTTGACTGTTGAAATGTGTACTGATTAGTTTGACTATTTCAGGTACCCTTAGTTGCTTAAGTTCTTTGAACTTGCTTTGCTTTGCTATTTAGCAACTTGCTTGAGGTATAATTCCTTTTTCTTCATGTAGTCTGGAAGACCTGGCCTGTTACTTGGCCAGGCAACTGTCTGAAGTCCTCCTTAAGAGGCAATGTTTGTGTATGTTTAATTTGTCCTTGTACAGAGTCAAAGACCTCCTAAGTGAAGAGGCAATTGGCAAAACCAAGGGATAAGCAACCTATCCCCTGCTATTCAGTGTGTCTTCTGTTTTGCTCACACCACTGTGTTGATGCATTTCAGATAAAAACCCAAGATCTTGTGCAATTGCACAGTTGAGTCAGTATCAAATGTGTAGAAGGGTTCCCACTTTCTGAACCCACACATTCTTGTCAAATGCTCTCCCTGGCCAGGGATAGAAGCAATGAGGCACACCCCTCATCTCCTTTCATCTGCTTCACCTTAGCCCCTCAATGGCAAGGTTAAGAGCACCATCACCCATTTCCAGAGGTTTGTTTGTTGAGGTTGATATGACCCCTCGACTAAAACCTAACCCTTGTGTGAGCCCCTTGTGTGTATATAGTGTGTGCTACCTGTGCTTGTATGTTTGTTTGACTTGCTTCCTGTGCAAGTTAGGTTTAGTTTAGACTAATCCTTGTTTGCTTTCGCCCTCGTTGCGATCCTTTCTCTCGCCCTCGTTGCGATCGAGCCTTTTCCTTTCTCTCGCCCTCGTTGCGATCGAGCCTTTTCCTTTCTCTCGCCCTCGTTGCGATCGAGACTTTCCCTTTCTCTTGCCCTAGTTGCAATCGAGACCTTTGTCCCTCCGTAGCCGAACTACGGCAACTCTGATTCTCATGTTCAGATGAGATACGTAGGCACGAGATGCGATGTCTTGTCGAGTTTGACTAACAACTAACACTAATTCTCTTCTCTCGCCCTCGTTGCGATTGAGACCTCCCCTTTTCTCTTGCCCTAGTTGCAATCGAGACCCTTGCTTCCTGTGCAAGCCATGTCTAGGATAGGTTGGCCCTTGTGCCAGTTAGCTAGAAACCTTAACTTAGGGTTGACTTTGCATGACAACATCTAGGCTCGAGTCGTAGTCTCCCTAGAGTTATGTCTCCCTCTGTTATCTGGTTAGGCTAGATCCTTTGTCCCTGCGTAGGGGAACTACATCGCCCTGATCTTCACACCAGATGAAGTATGTAGGCAGGAGATTGAGCTGATCTCTCCGGGCGCCTTTTCTTTTCTTTTGTGTGTTGTTTGACAGTTGCTAGGCTCGAGTGCCTGACTCCTTAGCAATTCGTTGTCTGTTTGTTTGAGTGTGTGCTTGACAGTTATAGGCTCGAGTCCCCGACTCCCTATTAACCTGTTGTGTCGTTGTGTGCTTGGAAGCCGATGTAAGTCCATCGAGTGGCATTTGGGTTCCAGTGTGCGTGCGTTTTGGTTCGGATGCTGATGTAAGTCCAGTGATTGGCATTCGGGCTCCACGTTTGCCTTTGTCTTGTTGTGTTTGTGTGCGTGTCAGCCGAGCTACGAATGCTCTGATTCTTCTCTCGTCCGAGAAGATACGTATGCATAGGATGCGATATCCTGGCGAGCATGTGTCGTTTCCCCAGTCCGAACTACTTCGACTCTGATGTCTATGCCTGATAGACTAAGTAGGCCCAGGATACGATGTCCTGCCGAGTCAGTTTCAGTCAGTTTCTCTTGTCTCTTTTCAGCCAGTGTGTGTGAGTATTTGAGCAGTGTTTAGCAACCAATATTCCTTCCTTTTGTGCGTGGATCCCGTAGAGTACTACGGATGCGTAGGGGTGCTAATACCTTCCCTTCGCATAACCGACTCCCGAACCCATTCTCTTTGGTCGCGAGACCATGTTCTTTCCCAGGTTTACTCTGAGCGTTTCCTTTCCCTCTTTTGGGATAAATAACGCACGGTGGCGGCTCTGTTGTTTCTTTCTTTTCCCGCCGGTTTTTCGCGTGATGCGACACCGCCCTTTTGGGTTTTCAATCCACCGGGATACCCTTTTTTACCTGAGCCGCCCTTTCGGGTTTTCGACTCACCGGGTGTACATTTTTATTTTTATATCCCTAATTTTTGCCTGAACCTCTTTATTGTTTTTTTGGTTCGTCGGGATGCCCTTTTATGCTTGGACTATTCTTTTTACTTGTCCAGCGGGTCTATTTTAGGTGAAGTATTTTTTAGCTGCATCTGAGTTGACAGGGGACGGGAAGTCTTCGCCATCCATGGTTGTTAGCATCAGAGCTCCGCCAGAGAAAACTCTTTTAACCATGTATGGACCCTCGTTGTGCGGTGTCCATTTTCCCCTGTGATCTGTGTTGGGAGGAAGAATTCTTTTGAGTACCAATTCACCGACTCGATACTCCCGAGGGCGCACTTTTTGATCAAACACTCTCTTCGTCCGTCTCCGATATAGTTGGCCATGGCATATAGCTGCTAGTCTCTTTTCCTCAACTAGGCTCAGCTGATTGTATCGAGAACGGACCCATTATGCTTCGTCTGACTTCATTGTTGGTGCAGGGAAAAGTTATTCTGGCACAAAATGGCATATGAACCCCCTCCGGCGTGATCAACACTGCACCAACTCCGCGACCATTGACGTTGACCGCCCCATCAAACATCATAATCCATTTGGATTCAAGGTCAGGCCCCTCCTCCGGGAGTGGTTCCTCGCAATCTTTCGATTTGAGAAACATGATGTCTTCATCAGGAAAGTCGAACCTCATAGGTTGGTAATCATCAATCGGTTGCTCTTCAAGATAGTCTGACAAGACACTTCCTTTGATGGCTTTTTGTGAAGTGTATTGGATGTCATACTCTGTCAGCATCATTTGCCACCTAGCAACCCTTCCGGTAAACGTTGGCTCTTCAAAAATATACTTGACTTGATCCATCTTTGATATCAATAGAGTCGTGTGAGTCAACATATACTGTCTTAGTCGGCGAGCAGCCCATGCCAATGCGCAACAAGTTTTCTCGAGCAGTGAGTATCTTTGTTCACAGTCGGTAAACTTTTTGCTAAGGTAGTATATTGCATGCTCTTTTCGACCTGACTCGTCATGCTGACCGAGCACACAACCCATTGACCTTTCTAACACAGTTAAGTATATGATCAACGGTCTTACCTCTACTAGAGGCATTAGAATCAGGGCTCCTGCAAATACTCTTTTATTCTTTCAAAGGCTTTCTGACAATCATCATTCCATCTGACCTCTTGCTCTTTTCTCAGCATTTTGAACAATGGCTCGCATGTGGCTGTAAGATTAGATATGAACCTTGAAATGTAGTTCAATCTGCCCAGGAAGCCACGAACCTCTCTTTCTGTCGTCTTTGGTACCAATGTTGATAGTCTCAATCACCTCCTGATAAGGTGTAATAGCTCGGTCCTCCTGTTTCAACAACCTGGCTAACTCCTTAGGCAATTCACAATCTTCCTCAGCCCCTTCTTCGGCTTGATAGATAGGATTGCCGAAGTCATACTTGGCCATAACAGTGTCGTTAGCAGTGAGATCTGGGTGATCAGTTTTACGAGGTGTTTTTTGGAAAGAAAAAACGAAAAAGAAACATTGCCGTTTTTGTAAAAGTAAAAATAATTGAAAGAAAGAGAACACAAAATTGTTTGCAAAAGTTGTCCTTTGTTGATGATGAAAATAATTGCGAAATACGACTAAATGGATGGCCCTACAGATGAGTCATTACACCTTGGTCAAAGTGTAAGACTTTATTATGCATGTGATAAATGGAAAACAATAAAAATTACTCCTTCAGTAGAGTAAACCGGACGACTTTTTCAGACGACCAATTGTCGAGCTTTTCTCCTGGGACACACGGGCGAATCCAGCTATCTAAGTCACAGTCACTGTCAACCTTGTCTTCATCTGCAGCATTGACGGTGTGGGGAGAAACCAAACCCCCGCTGGAGAAAGTACCGACTTCATTCTTCTGAGACCCCGGAGTATACCCCAATCCAAACTTGTCTTCTTTTATGATTGGCTCCACAAATTTGCCCCAGCCTTGGGCATTACCAGCTTTAACCACTTCAACAGCTTGCTTGTATGAAGAGATAGAAGTCCCGACCTTCTCAGACTCGGGTGAAAAGACAGCTTCGGGCACGACCTCACTGATGTTTATAGTTTCGAAGCCCTGACACAGAATCTCATGCATCTCGCCATCCATCTCCACATACTTAAATGTAGACAGGTGGCTAACAAAAATATCCTCTTCACCACAAACAGTGACGATCTGACCTTCTAGTCCATACTTGAGCTTCTGGTGGAGAGTAGAAGTAACAGCACCGGCAGCGTGAATCCAGGGTCGACCTAGAAAACAGCTATAGGCAGGCTGGATATCCATCACATAAAAGGTACTCTTGAATACCTGCGGTCCAATCTTAATTGGAAACTCAACTTCGCCACAGACAGCTCGCTTAGAGCCATCAAAAGCCCTCATAACCAAATTACTCGGCCTCAGGGTGGCGTAGTCGCAATCCAACTTCATCAAGGCTTTCTTTGGAAGAACATTCAGAGAAGAGCCTGTATCAACCAAGACATGGGAAAGCACCGTCCCTTTGCATTCCATTGTGATATGCAAGGCTTTGTTGTGATTCCTGCCCTCAGATGTTAGGTCATAATCGGTGAAACCTAGCGCATGGCTAGTGTGTACATTTGAAACTACTGACTCCAGTTGGTTAACAGTTATCTCTGGTGGAACATAGGCCATATTTAGTACTTTCAACAGGTTTGCTCTGTGTGCCTCAGAGCACATCAATAGTGAGAGAATGGAGATCTTTGAGGGTGTCTGATTTAGCTGGTCGACTACCTTGTAGTCACTTTTCTTGATAATCCTCAAAAACTCATCCACTTCCTTCTCGGATGCGGTCTTAGGAGGAGCTTCCTCGGTAGTAACCTCTTCGGTGGATACCTGTTTTCCTTTAGCCTTGGCAGCTGCCTCAGCTTCAGTATTCGTGCGCAACATTGTCTACAGCGGAGCTACCAATGTCAATGTCTTCTTCGTTAACTTTCTACCCCTGGCAGTAGACATCAGCCCCATAGTGCCACAGGATAGCACTGTCTTTCTCATACGGAACAGGTCCTGGTACCGTGATGGTGACCTGACCAATCAATGTCGGTTGAGGGTTGTCAGAGTAAATTGGTGTTGGACTTTCTGGGAAATATATTGTCATCGGAGCGGGTCTCTCGGGAACATATATTTCTTCAGGAGTGAAATAAAACGTTAATGTCGACACATCATTCTTCACTGGGCGAGTCTGATCGAACTGAAGACAACCTTCATCTATCAGTTGCTGAATACCCTTTCTCAAACTGTCACATCCGTTCTCGGCGTCTTGACAATTTCTGCACTCTTCCCCACAGTCCGGGAAAATCCGTCCTTTCAAGAGTCGGTCTTTGACTACCGATAGCGAAGTCTTCACTTTAGCCACATCAGAAACCAAATTCAAAGTTTCCCCACTATCAACAGCATTAATCCTCTGCCCGCCGTGAGCTGGCATCGGGTTTTGGATAACATTAGGCACCGGAGAAAAATTGATGGCCTGGGCATCTCTCAGATCTTGTACCTTTAGCTGGAGAGCCTTGCAATTATCTGTAGTATGGCCAGGTGCGTTGGAGTGAAAAGCACATCTGGCGTTGACATCATAACCTCTAGGCAGATTGTTGGGATCGACCGGTGGGGCCAAAGTTCTCAACGTAACCAGATTCATGTCAATCAGCTTGGGAAGTAGTATAAAATAAGGCATTGGGATTGGCTCAATGACCCGGTCCGCCTGCCTTGGACGTTGTTGATAGTGTCTTTGCTGACCCGGATTACCTCCTTGTTGTTGATTGTTGTACCTGGGTTGCTGTTGCGGATGATACTGCGGTTGAGGAACAGGTGTTGGAATAGTGACTGCGGCCACTTGATCTTGATAATAATTAGGGCGTCCTCTTCCCCTGCCTCTGCCGGCATATACAACGCTCGTCTCGCCTTCTCTTCTTCGCTGACCGTTACCAGCAAACGGTTTCTTGGGAACTGATGAGTTGGAAGCACTGTTGTCTTGAATTTGGCCCATCTTCAACAGACTCTCGATCCTTTCTCCAGCAATCACTATCTCTGCAAAGCTGATTGACGGGCAAGCAGCCAATCTCTCAATATAATTGCCTTGAAGAGTGTTCATGAACATGTCCGCCATCTCCCTTTCAGACATAGGGGGTTGGACGGATGCAGCAATCTGTCTCCAATGCTGAGCATATTCTCTAAAGGTTTCCTTGGTAGTCTGAGACATTCCTTGCAACAAGGTCCGATTTGGAGCCATGTCCAAGTTGTATTGATATTGCTTGACAAAAGCCTCTGCCAAGTCTTTCCAGCTCTTGATGGTAGTGCGAGACAAATGAGAATACCATTCACGAGAAGCTCCAGTTAGACTGTCTTCAAAATAGTACATCCATAGCTTTTCATCATCCGTGTGAGCTCCCAACCTTCCCAAATAAGATTGGAGATGAGTGCGTGGGCAAGAAGCCCCGTTGTATTTCTCAAAAGTAGGGGGTTTGAACTTGTGAGGAATTCTTACTCCCTGAACCAGACAAAGATTGGTGACATCAAAACCTAAGGAATTTTGAGACTCCAAAGATTTGAGCTTCTCAGCAAGCTCATCCATACGGCGAGTGGTCTCGAGGGCCTCGTCGTGCAAAGAAAATTGATCATATTGACAATCTTCAGTAACGGGGCGCCCGTTAATCCGAATCCCTTGATTCACATTGTATCTTCCACCAATACCATTCCCAACATTTCCCGTGTTGCCAACATTACCCGGGTTTCCATCAACATTTGCGTTACCCGCGTTTCCAGTGTTCACAGGGTTATCAGCGTTCCCAGGGTTACCAGGGTTCCCTTCAGCACTTGGTATTTCCACCTCTAGATCGGGCCTCGGTTGCTCAACCAATTCCTTCAGCTTTGCCTGGCCTTCTGCCATACCAGTCATCAATGTCATGAACTGATCCATCCTTTCACGCATATCAGCCAGTTCTTTCTGTATCTGGTCCATTGTAAGTCGTGGACGGTTTTCCTTTGTCGGGTACCTGTGAACTCGCTTGGGACCAATAACTGCCTGAACCAGGGAACAAACATTAGACACTGCGGTGACACCTACAAAACAAACAAGGGTTAGTATGAATGGTATGCGATGCACTTCTTATTCAATTTTAAGGCCCCCCCTTAAAAAGGGAATACCCTGCAAATGAATAAGCATGAGATGTTGGATGCAAATATGCAGATGATGTTATGCAATGCAATGGCATGTCAATCAGAATTGCTGGATCCGCTTGAACATCTGTCAGGTTGCACTGCCTGGAGAGAAATTAAGAGGATCAAGTAAAGCACACCAAACAAAGGTCATGGGATGGATCATGTTATCCTTAATATCAATCATCCATTTTTTGTGGATTATGGTTTACACCTTATCAACACCCAAGTTTCATTGATATTAAGGATACCTTAACGGATCAACCATGAATCAAGGGTTTGTTGCAAGTCACGAGCCTGGAGTTTAGGTTAAGAACCACCCAAAGGGAGTGTACTAAAGTGTAAACATGCCAAACATGTTCTACAAAAGGTTCCCATAGTCATAATCCCATCTTTCGGATATTATCGGAGGAACGACTACTCGTATTCCAAAAATATTCTCAAGTGAGACTCTTATAAGTGTAGTATCGCGTAACAATTGTATCAAATCTTACACTTGAATGACTTTCGCACTACATCCTACGAATAGGCCAAGATGGGTTTGGTAAACTAAGGTCCTTGGCTTCTAAGGTCTATATTGGAAAAAGTAATGTCTAACCACAACTTACTTGTGTGACATTATTGATCCCAACATGACCTCCACCAAGTGAATGGGCTTGCAAATCAACTTGCTAAGGAATAACTCCACACAAGTCAACAAGACTATGCCATTCTCCTATCTTAATTGCACTCGAGTTCGGGTATAGAACTCATCTCTCAAACAGAACCAACAGATACGGCAGTCATATGTACACAATGCAATAAAGCAGGTAAATGCTGAAAGATAAATAACTGTACAAAAGAATTAACACCCAATAAAAAAACAACCTACAAAAGCTAGGAGGGACTCGCTTAGGGAAACCGGATCCCCAGCAGAGTCGCCAGCTATCGCAACCTGAAAAATGGAATGCGAAAAAAAACAACCGGCGAAGAAAGACAGGAGAGTCGCCACCGCGCGTTATTTATCCCAAAGGAGGGAAAGGAAATGCTCGAAGTAAACCTGGAAAAAGGAAAGGACAAGACAGGGTCTCGCAACCAAATCTTGGGTTCGGAGTCGATTATGTGAAGGGAAGGTATTAGCACCCCTACGCATCCGTAGTACTCTATGGGATCCACTCTTGTAGTTCTTATCTAAAGGGTGTGGGTTTATCTAATGTGTTATTTACTAAAAAAGGGGGTCAAAAGAAAATGACTCGCACGGATGTCGCATCCACTTCGTAGCTCGGCTGACCTAGGGGTTAAGGGGGGGGGTGTGTGCTCGCTAAGACATCGCGTCTTATGCCTACGTATCTCATCTGGCCTAAGAATCAGAGCAAAACGTAGTTCGGCTAACTACGGGGTTATGGATTGGGTTTTGGATGAACGACGTTACTACGCAATCTACCGGATGCTCGACCTTTGGAGACTTACTCGCCTGTAGTAGAAGGAGTTAACGTGTTCTTAGGAGAAGAAAAATCAATGAGTTGGTAGGGTTAGGGATGCTCATGCAAAAAGAGTCCTGGGCGAAGGAACCTGCATAAAGTAAACACAAAAACATTGCCTCCTATCGAGGTCTTCCAGCTAGGAAAGCAGTAAAATGCGGGAAAAATGTAAAAGTACCACACAGATGAAGATCCGAGGTAACAAAAATTAAAGGAACGATAAACCCTAAGATCCTTCTTGTAAGACCCCAATTTTGTCCCTAAGATCCCTCATGGCATCATATCATACCATATCATTGCCTCAAGGATCTTTGTGCACCTTTGCTTCCCTCCTAGTGGGTGGGTTATCTTGTGAGTGTGGTTCTTGATCACCAAGAATGTATTGCATTTGTATATCATTGCTTTTCATCTGTCTATTAACCAAAAGTACAAAAATATTGTCATCTAACCATGCTACTTGCAGATGAATCAAGCTAGGTCAAAACAGTCAAATTATCCATTGAACAGTGGATGGTGGTCATTCTTGAAGAATTTGGGCACCATGATCATTCATCAAGAGTTCATATGAGTTGTGGCATCATTTTGAATCAAGATATCAAGTGGTAGGGGCTTGGAATTCATCAGAACATGGTTCAGTCAACCAAAACCCTAGCAAAGTCAACTGTGGTCAACTGTGCATTTAATCAGTGATTTGATGGTGGGAATTGGTTTGAGAGGTCTCATTCATGTCCATATAAGCCTCATATAACATGTCAAACATCCACAGTGAAGAATTGGAGGTCAGGTGAAAAATTTCCAAAAATAGTAAGTTGACCTGTAATTGGAATTTGCCAAAAATGGAAAGTTCTTCTCCTCAAAATTACTTCATCATAAAAGCTTCAAAATGAATTTTTGTCCAACATGAAAGTTGAAGATCTTGTTCTCCCATTTCCAAAAAGTCCAGGAACACTCATTTCTCATGTGTGGTTGGCAAGTTATGATTAAATCTTTCTCAAAAATTTTTGAACTTCAAAGTGAGATAACTTCCAAACCATTTGGCCAAATTGAGTGAGGTTTTTTGCTACAAGTCACATTTGATATGCTCTATCCAAATCCTTCATCACATTTCACCAAAAATCTTCCAATCAAAATGGCCTTTTTCAAGTGCATTGAATTAAAAAAGAGAGGGGTGAAAAATGAACTTTCAAATTAAGCTTTGCCAATACATTCTACCAATTGCCAATGTTCAGAAATCACATTTGGAGATTGATTAGGCCCATTTTCGCACTGTAGCACATGCACATGCAATTTGAGTTAATTTCACTAATTAACCAAAACATTTCCATTTGAGCTAAATGCAATTACCATTCCATTAACCAAACTTAAGCTTCATTAAACAGAGTATATATGACTCATTTCTGGGAGAAAAACCCTAGCCACTATTGAAAACGAGATCTGAATCATTTCCTCTCAAAAAACTCTCTCATTTCTTCATCTGTTTTTTTTTTCTGAAAAAATTCAAAGAGCTCGTGCCCTTGCTCATTGGTGCATCACCTACCATCATTTTTGAACCTTTTGCAAGCATCAATCTACAACTGTAGAGCTGTTTTCGTGGACTGTTAGAAGAAGCACCTCACATGGCAGCTTTTGATTTGAACACAACCAAGCAAGTTTGAGCCACGATTCTCCCTCTATTCATCATTTGGAACATCATTGTGCATCTGTTTCAGCTCATCATAGCCAAATAACCACTGTTCCATCATTGTTCTTCAAATCTGGTAAAATTTCGAACCTAGCCATTGTTAAAATCATGATGTGCTTTGGATAGATCTTGCCTTGCTGGTTATACTGAACTTTAAATCATGAAAAACCATTGAGAATTGAGATTGAAATGTGGATTCAAAGTTTGTTTGTTAAACTTTACTTTGCTCTATTCTTTCATTTCAGCAAGATTTAGTGTTAATGATTGTTGGTTTGTTGACGTACATGATGAGATGAACACAACGGTATATCGATTGTTGATTTTGGTTGAAATTTATTCTTGCTGGAAAATCTGAGAAAATGTGGAAGAACACGTTCATAAACCCTAATTTGTAAACCCAGAAACCCGTGTTTGATCCGCTGAAACCCGCGTCTGCATGTTTTTTTACTGTTTCATTGCCATGAAGCCAATCAGGCGTGGACACGCCCTTAAGTGAAACGCAGCGTTTCACTTAAGGGGCCGGTTATTTACAATTCTGCCACTGCCGGTTATTAATTTGATTATTTCATTTTCTTTTTTTCAAATATTATTTCATTTGGTTTGGTAAACTTAGAAAGTTCATAAGTCACTCAATATTTGTCCAAATTTGATGGGATTTTTTGTGAAATGCTCCTCATGATCTCTAGTTTATTATGGTGATTTTTCCAGATTTTTTGCACGTGTGGATTTTTAAATGTGCTAGGGTTTGTTCATGTGTGTCCATTTTGTGTATGCCTTGCCATTTTGCTTGTGAAATTTTTTGTGCTTAAACTAGACATATTCATGGTGATTTTGGTGTAGAGTTTGTGAATTTATCATTGCTGGTTGATGAGATATGAGTTTTTGAATAGAGGTGTGACAATTTGTGTCACACCATTCATGTCCAACTTCATGATTTTAATTACCATGCTTATTTAACTCAAAATGGTCTGGATTTTTGCATGATCATACTTATAGATGTTGAGAATACATGTGAATTTTTTCTGGAATTATTGATGGCATTTCCTATTTGATTGGAATTTTCTCCCCTGTTTGGTCATTTGTTGACTTTTTCTGACACATGATGTTATATGGTTTGTGAAATTCTAATGCTTAATTGGATAGACTTGAAATTTGACATGTGAATTGTAGACATCTTAAAGTTTGTCATGGTTTTAGTCCCATCCATTTATCATATGTTATCACTATTTTATGATTAATTGAAGTTGGTGCATGTTTTGATGCTTTGTATGAGTTTGCTTGAACTTGGTTTGACTTTCTGATTTTCATTGACCTACTTCCTTTGATCCAAATGAGCTGAAATTTGGTATGCTTATCATGTTATGGATGATGTTTGAGCATGAATTATTTGAGGATTTATTGAAATATTTGTGACTAGATTTGAGTGGAGTCTTTCTGTTGACTTCTTTGAGGTTCTATATGACATGTTTTGACCTAATTTGTTTGTGAAATGATAATGATGAATGATATGAATGTGAAACCACTTGGGTTTGTTTCTTAATTGTTTGAACTTGATTTTGGATATCTTTCACTTGCTGTTTTGGATTTTTTATCTCCTTTTGACCCTAGGCTTGTCCTAGTGGTCTTGTTTCTCATGTTTAAGTTTGCTTTTCAGGTTAAGAAGCAAATGCCGTAAGGAGACTTATGCAAGTTGATTAAATTTGATTGATTACCATGAACTAACTTGTTTGTTTTGTAGGATGCTTAGCTCATATGCTTTGAGCTTTGTGCATTGCACATTTGACTGATTGTGTTGACTGTTGATCCTTATCTTATATTGGTTTTGTGTTTGAGTTGTATACTGATTTTACTTGATTGATTTCAGGTACCATTAGTTGCTAATAGTTCTTTGAGAACTTGCATTGCTTTGCTTGATAGCATTTGCATTGAGGTAGAATCCTTTTTCTTCATGTAGTCTGGAAGACCTGGCCTGTTACTTGGCCAGGCAACTGTCTGAAGTCCTCCTTAAGAGGCGATGCTTGTGCTTGTTTACTTTTGTCCCAAGCAGGAAAAGTCCTTTAAATAAGGCAATTGGTAGAATCCAAGAGATATGTAACCTATCTCCTACTATTCTGTGTGTCACTCACCTTGCTCACACCACATGTGTTGATGCATAGTGAGTAAAAACCCAAGATCAATCGAGTCAATAATCTGTGGAGAGAGTTCCTACTTTCTGAACTCCCACACCTTCTATCATTTGAAGCTCTCCCTGACCAGGGATAAGAGCATGAGGCACACCTCTCATATCCTTTCATCTGCTTCACCTTGGCTCTCAATGTCAAGGTTAAGAGCACCATTAACCCTATTCCAGTTGGCTTCAATGCCTAACCCTTTGTATGAGCCTAATTGTTTGGTTATAGAGTGTGCTGAACGAATTTGGTTGATTGATTACTTAGTTCATTTGTACATGTCTGCTTGCATGCTTTGTGCATTTATCATCATTAATTGCTCATTAGTGCATGATCATTTCATTTGTCTTTGTGGCATATCTTTGTTGATTGCCCATTGAGGACAATTGTAAGACCACTCATTGGCCATTGTTCCTATGATATGGAAGTGAGTATAAGACCATTTCATTGGCCACTCATCTTCTCTTTGCTTGATGCATTTGTTTGTTGTATGTGAGGATACAATTGTAAGTCCATGTAATTTGGCATTTGTTTTCCTATGATCATATGTTGGAGGTTGGAGTAAGCCCAGATAGATTGGCATCTGACATCCAAGTGTTTGCTTTGTTGTTGGAGATTGGTATAAGCCCAGATAGATTGGCATCCAGTATCCAATTTTTATTCCTTTGTTGAGGAGATTGGTATAAGTCCATAGAGTGGCCTCTGATATCCGGTTTTGTTTTAGGAGATTGGTATAAGTCCAGTGATTGGCATCCGGTATCCGCTTTTGTTGACTTTTCTTCTTTTGCTTTGCTTGTTTGTTATTGCTCATTGTCTATTCCAAAGGACACACTTGAGTCATCTTCTATATGATTTCAAGAGGTGAACCTTCTAGGAAGTTTTACACTCCATCTTCATCCATTCA
Source organism: Lathyrus oleraceus (assembly GCF_024323335.1). Lineage (NCBI taxonomy): Eukaryota > Viridiplantae > Streptophyta > Magnoliopsida > Fabales > Fabaceae > Lathyrus > Lathyrus oleraceus. Next base: position 160,935,860 of record NC_066583.1, read on the forward strand.
TCCCATTTTGTCCTAAACCTTTTCACACGTTGCTTTTAAAACTTAAGATAAATATTGTGCAAACATCTTCATGCTTTTAAATTAAAAACCTGGACCCCAAGTCCTTGATTTTTTTCAAACTCCTTTTCATAATACTTCTTTTGAATCAATCTTAATCATACTTTGACCCTCCTTTTGTGAATAATCATAATCAATTAACTTCACCCATTCAATTGTTTTGTGGCTTTGTCCATTCTTGTTAAGTTTTCATACATTAGCCATAGGTTTGATTTATCCTAGTTGGTTGATGTTAATCTCACCTATTTGTCCTTAGTTGATTGAATTGTAAGTCTTCCTTGCTTATTATAGGGTTAACCCCTCACTAGCAAGTTGAAGCCTTTCTCACATGGTGGACTCGTTGTTTGTATAAGGTTGAGTTTTCTCCCGTGGATAATGTAAGACCTTAAGGCTTGTGTTTAAAATTGAATCCACTAACTTTTGGAAATCTTTTAGCCGAACTACGGCGTTTTGATCCTTACCTTTGATGGAAGGTACGTAGGCAACGGGTTCATCCATTCGAACACAAAAACAATAAAAATTGTATATTCTTTTATCATCATCCCAATCATGTTTGCACAATAAATATTTCATAACAAATAACAATTTAGTACAACAAGTGTGAAAAGGGCTCCCTAGGAGTACCTAGGACGTGATGGGTGCCTAACACCTTCCCGTTGCGTAATTTACCCCTTACCCAGACTCTCTGATCTTTTCATTAGTTTTCTACGCGTAAAACTTCTTAGGCTTTTGTTCGCTTTTTAGCCAGTCCTTTGGATAAATAAAAGTGTGGTGGCGACTCGATTCATTGTATGCTTTGCTTATAGTTTAATCAATAAATCATATAGCGACGAATACACCGCTACAGAAAAGTGGCGACTCTGCTGGGGAGAAATAGAATCCTTGGTGGTATTGCCTACTTTTCACCCTTGTTGTGTTATATTGTTATTTGTTATATGACATATGTTTGTACAATTTGGGATAACTGTATTGATTGTAATGTTTGAATTGCTTGATATACAATTGCTGTTTGCTTTGGTGATCTGTGAGATGAGTTCTATACCCGAACTCGAGTGCACTCCAGGATAGGAGAATGGCATAGTCTTGTTGACTGGTGTGGAGTATTCCTTATCCAGTTGACTTGCGAGTCCATTCACTTGGTGGAGGTCATGTTGGATTAATAATGTCACACAAGTTATTTGTGGTTAGGCATTATTCTTTCAATCATGTGCCGCAGAAGCCAAGGACCGTAGTTTACCAAGCCCATCTTGGCCTATTTTTAGGACGTAGTGCGGAGGTCGTTCAGATGTAAGTTCTGATGCGATTGTTACGTGATACTACACTCATAAGAGTTTCTCTTGAGAATGTTTTTGGAATACGAGTATTCGTTCCTCCGATAATATTCGAAAGATGGAACGATGATTATGGGAACCTCTGGTAGAACATGTCTGGCAGGTTTAAACCCTAGTACACTCCCTTTGGGTGGTTCTTAACCGAGACTTCATGCTCGTGACTCTCAACAAACCCGTGATTCGTGGTTGAGTCGTTCAGACAACCTTAATATCAATGGAACCTGGGCGTTGATCAGGTATAAAACCTAAATCCCCCAAAACGGATGGTTGATATTAAGGATGTTCGAGCCGGTTCATGTACCGTTAATATCAATGGAACTTGGGTGTCGATAAGGTGAAAACCTAAATCCACCAAAATGGATGATTGATATTAAGGATACAATGAGCTTTCCCATGACCTTTGTTTGGTGTGACTTGTTTGATCCTTGAGTGTGATTGTTGCATTCATGCATTCATGCATTCATCTGCACTTCATGTCATCAGAAAAAGAAAATTTTCAAGGAACTTAAAAGGGTTTATTTGCAAAATTTTCAGACATGGAAAGACCAAAAAGGCATACAAAGAAGTACAGCTTTAAACAGCCCGATGTAAAAGAGTTAAGGAATCTGACATCTTATGTATTAGATCCCTTGGGTTTCAAAGCTCGCTATGGGAAGCTTCTGCCTATGCTGACTACTCAGGTTGACGAAGGGCTGATGAGTACTCTAGCTCAGTTTTATGATCCTCTGTATCACTGCTTCTCATTTCCGGACTTCCAGCTGTTGCCAACTTTGGAGGAGTATTCTCATCTCATTGGGATTCCGATCCTGGATCAAGTGCCGTTCAGTGGCCTAGAGAGCATTCCGACTGCTCGAGAGATTGCCAATTTGTTGCACATAGATGAAGATTTGATTAAGGCTAATCTGGCTACCAAAGGCGGAATTCAGGGTTTTCCTTCCGAGTTCCTCATTGCTCAAGCTACCTTTTATGGGAAGGCCATGAGTGAGGATGCCTTTGAGGCTTTGTTTGTGCTGCTCATCTATGGATTAGTGTTATTTCCCAACTTCGACAAGTTCGTGGACATGAACGCCATTAGGATCTTCTCAGTTCTTAATCCCGTTCCGACTTTGTTGGGCGATGCCTATGTCTCTTTGCATCTGAGGAACACAAAGGGTGGAGGAGTTATTGTCTGCTGTCTACCTCTGCTGTACAAGTGGTTTATTTCGCACTTGCCGCAGACCGTTGCTTTCAAGGAGAACAAGGGATGTCTACGGTGGTCTCAGAGACTTATGTCTCTCACCAATGATGATATCACTTGGTATGATCGCGTGTATGATACCGTCCAGATCATCGACTATTGTGGTGAATTCCCTAATGTGCCTCTTCTTGGCACATGTGGTGGGATCAGCTACAATCCCATTCTCGCACGACGTCAGCTTGGGTTGCCCCTGAAGGATAAACCTCATAACATTCTATTAGAAGGCGTATTCTTCCAGGAGGGTAAAGATCCCCAAGGCCTGAAAGCCAGATTTTTCCGTGCTTGGCGCAGTATTCACAAGAAGAGTAGGAACGAGTTGGGTCCAAAGAACTGCATTGCTTTGGAGCCATACACCTCTTGGGTCAGACAGAGAGCTGCCGTGTACTTGATGCCGTATGATCATCCGAGACCTACACTGTTGGATGTGGCTGGGCCTTCAACCCTCCCTACCCAACGTGTAGAGGAGTTGAGAGAAGAAGACCTTTCACGTGCTTGGATCCGTGAAAGAGAAGAATTGCTTCAGCAGCTTAAGGAGAAGGACGCTATGATTGAGTTCCTCGAGCATCGAGTGATCGACGACCCGAACGACACTTGGACCTCTCTGCTTCCTCAGTCTTCCAAATTCTGGAAGAGGAGGTATGGTCGACTTGCAAAGGAGAAAGCAGACATGGAAGCGACCTATGAGAGAGAGATCAAGAAGCTGTGTACTTCTCGTCTTCCAGCATCCCGAGCTTCTAGGGATCCATAGGATGTTTATTTCCCTTTTCTCTTTGTAATGATCAAAAATGTTGTACTTCTTTGTCTCGATATATTGAATGAAATATTTTCCGTGAGAAATTAAAATGCTTTAACTATTCAAAATATTGCAAATAATACCCTAAGGGTTCCTTGAAAAATAAACAAAGCATCTGCACAAGCATTTCATGCATCATTTTTGCATAAGCAGGTACCCTTTGTTTCTGGTCTTCTTGTCCTAACTCTGTGTTCTTCATTTATTTTGAAGACAAGCTGACTCACCGGTATTATACTCGAGTCAATTCTGCAAGAGTCATGGAGCAGCTAGAACAAGAGAACAGAGAACTGAAAGAAGAGGTCGCCAGACTTGGCGCTTTGATGGAGCAACTCCTCGCTGCTCAAAATCAACCTGCTCAACCGCCTGCAACTCCTACCCAGAGGACGGTCATCTCAGAGGTCGTCGCTTCGACTGTTCCAGTCAGTGCTCATCAGGTGCCCAATGCTATGCCAGCCGGGTTCCCTTGGGGAATGCCTCCAGGTTTTATGCCTGATCGGCCTGCTCCAACTTTTGCTCACATGCCGGCATCTAGCCCGGTCCCTGTTCCCGCTCCTCCTGTCGTGCATACCATGCCAAGGGTAGACGACACCATCTATCACTCCGAGCCGTCTGAGGGCCCGGACGTTTATGAAAAGATGGACGCCATGAACGACCAATTCCTTGAGCTGAGAAAGGAATTGAAGACTCTTCGAGGTAAAGATTTGTTCGGCAAGTCTGCTGCCGAGTTGTGCCTTGTTCCCGGTGTGAAGATACCGATTAAATTCAAAGTACCTGACTTTGAAAAGTATAAAGGGAACACCTGTCCACTCGCTCACCTGGTCATGTACGCCAGGAAGATGTCTACCCAGACTGATAATGATCAGCTTCTGATTCATTATTTCCAAGACAGTCTGTCTGGTGCGGTGCTCAGATGGTACATGAGCTTAGACAGTGCCAATATCAGATCCTTCAACGACCTTGGCGAAGCCTTCGTCAAGCAGTATAAATATAACGTCAATATGGCGCCTGACCGAGATCAACTCAGGTCCATGTCGCAGAAGGACAAGGAAACGTTCAAGGAGTACGCCCAGAGATGGCGAGAGCTGGCAGCTCAGATTAATCCACCGCTGGAGGAGAAAGAAATGACCAAGATCTTTTTGAAGACTCTTGGCTCATTCTATTATGAGCGGATGGTAGCAAGCGCTCCCTCTGATTTCACCGAGATGGTGAACATGGGGATGCGTCTTGAAGAAGGTGTCCGCGAAGGACGATTGGCGAAGGATGAGAGCTCTTCCTCTAAATGATATGGAGCGTTTAAGAGGAAGGATGGGGAAGCACATGTTGTGCAATCCCATCCCAAGCACAGAAGACCCTCTGCTCAGAGGAAGCCTGCACGTCGTGCCGGTCATCAGCACCAGGTGGCTCATATAGCACCTGTCTTTAAAGACAATGCTCAGCAACATCAGCAGTATCAGCATCAGCAACAATATCAACAACCTCAGTATCAGCAACAACCTCGTCCACAGCAACAGGCTTACCAGCCTCGTGGCAGTACAACCAATCAAGCTAACTTGGGTTATGATAGGAAGAAGATCAGCTTCGATCCAATTCTTATGTCATATGCAGAGCTTTATCCTTCCTTGTTGGAAAGGAATTTGGTTTCTCCCAGGGATCCTCCTGCCATTCCTGTAAATCCACAATGGTGGTACAAACCAGATCAACATTGTGTTTACCATTCCGGTGCTCCGGGCCACAACATCGAGAATTGCTACCCACTCAAGACTAAGGTTCAAGACCTTATGAGATGTGGAATTTTGAGTTTTGAAGATTCAGGCCCGAATGTCACCAAGAACCCATTGCCTGCGCATGGGAAATCGGTTAATATGGTTCAGGAATGCCTTGGGAAGTACAAGGTCAGATATGTAAGCCACATTAGGCGGTCGTTGGTTGAATTACATCGTTTGCTGTGTCAGTACAGCTACTTGGAGCATAACCACGACAAGTGTCGCGTCTGCTCGGTTAACCGCTTGGGTTGCGATCAAGTACGAAGAGAACTTCAAGAGTTGTTGGATGAGGGTACCATTGAGATTCTGCAGAATCGCAATGTTGATAAAGACGAGCCCGAAGTGAATGTGATTTCACCAGTGTTCAAGTTGCCTGAGCATGTTGTTATCCGCTATGATAGCAGCAAGCCGAAGGCTTCCCCTTCTTTGGTCATTAAACCTGCAGGCCCTGTGCCTTACTCTTCAGACAGAGCCGTACCATTCAGATACAATCCTGTCGCTGTGCAAGATGGGGTAGAAGTGCCTTTGCCTTCAACATCTGTGACCAACGTCGCTGACGTAAGTGGGTTGACCCGAAGTGGCCGTGTGTTTTCTGCGCCTCCTAAGGTTGTTGCTTCTGATACGGTTAAGCGTCCGGTTGGGACCGCTGTGAATATTCAGAATCAGGCACGTGATGTTGCCAAACCATCCTCCTCTGTACAAAAAACTCCTACTTCTTCAGTTGGCCCGAGTGGCATTATAGATGAAGAATCTGATGAGATGCTGAGGCTTATCAGGAAGAGTGAGTACAACGTTGTAGACCAGCTTCTACAAACGCCATCTAAGATTTCCATTCTTTCTCTGCTGCTGAATTCAGAACCCCATAGGGAGGTGTAGCACCTCAAATTTGCACCTATCATTGCACATACATTTTCATATTAGGTCATAACATTAACATAGTCCACTGCATAACATTGCATTGTCCCTTTGCCCAAGTGCAAGATCATCAGTCAGATTAGGTCAAACTGGTCAGGAGATCAGTCAGTCAAGCAAGCAAGTGCAATTTCCATTGAGACAAGGCCCTAGGGTTGGTCCAACATGTTCACATGACTTAGGGGTCCTTTTGAAGTGGTTTGGTCAAGTTTTGATTGCTCAGAAGTCATCAGTCAGTGTGCAGTCCACCAGAAACCCTAGCAAGTCAACCTTGGTCAACTGTCCATTTAATCAGTGATTTGATGATGGGAATTGGTCTGAGAGGCCTCATTCATGTCCATATAGGCCTCATATAACATATCAAGCATCCACAGTGAAGAAAATAAAGTCAGACAAGAAATTTCCAAAAATAGAAAGTTGACCTGTAATTGGAATTTGCCAAAAATGGAAACTTCTTCTCCTCAAAATTACATCATGATACAAGCTTCAAATGAATTTTTGCCCAACATGAAAGTTGAAGATCTTGTTCTCCCATTTCCAAAAAGTCCAAGAACACTCAATTCCCATGTATGGTTGGCAAGTTATGATCAAATCATTTTTAGAAATTTTTGAACTTCAAAGAGGCATATCTCCCAAACCATTTGGCCAAATTGGGTGGGGTTTTTTGCTACAAGTCACATTTGATGCCCTCTTTCCAAATCCTTCATCACAATTTACCAAAAACTCACCAATCAAAATGGCACTTTTTGAAGTGACTTGAATTATTTCAAGTGAGGTGAAAAAGTGATTTTGCAATTTAAGCCTTTCCAATATATTTTGCCAATTGAAATTGCTAAGAAATCATGTTTGGAGTGTGTACAAGGCCCATTTTCGCAGCTGTAACCACACACCTTGCCATTTGAGTGAAAATTGACAAATTAACCAAAACACCTCCAATTACAAAATTCCAATTAACACATAAACTAATCAAGCTTAGCACCTTAAACAGACTATATATCCATCATTTTATCTCTGAAAAGCCCTAGCCACTCTCACTCAAACAGAAGAAAAATCTCATATTCTCTCAAACCCTCATTTTGCATTTTGAACTTTTCTTGGTAAAATCTCAAAGAGCTCGAGCTGGACTTGCTTTTTTCATCACCTACCAACCATTTGGAAGCATTAGCAAGGACCATTTCCCAGCTGTAAAGCCTTCTTCGTGGACTGTTTTGCAAGAACTCATCCATGGCCAATTTCGATTTGAGCAAAACCCAAGGTAGCTGAGCCAAACTCCCTCTTCCATTCACCATTTGGAAGCTTGTAGAGCATCTGTTTTGAGCAAATATAGCCAAACAACAACTGCATCACAACTTTGCTTCAGATTTGGTAAGAAATCAAACTTAACCATTCCCAAAATTATGCTATGCTTTGTATAGGTCTTGCCATGCTAGTCATTTTAAACTTTAAATCAATGAAAATGGTTGTGTATTTTGAAAGATATGTTGACATGAAGTTTGATGTCTAAGTATGTTTGTGCTTGATTCTTCCATGATAAGTTGAATTAGGGAAAATGGTTGTTGGAATGTTGATGTGTGTTGTTAGATGTGTCGAATGATGTCTTTGATTTCCATTTCTGGGTAAATTTATTTTTCACGATTGGTTGATGAAGATGAGCTTGTTACTGTACGCGAAACCCTAAAGCCATTTCCAGATTTCACGTTTTGAATTGTTGTTGTGCATGAAGCTCCTGTTCCATTGCCCATGTAACCAATAGCCATGTGACACGCAGGATAAGCTGTACGCTGCGTTTCATTAACAAGTCCATGTATTTTCAAAAATGCCACTGCCGTGCCACTTTGTCCCATTAAATCATGTCATTTTGCATTTTTATTTCATTTTGATACACAAACTTACAAAATTCATAGAGCAACCAATTTTCATCCAAAATTTATGGGATTTTTTGCCAAATGTTCATCATAATCTCTAGTTTTTTATCATATATTTTCCAGATTTTTGGCATGGATGGTTTTTTAATTGTGCTAGGGTTTTGTTCATGTGTCCATTTTTTGTACACTTTGCCAAATCAATTGTGAAATGATGATGCTTTATCCAATGGCTTCCAAATTTTTTGTGCTTAAACTAGACACATTCATGGTGATTTTGGTGTAGAGTTTGTGAATTTATCATTGCTGGTTTGTGAATTATGATTTTTTGAATTAGGGTGTGACAATTTGTGTCACACCATTGATGTCCAATTTCATGATTTTTTCTACCTTGTCTAATGAACTCAATTTGGTCTGAATTTTTGCATGAACATACTTGTGGATGTCTAGTTTACATGTGATTTTTTTTGTGGAATTATTAATGGCATTTCCTAATTGTTTGGAATTTTCTCCCCTGTTTGACCAAAATGTTGACTTTTGTGACACTTGTTGCCATTTGCTTTGTGAAATTCTCATACATTATTGGATGGACCTGAAATTTGACATGTGATTAGTAGACATCTTAAGGTTTATCATGGTGTTTGTCCCATTCATTACTCATTTGCTATCGCTGATTTATGATTTATTCAAGTTGGTGCATGTTTGGTTGACTTCTTTGAGCATGTTTGAGATTACCTTGCCTTTCTGATTTTCATTGACCAACTTCCACTTGTCCAAATGAGTTGAAATTTGATATGCTTACCATGCTATGGATTAGGTTTGATCATGATTTATTTGATGATTTTTTGGAATGGTTATGATTGGTTTTGAATTGAGTCTTGCTGTTGACTTCTATGAGCTTCCATATGCCATGTCTTGACCTAATTTGCTTATGAAATCATGATGATGAATGATATGATTATGGAACCAATTGAGTTTGCTTCTTGATTGTTTGAATATGATTTTGATTGGATTTCACTTGCTGTTTTGACTTTCTCATCCCCTTTTGACCCTAGGCTTGTCCTAGTGGTCCTGTTACTCATGTTTGAGTTCATTTTTCAGGATAAGAAGCAGTTGCCTTAGAGAGATCAATAAAAATTGATTGATGCTTGATTGATTATCATGACTAACTTGTTTGTCTTGTAGGTTGCTTGGCTCACATGCTTTGAGCCTTGTGCATTGCACAATTAACTGATTGTGTAGACTGTTGATCCTTATCTCATTTTGCTTTGACTTTGACTTGTATACTGATGTTGTCTGACTGGTTTCAGGTACCTTTAGTTGCTTTTAGTTCCTTGTGAACTTTGCTTTGCTTTGCTTGAATAGCAATTTGCATTGAGGTATAATTTCTCATCTTCATGTAGTCTGGAAGACCTGGTCTGTTACTTGGCCAGGCAACTGTCTGAAGTCCTCCTTAAGAGGCAATGTTTGTGACTGTTTACATTTGTCCTTGTATAGAGTCAAAGACCTCCTAAGTGAAGAGGCAATTGGCAGAACCCAAGGGATATGCAACCTATCCCCTGCTATTCTGTGTGTCATCTGCTTTGCTCACACCACTGCGTTGATGCATTACAGATACAAACCCAAGATCTTGTACAATTGTACAATTGAGTCAGTATCAAATGTGTAGAAGGGTTCCCACTTTCTGGACCCACACATTCTTGTCTTAAGCTCTCCCAGGCCAGGGATAAGAGCTGTGAAGTCTCATCTTCACTCACCTTTCATCTGCTTCACCTTAGCCCCTCAATGGCAAGGTTAAGAGCTAATACTACCCAGTTACAGTGGTTTGTTTGTTGAGGTTGATATGACCCCTCGACTAAAACCTAACCTTGATTGAGCCCATTGCTTGCATATAGTGTGTGCTACTTGTGTTTGTGTGTTTGCTTTAGCTTGCTTCCTGTGCAAGTTAGGTTTGCTTTAGCTTGCTTCCTGTGCAAGATAGGTTTGGTGTGGCTTGCTTCATGTGCAAGTCATGTTTAGGATAAGCTTGCTTCCTGTGCAAGTTAGCTAGAAACCTTAACTTAGGGACGACTTTGCATAACAACATCTAGGCTCGAGTCGTAGTCTCCCTAGTGTTGTGTCTCCCTCTGTTATCTGGTTAGGCTAGTCCTTCTTCCCTGCGTAGGGGAACTACGTCGCCCTGATCCTCATACCAGATGAGGTACGTAGGCAGGAGATGAGCTGATCTCTCCGGGCGCCCTTTTGTTTTGTTTGTGTGAGTTGTTTCTCCTTTTCTGGTTGGAGTCCGACGTAAGTCCTTGGCAGTTAGTTTCCTGTGTGTGTTTGTTGGTCCGGATGCTGATGTAAGTCCAGTGATTGGCATTCAGGCTCCATGTTTGCCTTTGCTTGTGTCTGTTTGTGTGCGTGTCAGCCGAGCTACGAATGCTCTGATTCTCCTTCGTCCAAAGGAGATACGTATGCATAGGATGCAATATCCTAGCGAGCATGTGTCGTTTCCCCAGTCCGAACTACTTCGACTCTGATGTCTATGCCTGATAGACTAAGTAGGCCCAGGATGCAGTATCCTGCCGAGTCAGTTTCAGTCTGTTTTCTTGTGTCTCTTTCAGCCAGTGTGTGTGTGTGAGCAGTGTTATAGCAACCGTTTCCCTTCCTATTGTGCGTGGATCCCGTCGAGTACGACCGATGCGTAGGGGTGCTAATACCTTCCCTTCGCATAACCGACTCCCGATCCCATTCTCTTTGGTCGCGAGACCATGTCTTTTCCAGGTTTACTCTGAGCATTTCCTTTCCCTCTTTTGGGATAAATAACGCACGGTGGCGGCTCTGTTGTTCTTGTTCTCCCGCCGGTTTTTCGCGTAATGCGACAGCTGGCGACTCTGCTGGGGAAATGCGGAGAAGTTGACCTGTGCTGGTCCATCTTCCCTAAGCGAGTCTCTCCTAGCGCTCTCTAGGTTAGGGTTGGTTGCTTTGTGCTGTTATTTATTACATTCATTTGTATATATGTGCATTTATCGTTTGCATTTATTGTTTGCATTAATGTTTGCATTCATTCATTATTCATCTGCCTGGCTGGTTGTCTGTTTTTCTTTGTTGGGGTGGGAGTCACTTGAGGTAAAAGGTCCAATACCCAGACCATGAGTGAAATCTAGGATGATTAGGAATAGAGTGATTCATGGGAAGCGGGTGGTATTGCGCCACTTAGCGGAACATTGATATCACGAACAGTTCAGACCCTGGTGGGATATTGTCGTTGCACACTTCAGGTGTGTATATGATGGTATTCTGCGAAAGGTTATTTATACTGTGTTTCTCTCGACCTTACCCTGGCCTAGACGACACCCGTGAGTGGGGAAGGGTTGATTATTACAGATACCGTTGGTGACTTTTGGTTCTGTTGGTGACTTTGGGTTCAGACAACAGTTATCTCAGTTGACTTTGGTTTTCAAGTTGGATTTAGGTTCCGAGTCTAGACCGAAGCTTCGACCTAGTGATCAGAGATCGCACAACCAGCCAGTCCAGTCTGCATCATTTGCATCATAGCATATTTATTTTTCAAAAGAAATGCCGTAAAAAAAAATGAAAAAAGAAGAAAAGAAAGAGAAAAAAAAAAAAAAAAAAAACTAATCTCTGCATGCATATCATTTCTCAGGTACATTCCCGAGCTTGTTCACCGATAGAGATGGCAACGGTCCCCGAGCCGAAGCGGAAGACCTGTTCTTACAGCTTTCATCGTGAGCCGTTGACTTCATTGATCGAGTTGGGTAGCCTTGTGCCTAGTGATCAGCTGAAGGATTTTGTTGACCGGTATGGAGATGTTCTGACTTTATTGAAGACGGTGGTTGATCCGGTACCGCTGCAGACACTTCTTCAGTTCTATGACCCGGAGCTCAGATGTTTTACCTTTCAAGACTACCAGTTGGCGCCTACTCTCGAGGAGTATTCTATCCTGTTGGGTGTCCCTATTCAGCATCAGGTCCCTTTCCTGGACGTGCCTAAGGAGGTTGACTTCAGAGTTATTGCCAGAGCTCTCCGGTTGAGTGTCAAGGAGGTTTGTGATAATTGGAAGCCCAGTGGGGGAGTTGTGGGTCTGCCGTTGAAGTTTCTCTTGAGGGTTGCCAGAGATGAAGCCGAGAAGGGGAATTGGGAAGTTTTTCATGCCCAGCTTGCTGCTATGATCTATGGGATCGTCCTATTCCCAAGCATGCCGAATTTTATTGACCATGCTGCCATCAGTATTTTTATTGGAGGGAATCCAGTTCCTACTCTGTTAGCTGACACTTACTATGCTATTCACAGTAGGCATGGTAAGGGTGGAGCTATCAGATGCTGTTTACCTCTCCTGCTCAGATGGTTCATGTCCCTTCTGCCAGCCAGTGGACCCTTTATGGATACTCAGAGCACTCTTAAGTGGACTCAGAGGGTCATGTCGCTTACCTCCTATGACATCAGATGGCAATCTTACCGGATGGATGTGAAGAATGTTATTATGAGCTGTGGAGAATTCCGGAATGTGCCGCTCGTAGGGACCAAAGGTTGCATAAATTATAATCCAGTTCTTTCTCTTCGTCAGTTAGGGTTTGTAATGAAGGGAAGACCACTTGAGGCTGAGGTAGCTGAAAGTGTGTATTTTGAGAAGCAGAGTGACCCGACTAGATTGGAGCAGATGGGAAGAGCTTGGAGATCTGTTGGAGTGAAGGATGGATCCGTCTTAGGGAAGAAGTTTGCCATTGCAATGCCTGATTACACTGATTGGGTAAAGAAGAGAGTGGAAACTTTGTTACTACCCTATGATAGGATGGAGCCGCTTCAAGAGCAACCACCTTTGATCCTTGCTGAGAGTGTGCCCGCTGAGCACTATAAGCAAGCTCTGATGGAGAACTGCCGATTGAGAGAGAAGGAGCAGGATACCCAGATGGAGCTCTACAAAGCCAAAGCTGATAGGTTGCACTTGGCCCATCAACTCAGGGAAGTGCAAGGGGAGGATGCTAGTAGAGCGAGGAGCAAGAAGAGATCTTACGAAGAGATGGAGTCCATGTTGGATGAAGAGCATCGGGAGTGTCTGAGGCTGCAGAGGGCTGAAGCCAACTATCAAAAGAAGATCAGAGACTTGGAGAAGCAGCTCAGAGACAAGGACGTCCAGTTGAAGAAAGAGGTGGATTTGAGACAAGCATCAGAGGACTATCTTGGAGGAGAAGTCATGGAGCTTAGAAGAAAATTGAAGGAGAAGATTACCCCTCTACCAGAATGTTCAGAATGCACACTGTTGATAGACCAGTGCCAGTACCTGAAGACCCTCATCCCGGAAGACCGTTTGTCTTAGATTGTATCTTTTGATTGTTTATTTTGAGAATCACCTCTAGGCTTGTTGGATGGGGTTCATTTGTTTGTATTCTGAATATTTTGTTGACTTGGTTGTAAGATCTTTTTTTGTCCTTATTTATAGATAAGGTTGTTGGTATTTCCCTGTTGTTCTCATTTACCCTGTATTGTATTGTTCTCTTGTTGTTGCAGGTTGCCATCTTTTGAGGATGGATCAGGCTCTTTGAATGCCTGAGAAATGAGCATATTCATGTGCATCATACGCATCATTAAAACATCATACTCATCTCATTTGCATAACAGGTGTTCTTGTGCCGACTTCTCACTTTGGTTCCTGTGTTCAGGCAGGATAGCTGATCAGAGACCGCATCGCTACTCAACGAGACTCAACCATCAAAGGAATATGGATCAAGTACAAGCTGAGCTAGCAGAGATGAGGGCTAACATGGCCCAGTTCATGCACATGATGCAAGGGGTTGCGCAAGGACAAGAAGAACTCCGAGCTCTAGTTCAGAGGCAAGAAGCTGTAGTTCCACCGCCCAACCAAGCTCTGCCAGAGGGAGGCCCGATTAATGATAACCCTGCTGCTGCTGTGCCCATCAACAACTATGCTGTAGGTGAAGAGTTGAGGGGTATTCGAGTCGACGGTCAACCGATTGCTCCAGATACTGCTAATGCCAGGGTAATCCATGCTCCGGCCCGTAACCGAATTCCGATTGTTGACAGACAAGAGGATTTGTTCACTATGCTTAGCGAGGACGACGATATTTTGGGAAGAAACGATGCGAGAGATCGTAAAGTTGAGGCCCTTGCTGAGAAGATCCGGGCTATGGAATGTCAAAACTCCCTCGGTTTTGATGTTACCAATATGGGATTGGTTGAAGGACTGAGAATCCCGCACAAGTTCAAAGCACCGTCCTTTGGTAAATACAACGGCACCTCTTGTCCTCACACTCATGTGCAGGCATACTATCGAAAGATCTCGGCGTATACTGACGACGAGAAGATGTGGATGTATTTTTTCCAAGACAACCTATCTGGGGCGTCTTTGGACTGGTACATGGAATTGAAAAGAGATTCGATTAGATGCTGGAGGGATTTGCGTGAAGCATTCCTCAGACAGTATAAGCATAATATGGATATGGCGCCGACCCGGACTCAGCTGCAGAGTCTGTGTCAGAAAAACAATGAGAGCTTTAAAGAGTACGCCCAGAGATGGCGCGAGCTTGCTGCGAGAGTTCAACCCCCTATGCTGGAAAGGGAGTTGACAGATATGCTTATCAGCACTCTTCAAGGTGTGTATATGGACCGGATGGGAAGCTGCCCATTCGGAAGTTTTTCTGATATCGTCATCTGTGGCGAGAGAACAGAAAGTTTAATCAAGGCTGGCAGAATTCATGATGCGGGTTCTTCTTCGTCATCAAAGAAACCCTTCTCTGGGGAACCTCGCCGTAGAGAAGGAGAGACCAATGCTGTACAACACAGGGGGAATGTGTACAGAGGAGTTGTAAACAGAGATCAGTATCGTCCGGTTGCTGCAGTGACCATTCCTGCACCTCAACCTCGTCAACAACAACAAAGGGTTCAACAACCGCAACAACAACGACAACAACAGCAGCAACGTCCGTATCATCCCAGACAGAGAATGGCTGATCGACGTTTTGATCCCTTGCCAATGTCGTACGCCGAACTACTGCCCGAACTACTCCGGTTAGGGTTTGTTGAGCTGCGTACAATGGCTCCTCCAACAGTATTGCCGCCTGGATATGATGCGAACGTCCGCTGTGACTTTCATTCTGGGGCACCAGGCCACCATACTGAGAAATGCCGGGCTTTGCAACACAAGGTTCAAGACTTGATCGATGCCAAGGCGATCAATTTTGCTCCGGTACCCAATGTAGTGAACAATCCTATGCCTCAGCATGGTGGGCATAGGGTAAACAGTATTGAAGGGGGAGAAGCTGAAAATCTGGTTGATAGTGTGGATGATGTTCAGACTTCTCTGCTGGTAGTAAAGGGTCGTCTGTTGGAAGGGGGTGTCTACCCGGGCTGTGTTGAGGGCTGTTTGAACTGTGTTGAAGCTGCTAATGGTTGTGACCAGTTGAGGGCTGGTATTCAAAAGTTGATTGATGAAGGTTGTCTCCAGTTCAGTCGGGTTGCTAAAGATAATGGGTTAGTGTCGACTGTCACTATTTACTTTAAGCCGTCTGAAGGACGAGGACAAGGGGTTGTTGGTACATCAACAGCAAGCAGTGCTCCAGTTACCATTCCCGCTCCGGTAACCATCAGTGCTCCGACTACTATCGTTGCGTCTGGCAGAAGACAAGTTGAGAATAGTAGGGTTGTGCCTTGGAGATATGATAATGCCTATCGCAGCAATCGGAGGGCTGATAATCAGATGAGGCCAGTAAATCAAGCGCCTGTGACAATCGGTGCACCGGTAAAAACTCCTGTGGTTGCAAGTCCTGTGGTGGACAATGTTGGGGGACCAGGAGGTTTTACCCGGAGTGGACGACTGTTTGCTCCTCAGCCGTTGAGAGATGCTAATGCTGAGGCATCTGCTAGGGCTAAAGGCAAACAGGTTGTTGTTGACGAAGAACAGGCTCAGAAGGAGGCTGAGGGTTCGTTTGAAAAGGACGTGGAGGAATTCATGAAAATCATAAAAAAGAGTGACTACAAGATTGTAGATCAGCTCAATCAAACTCCATCCAAAATTTCAATTCTCTCTTTGATGTTGTGCTCTGAGGCATACCGTGATGCTTTGTTAAAGATGTTGAACATGGCATACGTCCCGCAAGAGATCTCCGTCAACCAACTAGAGGATGTGTTGGCCAACGTGAGCACCAGGCATGGTGTAGGTTTCACTGACCTGGACTTGACGCCTGAAGGTCGTAATCATAACAAAGCCTTGCACATCACTATGGAGTGCAAGGGTGCTGTTCTGTCTCACGTGTTGGTAGACACCGGGTCGTCCCTGAATGTCCTGCCAAAGCAGATTTTGAAGAAGATTGATGTTGAGGGAGTTGTGCTCACTCCCAGTGACCTTATTGTGCGTGCTTTTGACGGATCCAAACGTTCTGTGTTTGGTGAAGTTACCTTGCCAGTGAAGATAGGTCCCGAAGTTTTCGACGTCATTTTCTATGTTATGGACATTCAACCCGCCTATAGCTGTTTGTTGGGGCGTCCGTGGATACACGCAGCAGGGGCAGTCTCGTCGACTCTCCACCAGAAGCTCAAGTATGTCTGGAACGGTCAGATTGTGACCGTGTGCGGCGAAGAAGAGATTCTGGTGAGTCATTTATCCTCATTCAAGTAGGTCGAGGTAGATGGCAAGATCCATAAACCTTATGCCAGGCATTTGAGACCGTGGCGCTTGAGAAGGTAGCTTATGCTGAGCAGAGGAAGCCGGGTGCTTCGATTGCTTCATACAAGCAAGCCAAGGAGGTGGTTGACTCCAGTAGGGCTGAAGGCTGGGGCAAGATGGTAGACTTGCCTGTCAAAGAGGACAAGTTCGGTATTGGATATGAGCCTCTCCAAGCAGAGCAAAGTGTGGGTCCAAGTACCTTTACCAGCGCCGGGTTGATGAATCATGGGGACGTCTTTGCAACCGGTGGTGAAGACTGTGACAGTGATTGTAATCTGGACCTTTGGATTCGCCCTTGTGCACCAGGGGAGTCTATCAATAATTGGACGGCTGAAGAAGTGGTTCAAGTTACTCCTCTGACAGAGTAATTTTCCTTTGTTTTTTTCATTTTGCATGAAAACCCTACGTTCTGCCTAAGGCGTAGTGGTTCATTGTAGGGCCTCATCATGTTTTAATGATTATCATAAATAAAGGACGTTTTGCAATCAAATTTTGAGATCTTTGTCTTTCTATTTTTTGTTTTCACTTTTTAATAAAACTGGCAATGTTTTTGTTTTTTGTGACTTTATTGAAATCTTTTTCTAAAAACCAAACATTAAACATGCAGAAGTGATCTTTTGGCATCCACTGTGAACAATCCTGTTATGGCTCAGTATGATTTTGACGATCCCATCTACCAAGCTGAAGAGGAGAATGAGGAAGACTGTGAACTCCCCGCAGAATTGGTCAGACTACTGCAGCAAGAGGAAAGGGTTATCCAACCTCATCAGGAGGAGTTGGAGATTGTTAATCTGGGTACTGAAGACGCCAGAAGAGAGATCAAGATTGGGGCTGGTTTAGAGGACTCTGTCAAGAGGAGGCTGATTGAGATGCTGAAAGAATATGTGGAGATATTCGCCTGGTCATATCAAGACATGCCTGGGTTGGATACAGACATTGTGGTGCATCGGTTACCCCTTAGAGAAGAATGTCCGTCGGTCAAGCAGAAGCTTCGCAGAACTAGTCCTGATATGGCTGTCAAGATCAAGGAAGAGGTTCAGAAGCAGTGGGATGCAGGTTTTCTGGCTGTTACCAGTTATCCACCGTGGGTGGCCAACATTGTTCCCGTGCCAAAGAAGGATGGCAAAGTCAGGATGTGTGTCGATTACCGGGATCTGAATAGAGCAAGTCCGAAAGATGATTTCCCATTACCTCACATTGATGTATTGGTTGATAATACGGCTCAATCCTCGGTATTCTCTTTCATGGACGGTTTCTCGGGCTATAATCAGATCAAGATGGCGCCAGAGGACATGGAAAAGACGACATTCATTACACCTTGGGGCACATTCTGCTACAAAGTGATGCCATTTGGGCTGAAGAATGCCGGTGCTACCTATCAGAGGGCAATGACGACTCTCTTTCATGACATGATGCACAAAGAAATTGAAGTGTACGTGGATGATATGATTGCGAAGTCGCATACAGAAGAGGAGCACCTGGTAAATCTGCAGAAGTTGTTTGACAGATTGGTCAAGTTCAAACTGAGGCTGAATCCGAACAAATGTACGTTTGGGGTGAGATCAGGGAAGCTTTTAGGCTTCATTGTCAGTGAGAAAGGGATTGAGGTTGATCCAGCGAAAGTCAAAGCTATTCAAGAGATGCCTGAACCGAAAACGGAGAAGCAAGTCCGTGGGTTTTTAGGGAGGTTGAACTACATTGCAAGGTTCATATCTCACCTAACTGCCACGTGTGAACCAATTTTCAAGCTACTCAGAAAGAATCAGGCGATCAAATGGAATGATGACTGTCAGAAAGCTTTTGACAAGATTAAAGAGTATTTACAGAACCCTCCAATCCTGATTCCGCCAGTTCCTGGGAGACCATTGATAATGTACCTATCAGTTACCGAGAACTCGATGGGGTGTGTATTGGGGCAGCATGACGAGTCTGGTCGAAAAGAGCATGCCATATACTACCTTAGCAAAAAGTTTACCGACTGTGAAACAAGATATTCACTACTCGAGAAAACTTGCTGTGCTTTGGCCTGGGTTGCTCGCCGACTGAGGCAGTATATGTTGAACCATACTACCTTGTTGATTTCTAAGATGGATCCAGTAAAGTACATCTTTGAGAAGCCGGCTCTCACCGGGCGCGTTGCTCGATGGCAGATGATCTTAACAGAGTATGACATCCAGTACACATCACAGAAGGCCATCAAAGGTAGTATTCTGTCAGACTACCTTGCCGAGCAACCAATTGACGACTACCAGCCGGTGATGTTTGAATTCCCTGATGAAGACATCATGTATCTGAAGACGAAAGATTGTGAAGAGCCGCTTGTCGAGGAAGGACCGGATCCGGATGACAAGTGGACACTGATGTTTGATGGGGCTGTGAATATGAATGGTAACGGTGTTGGGGCAGTGTTGATCAATCCCAAAGGGGCTCATATACCTTTCTCTGCCAGATTGACTTTTGACGTCACCAACAACGAAGCTGAGTATGAGGCTTGTATCATGGGGATAGAAGAAGCCATTGATCTGAGGATCAAAACTGTTGACATATTTGGAGATTCCGCTCTAGTGATCAATCAGGTCAATGGAGATTGGAATACGAATCAGCCGCATCTGATTCCGTATAGAGATTACACCAGAAGAATACTGACATTCTTCAAGAAGGTGAAGTTGTATCATGTCCCCCGAGATGAGAATCAGATGGCTGATGCCTTGGCTACTTTATCCTCTATGATAAAAGTGCATTGGTGGAATCATGTGCCACATGTTGCGGTGAATCGACTCGAGAGGCCTGCGTATGTGTTTGCAGCCGAGTCTGTTGCGATTGATGAGAAGCCGTGGTATTATGATATCAAGAACTTCCTCAAGACTCAGGAGTATCCTGAAGGTGCGTCGAAGAATGATAAGAAGACCCTGAGAAGGCTAGCTGGAAGCTTTTACTTGAATCAGGATAATGTGCTGTACAAAAGGAACTTTGACATGGTCTTGCTCAGATGCGTGGATAGACACGAAGCAGACATGTTGATGCAAGAAGTGCACGAAGGTTCATTTGGTACCCATGCCGGTGGTCATGCAATGTCGAAGAAACTGTTGAGAGTCGGTTATTACTAGATGACTATGGAATCCGATTGCTTCAAGTATGCTCGGAAGTGCCATAAGTGCCAAATTTATGCTGATAAGGTGCATGTACCACCAAGCCCGTTGAATGTCATGAACTCGCCTTGGCCGTTTGCCATGTGGGGCATTGACATGATTGGGAAGATTGAGCCTACTGCTTCGAATGGACATCGCTTCATCCTGGTTGCGATTGACTACTTCACCAAATGGGTGGAAGTAGCTTCTTTTGCTAGTGTTACCAAACAAGTGGTTGCCCGGTTCATCAAGAAAGAAATCATCTTTCGTTATGGAGTCCCTGAGAGAATCATCACTGACAATGGTTCGAATCTCAATAACAAGATGATGAAAGAGCTTTGTAGAGATTTCAAGATTGAACATCACAATTCTTCTCCTTACAGACTGAAGATGAATGGTGCTGTAGAGGCGGCGAACAAGAATATCAAGAAGATTGTGCAGAAGATGGTCGTAACGTACAAGGATTGGCATGAGATGCTGCCTTTCGCTTTGCATGGGTACCGTACCTCTGTGCGTACATCGACCGGGGCAACCCCATACTCCCTTGTGTATGGTATGGAAGCAGTCCTGCCTGTTGAAGTGGAGATCCCTTCTCTGAGGGTATTGTTGGATGTCAAGCTGGACGAAGCCGAGTGGATTCGTAAAAGGTTTAATGAGTTAAGCCTTATCGAAGAGAGACGGTTAGCAGCTGTATGCCATGGGCAGTTGTATCAGAGAAGGATGAAGCGAGCCTTTGATCAGAAAGTGCGTCCTCGGACATTTCAGACTGGTGATCTAGTTTTGAAGAGAATCCTTCCTCCCGGTACAGATAACAGGGGCAAGTGGACTCCTAATTATGAAGGTCCGTATGTTGTGAAGAAGGTCTTCTCCGGTGGAGCCTTGATGCTTACGACTATGGATGGTGAAGATTTTCCTTCCCCTGTTAACTCAGATGTAGTCAAAAAATACTTCGCATAAATTGAGCCGCTGGGCGAAAAGAATAAAAGAGTCCAGGCAAAAAAGGGCATCCCGGCGAACCAAAAAACAGAAAGAAAAGGTTCAGGCAAAAATTAGGGATAAAAAATGAAAAGAATTTGTACACCCGGTAAGTCGAAAACCCGCAAGGGCGGCTTAGGCAAAAATGGGTATCCCGGTGGATTGAAAATCCGAAAGGGCGGTCCAGCCAAAAGAGGGATTAAAGCGAAGACTACAGTCTGAGTTATCTGTACTTCATCACGCTTCGTCAGCAGCCATCTCGAAAGATGTGATCGGTCCAGTCAGTCTTCTCAGAAAGCAAGGAGTTGGGAGAAAAACTGATGATCTATGAGTTATAACAGAGTTGGGAAACAGTGGATGCCGTGTTCACATTGCCATTAGGATAATTTATTTTACTTTTGTGCGCAATTACCTCTTTCTAGGAATTGCTTCCCGATGTATTTGCCTCTTCAGGCACATTTTCAATCAATAAAAGTCGTTATTCAGATAAATTGCTCTCTTGTTTTTACTTTTACTGTTTTGTTTGCGAAAACGTCCGAATTTTTGATAAACATTGCATATAAAAACATGAAGGCTAAACAATAACGTGCAGAAAGATTAAAACATTTGAAAATCATTTTGAATGTTGAGGACACTTGAGCGTATCTTGTCCGTGTACCCCCTGGGGGCATCTGTTATTCCGTCTTGCAGGTCGTCACTTGTGAGCATTCTCCAGCAGTTATTTCCCAGAACAAAACTATTCTCCTCGCTGTAGATTGGTTAAGTCTTCCCCAGCGGAGCAGTTATTTCTCCAGCAGAGTTCATCCTACCGGTGGGATGGACGGGTTTCAGTATCAGAGTGATATGTGCATCCCAAGCGGAATTTATCCTACCTGTGGATTGATTGCGATATCCCCAGCAATTTTACTTTTGTCAGTAGCAAGTTACTTTTACTCCCCAGCGAGTTACTTTGTTTTCCCCTAGCGGAGTTGTATTGATGGTTCCCTGGCAGTTACTTTGTTTTCCCCTAGCGGAGTTGTATTGATGGTTCCCCGGCAGTTTCTTCGTTTTCCCCCAGCGGAATTGTATTGAAGTTTTCTCAGCACAGTCGTCCTGTGTTTTCCCCGACGGAGTTTTCATCATTTTGCATTTTGCATGTAGTAATCATTGCATCCTCAAAACTGCGTAGCATTTCCATCCCATATGGAGCATTACGCCATAGAAAAATTCAAACATATGCATTCATGTGTTAACCTAACCAGACCGTATCCCCGGCAGAGGCGGATCATTTTTGTTCAATATCGGCACAGCACGTCTGCTACAGTTGCTCTTGACGGTACTCGGGATTGATATCCCCACAGAGGTTTATTTCCTCACCCGTTGGTGACAGAAAGTTGTTTCTCCTCAGCGAGATCCCCAGCAAGTGATCAGCCTTGCCTTGACATATCTAAGATGTCATTTCTTGTGATACCAGTAAGTGTCATGTTAGCACCCGCGCGTGTTCTTTGTTTGGTGTCGGTAAACACCATTGTTTCGGTGTCGGTAAACATCGAGTCTTCACCCCAGTCATCAGTAAATGTCTGGTCATTTTTGGTGTCAGTAAACACCATTGTTTCGGTGTCGGTAAACATCGAGTCTTCACCCCAGTCATCAGTAAATGTCTGGTCATTTTATTTGATGTCGGTAAACATCATCTTTCGATGTCGGTAAACATCGAGTCTTCACCCCAGTCATCAGTAAATGTCTGGTCATTTTATTTGATGTCGGTAAACATCATCTTTCGATGTCGGTAAACATCGAGTCTCACCCCAGTCATCAGTAAATGTCTGGTCATTTTTTGTGTCAGTAAACACTATTGTTTCGGTGTCGGTAAACATCGAGTCTCACCCCAGTCATCGGTAAATGTCTGGTCATTTTTTTGGATGTCGGTAAACATCATCTTTCGATGTCGGTAAACATCGAGTCTCACTCCATTCATCGGTAAATGTCTGGTCACCTTTATTTGATGCCGGTAAACATCATCTTTCGATGTCGGTAAACATCGAGTCTTCCACCCCAGTCATCGGTAAATGTCTGGTCATTTTTGATGTCGGTAAACATCATCTTTCGATGTCGGTAAACATCAAGTTTTTCCTCAGTCATCGGTAAATGCCTGATAAATCCCCAGCTAGAGATCCCTAGTGGAGTCATCGGTAAATGTCCTATCTGGTTTCCGGTTGCGAATATTTGGTTGTCTCTCCCCAATAAATTTTTCCCCAGTCATCGGTAAATGTCTGGTCATTTCTTTGGATGTCGGTAAACATCATCTTTCGATGTCGGTAAACATCGAGTCTCATTCCAGTCATCGGTAAATGTCTGTTCATGCTTTGTTTCCTTGTTGATAAAATCAAGATCCCCCAGAAGTCGTCGGTAAACGTCTTGCCTGATTCCATTACAAAGATTTTGTTCCTCCCCAAGTGGAGACGCCATCGGTAAATGGCCCCGTTTGCTTCGATATCGGTAAATATTGAAGGCCCAGTTTTATCCGCCATCGGTAAATGGCCCCGTTTCCTTCGATATCGGTAAATATCGGATCCCCAGTTGAAGTAGCCATCGGTAAATGGTCGTGTTGAAGTTGATATCGGTAAATGTCAAGTTTCTTTGAGGCCACCATCGGTAAATGGTCTTGCTTCCTTTTTACATCAAGTTGTTTCCCAGCAGCCATCGGTAAATGGTCTCGCTGAAGTTGATATCGGTAAATATCAAGTTTCCAGTTTTTAACCATCGGTAAATGGTTTCGCTTTTCTGAAGTTGTTTCCCAACAGCCATCGGTAAATGGTCTCGCTGAAGTTGATATCGGTAAATATCAAGTTTCCAGTTTCTAACCATCGGTAAATGGTTTTGTTTTTCTGAAGTTGTCACTTGTAGCAGTCATCGGTAAATGACGTGGTTTTTCTTGTATAATTCCCCAGCAGTGTGCAAATTTCTACGGTTCTTGGTATTCAATCCCTGTTTACCCTGAAAGTCTGACAGCCGTCGCTCTCATCCATTCGGGTTCCCAGTTGATTGAATAGGGGCAGCTGTAGCACCTCAAATTTGCACCTATCATTGTACATACATTTTCATATTAGGTCATAACATTAACATAGTCCACTGCATAACATTGCATTGTCCCTTTGCCCAAGTGCAAGATCATCAGTCAGATTAGGTCAAACTGGTCAAGAGATCAGTCAGTCAAGCAAGCAAGTGCAATTTCCATTGAGACAAGGCCCTAGGGTTGGTCCAACATGTTCACATGACCTAGGGGTCCTTTTGAAGTGGTTTGGTCAAGTTTTGATTGCTCAGAAGTCATCAGTCAGTGTGCAGTCCACCAGAAACCCTAGCAAGTCAACCTTGGTCAACTGTCCATTTAATCAGTGATTTGATGATGGGAATTGGTCTGAGAGGCCTCATTCATGTCCATATAGGCCTCATATAACATATCAAGCATCCACAGTGAAGAAAATAAAGTCAGACAAGAAATTTCCAAAAATAGAAAGTTGACCTGTAATTGGAATTTGCCAAAAATGGAAACTTCTTCTCCTCAAAATTACATCATGATACAAGCTTCAAATGAATTTTTGCCCAACATGAAAGTTGAAGATCTTGTTCTCCCATTTCCAAAAAGTCCAAGAACACTCAATTCCAATGTATGGTTAGCAAGTTATGATCAAATCATTTTCAGAAATTTTTGAACTTCAACGAGGCATATCTCCCAAACCATTTGGCCAAATTGGGTGGGGTTTTTTGCTACAAGTCACATTTGATGCCCTCTTTCCAAATCCTTCATCACAATTTACCAAAAACTCACCAATCAAAATGGCACTTTTTGAAGTGACTTGAATTATTTCAAGTGAGGTGAAAAAGTGATTTTGCAATTTAAGCCTTTCCAATATATTTTGCCAATTGAAATTGCTAAGAAATCATGTTTGGAGTGTGTACAAGGCCCATTTTCGCAGTTGTAACCACACACCTTGCCATTTGAGTGAAAATTGACAAATTAACCAAAACACCTCCAATTACAAAATTCCAATTAACACATAAATTAATCAAGCTTAGCACCTTAAACAGACTATATATCCATCATTTTCTCTCTGAAAAGCCCTAGCCACTCTCACTCAAACAGAAGAAAAATCTCATATTCTCTCAAACCCTCATTTTGCATTTTGAACTTTTCTTGGTAAAATCTCAAAGAGCTCGAGCTGGACTTGCTTTTTTCATCACCTACCAACCATTTGGAAGCATTGGCAAGGACCATTTCCCAGCTGTAAAGCCTTCTTCGTGGACTGTTTTGCAAGAACTCATCCATGGCCAATTTCGATTTGAGCAAAACCCAAGGTAGCTGAGCCAAATTCCCTCTTCCATTCACCATTTGGAAGCTTGTAGAGCATCTGTTTTGAGCAAATATAGCCAAACAACAACTGCATCACAACTTTGCTTCAGATTTGGTAAGAAATCAAACTTAACCATTCCCAAAATTATGCTATGCTTTGTATAGGTCTTGCCATGCTAGTCATTTTAAACTTTAAATCAATGAAAATGGTTGTGTATTTTGAAAGATATGTTGACATGAAGTTTGATGTCTAAGTATGTTTGTGCTTGATTCTTCCATGATAAGTTGAATTAGGGAAAATGGTTGTTGGAATGTTGATGTGTGTTGTTAGATGTGTCGAATGATGTCTTTGATTTCCATTTCTGGGTAAATTTATTTTTCACGATTGGTTGATGAAGATGAGCTTGTTACTGTACGCGAAACCCTAAAGCCATTTCCAGATTTCACGTTTTGAATTGTTGTTGTGCATGAAGCTCCTGTTCCATTGCCCATGTAACCAATAGCCATGTGACACGCAGGATAAGCTGTACGCTGCGTTTCATTAACAAGTCCATGTATTTTCAAAAATGCCACTGCCGTGCCACTTTGTCCCATTAAATCATGTCATTTTGCATTTTTATTTCATTTTGATACACAAACTTACAAAATTCATAGAGCAACCAATTTTCATCCAAAATTTATGGGATTTTTTGCCAAATGTTCATCATAATCTCTAGTTTTTTATCATATATTTTCCAGATTTTTGGCATGGATGGTTTTTTAATTGTGCTAGGGTTTTGTTCATGTGTCCATTTTTTGTACACTTTGCCAAATCAATTGTGAAATGATGATGCTTTATCCAATGGCTTCCAAATTTTTTGTGCTTAAACTAGACACATTCATGGTGATTTTGGTGTAGAGTTTGTGAATTTATCATTGCTGGTTTGTGAATTATGATTTTTTGAATTAGGGTGTGACAATTTGTGTCACACCATTGATGTCCAATTTCATGATTTTTTCTACCTTGCCTAATGAACTCAATTTGGTCTGAATTTTTGCATGAACATACTTGTGGATGTCTAGTTTACATGTGATTTTTTTTGTGGAATTATTAATGGTATTTCCTAATTGTTTGGAATTTTCTCCCCTGTTTGACCAAAATGTTGACTTTTGTGACACTTGTTGCCATTTGCTTTGTGAAATTCTCATACATTATTGGATGGACATGAAATTTGACATGTGATTAGTAGACATCTTAAGGTTTATCATGGTGTTTGTCCCATTCATTTCTCATTTGCTATCACTGATTTATGATTTATTCAAGTTGGTGCATGTTTGGTTGACTTCTTTGAGCATGTTTGAGATTACCTTGCCTTTCTGATTTTCATTGACCAACTTCCACTTGTCCAAATGAGTTGAAATTTGATATGCTTACCATGCTATGGATTAGGTTTGATCATGATTTATTTGCTGATTTTTTGGAATGTTTATTATTGGTTTTGAATTGAGTCTTGCTGTTGACTTCTATGAGCTTCCATATGCCATGTCTTGACCTAATTTGCTTATGAAATCATGATGATGAATGATATGATTATGGAACCAATTGAGTTTGCTTCTTGATTGTTTGAATATGATTTTGATTGGATTTCACTTGCTGTTTTGACTTTCTCATCCCCTTTTGACCCTAGGCTTGTCCTGTAACACCCCGATAAAAATAAGATAATTATTTAATTTAAGTTAATATTATATTTATTAATTTAATTAAATAATTGGAATTATTGGATTATTATTATTATTATTGGAATAATAATTATTGGAAAATATATATAAGTGGGAAATAAGAAAAGAGTTTCATTTTTGGTAAAGAGGGTTTTACGTGAAAAGTAGAGAAGCGGCTGAAAAGAGGAAAAGGGCAAAGAGACAGAGCAAGAGGAAGAAGGTTGGAGAAGAGAAAAGCTTGAAGCTTAAAGATTCGCCGGATTAACTCAGGTAAGGGGGGTTTATCGTCGTTTAATGGGTATTATGGGTTAACATGTAATGGGTAGTGATAAGCCATTGATTTGACCCTAATTGGGATGATGAGTGCTGAAAAATTGTGATGGATAAGTTGTGTTAAAACTGAAATTGAATCTGTAATTGGATGGGTAGTGATTTTCCGAAAACGTAGCTTTTTACGGAATTGGAATCGGAGGTCCGGAAGTCCAACGGCGGCGGAAAATGCGGAGAATTCTGCATTCTGCTTCGTGTTAGCGCAGGAACAGCTTTCTGTCTTGCGTTAACCGGTTAACCCAGTGTGTTAACCGGTTAACACTGTTAGGAATGGTGAAGTATTGCTGTTTTGCTTGCGTTAACCGGTTAACCCAGGGCGTTAACCGGTTAACACTGTTGTGATTTGTGAAAATTGCTGTTCTGTTTGCGTTAACCGGTTAACCCAGGGCGTTAACCGGTTAACACTGTTGAGTTTTGCCAGAAAGCGTGTTCTGTGTTGCGTTAACCGGTTAACCCAGGGCGTTAACCGGTTAACACTGTTGAAAAGTGGAAAAATTAATATTTAAAATGTTGTGTACATATTTGAGGGTTGGCCTATATCGGTGTATGATATAGTAGGGATCATTTCCCGTTGTTTTGAGCAGTATAGGTATTAGTAGAGTGTGCTAATACTGTGATTGAATTAATTGGCATGACATGATATGAGTATGTGATAAATATGCCGATGATGTGTGAAAATATGCATAATGTTGTGAATGTATATATTATACATGTATTTGTGAATGGACTGTTTTATGGCTTAGAGTGTGAGCATATGTCCATTGTGGATTATTGTTGATGATTTTGCATTGCTAGGTGATTTAGCGTGCATATTATGGCCTTTATGGTGGTAGCTAATTCCCATGGTGAGGAATTAGTGAGTTAGTCATTTTGGACTGTTGTTGATGTTTGCATGCTAGGTGATTAGCGTGCATAGCATAGCCCTTGGGGTGGTAGCTAATTCCCATGGTGAGGAATTAGTGAGTGAGTCACTAGGTCTCAAATGAGTGGGACTAGTGGGCTTGGTAGCCGTATCTGGATTTGATCGGTGAGGTTGAACTATATGTTCACGAATAGTCGGTACCGCATGCATGGAGTCTCATTGCATAATGTATGTATGGCGTATAATATGAATGGATGTATTCCAATATTGTACGTGTGTTTGTGTTGGTATTGAGTATGAGTATGAGTTGTATTGGTATTGAGTATGATGTTTGAGTTGATGTGCCGTTACCGAATGTGTGATATGATTAGGGTGATTAATGTGTTATTTACTTAGCATTACATGATATTTTATAATGCTTATTATATCGATTGAGGAACTCACCCTTACAACTATGTTTCAGGTAACGAGCAGTGATTGAGTAGAAGCTAGAGCTTGGAGTCTAGTGTAGTTCCTTAGTGGGTCATGCTCTGATAGATGTAACATCGGGACGGGATGTTTTACCTTGTTGAATAATTTTACATGTAATGTGTTACATGTTTTGCATGATTGATTTGATTTCTATCCGCTGCGTATTGTGCAAATGCTTTATGTTTTGATTTAATAAAAGAGCATGACAGTTATTATGGTGAATGGTGTGAAGTGATTGTGTGACACCCTTAATTGCACCTTTACTCTGATGTATATATTTGTTGTTTTAATTAAATATTTGGGG
This sequence comes from Lathyrus oleraceus, assembly GCF_024323335.1. Classification (NCBI taxonomy): domain Eukaryota; kingdom Viridiplantae; phylum Streptophyta; class Magnoliopsida; order Fabales; family Fabaceae; genus Lathyrus; species Lathyrus oleraceus. Next base: position 160,964,596 of record NC_066583.1, read on the forward strand.
TATTTTAGAAGGGTGTTACATTAGTGGTATCAGAGCATAGTCGGTCGAGTCGAGTCGTAATTATTCTGTTTCCCCTGTACGGGATAGGTGTTGTGTAACCCTATCAGTACTTATTGTCTTAGCTTGTTGGGTTTTCAGAATAGAGATGGCTGGAAGAGGTAGAGACGATGCTGCGATTGCTGAGGCTCTGGGTATGCTAGCTGGAGTACTTGGAGGGAATCCGAATGTTGTGGGAATGGGAGCTGCTCGTCAACTGAGTGAGTTCCAGAAGAACAATCCTCCAATGTTCAAGGGAGCATACGATCCAGATGGTGCTCAGAAGTGGTTGAAGGAGATCGAGAGGATCTTCCGAGTGACTGAGTGTGCCGATAACCAGAAGGTCAGGTTCGGTACGCATATGCTGTCAGAGGAAGCAGATGATTGGTGGGTTGCTACCCGCACGGAGTTGGAATCTGCTGGGAATGCTGAGATCACTTGGGCGGTGTTCAGGGAGAGATTCCTGAGGAAGTACTTTCCAGAGGATGTCAGAGGAAAGAAAGAGATAGAGTTCTTGGAATTGAAGCAGGGCAACCGGTCTGTTACTGAGTATGCTGCTAAGTTCACAGAGCTGTCGAAGTATTACACTCCCTATGCTGAGGCTGCTGGGGAATTTTCGAAATGTGTGAAGTTTGAGAACGGGTTACGTCCCGAGATCAAGCAGGCTATTGGGTATCAGCGGATTAGAGTGTTTTCTGATTTGGTTGACTGTTGCAGGATTTTTGAACAAGATACCAAGGCCAGAGCGGAGAGCTATCAGCAGAGGGTTGATAGGAAGGGCAAGAATCAGAATGATCGTGGGAAACCGTATGCAGCTGGCAAAGGTTTCCAGAGACAGAGTGGGATGAAGAGGCCTAGTGGGGGAGACTCTAGTGCCCCTGCTAAGTGTTACAGATGTGGTCAGGCTGGACATCATATCCATGAGTGTACCAGTGCTGAGAGGAAGTGTTTTAAGTGTGGCAAAGGTGGTCACTTGGCTGCAGAGTGCCGGTCGAAGATTGTGACTTGTTTCAACTGTGGAGAAGTGGGTCATATCAGTCCACAGTGTCCTAAGCCGAAGAAGGAGAACCAGTTGGGAGGCAAGGTCTTTGCTTTATCGGGTTCTGAGACTTTTGCAGATGATCGTTTGATCTGAGGTACGTGTTATATTAATGGCTTTCCTCTTGTAGCTATTATTGACACAGGTGCGACTCATTCCTTTATATCTTTGGATTGTGCTGTGAAACTTAAGTTAGAGATATCTGAGATGCATGGAAGTATGGTGATTGATACTCCTGCGAAGGGTTCAGTGACTACTACTTCAGTTTGTTTAAATTGTCCTTTGAGTATTTTTGGTAGAGACTTTGGGATGGACCTCGTGTGTCTTCCACTAGTGCAGATTGATGTTATCTTGGGTATGAACTGGTTGGTATTTAACCGAGTTTATATCAACTGTTTTGATAAGACTGTGATCTTTCCTGAGATTGAGAAAGAAAAGAGTTTGTTTCTATCGGCAAGGCAGGTGAATGAGGCAGTAGCAGATGGGGCAGAGTTGTTTATGCTGTTAGCGACCGTGGAGGCTAAAGATAAACTGGTGATTTGCGATCTAGCCGTGGTGTGTGATTTCCCTGATGTGTTTCCGGAAGAAGTGAATGAATTACCTCCAGAGCGTGAAGTTGAGTTCTCGATTGAGTTAGTACCTGGTACTAGGCCGATATCGATGGCTCCGTACCGTATGTCTGCTGTTGAGTTAACCGAATTGAAGAGTCAGCTGGAAGATCTGTTGGATAAGAAATTTATTCGTCTGAGTGTGTCACCGTGGGGTGCACCAGTGTTGTTGGTTAAGAAGAAAGAAGGTACTATGAGGTTGTGTGTGGACTACAGGCAACTGAATAAAGTGACGATCAAGAATCGGTATCCTTTGCCGAGGATTGATGATTTGATGGATCAGTTGGTTGGTGCGAGTGTGTTCAGCAAAATAGATTTGAGATCGGGATATCATCAGATACGTGTGAAAACTGAGGATATTCAGAAGACTGCTTTCAGAACAAGGTATGGACATTACGAGTATTCCGTAATGCCTTTTGGTGTGACTAATGCGCCTGGAGTATTCATGGAGTATATGAATAGGATTTTCCATCCGTACCTAGACAAGTTTGTAGTGGTGTTTATTGACGATATTTTGGTGTATTCGAAATCTGAAGAAGAGCATGATGAGCATTTGAGAGTGGTTTTAGGAGTTCTACGAGAAAAGAAGTTATTTGCTAAACTATCCAAGTGTGAATTTTGGTTAGAAGAGGTCAGTTTTCTTGGTCATGTGATTTCAAGAGGTGGTGTTGCTGTTGATCCTTCTAAGATAGAAGCGGTATCTAAGTGGGAAGCTCCGAAGTCAGTTTTTGAGATAAGGAGTTTTCTGGGACTTGCAGGTTATTATAGGAAATTCATTGAGGGATTTTCTAAGTTGGCGTTACCGTTGACGATGTTGACTAGGAAGGGGCAAGCGTTATTTGGGACTCAAAGTGTGAAGAAGGTTTCCAAGAGTTAAAGAGAAGGTTAACTACTGCTCCTATTCTGATATTACCAAGTCCATCGGAACCATTTGAGGTTTACTGTGATGCTTCATTGTTGGGTTTGGGTGGTGTTTTGATGCAGAATAAGCAAGTTGTAGCTTATGCTTCGAGACAACTGAAGGTTCATGAGAGGAACTATCCGACGCACGATTTGGAGTTGGCAGCTGTGGTATTTGTTCTGAAGTTATGGAGGCATTACTTATATGGGTCAAGATTTGAGGTTTTCAGTGACCATAAAAGTTTAAGGTATTTGTTTGATCAGAAAGAGCTGAATATGAGACAGAGGAGATGGTTAGAGTTTCTGAAGGATTATGACTTTGGTTTGAATTACCATCCGGGTAAAGCAAACGTAGTGGCTGATGCATTGAGTCGGAAATCATTGCATATGTCTATGTTAATGGTTAAGGAATTGGATTTAATTGAGCAGTTTAGAGACTTGAGTTTGGTGTGTGAAAGTACTCACAATAGCGTTAAATTGGGAATGTTGAAGTTAACGAGTAGTATTCTGGATGAGATTAGAGAGGGTCAGAAATCCGATGTGCTTTTGGTTGATAAGTTGACTCTAGTGAATCAAGGTCAAGGTGGGGAATTCAGAGTTGATGAGAATGGTGTTTTGAAATTTGGTAATCGGGTGTGTATTCCGGATGTTACCGAACTTAAGAAGAGTATTCTCGAGGAAGGACATCGTAGTGGCCTGAGTATTCATCCTGGAGCTACGAAGATGTATCATGATTTGAAAAAGTTATTTTGGTGGCCGGGAATGAAGAGAGAAATTGCAAGTTTTGTTTATTCTTGTTTGACTTGTCAGAAGTCAAAGATTGAGCATCAGAAGCCGTCTGGGCTAATGCAACCGTTGGCTATTCCAGAGTGGAAGTGGGATAGTATCAGTATGGATTTTGTTTCTGGTTTACCGAGGACAAGTAAGAATTTTGAAGCTATTTGGGTGATTGTTGACAGATTGACAAAATCGGCTCATTTCATTCCGATCAGAATGGATTATCCGTTAGAGAGATTAGCCGAGTTGTATATTGAGAGAATTGTAAGTTTGCATGGTATTCCGTCGAGTATTGTTTCGGACAGAGATCCTAGATTTACATCGAAATTCTGGGAAGGTTTACAGAGGGCTTTGGGAACTAAGCTGAGATTGAGTTCTGCATATCATCCGCAGACTGATGGTCAGACTGAGAGGACGATTCAGTCATTGGAGGATCTTTTGAGGGCTTGTGTTTTGGAAAAGGGAGGTGCTTGGGATTGTTATTTACCTTTGATTGAGTTTACCTACAACAATAGTTTTCATTCGAGCATTGGTATGGCACCGTTTGAAGCTTTGTATGGTAGGAGATGTCGGACACCTTTATGTTGGTATGAGTCCGGTGAGAGTGCTGTGGTTGGACCGGAGATTGTTCAACAAACTACGGAAAAGATTAAGATGATTCAGGAGAAGATGAGGATTGCTCAGAGTCGTCAAAAGAGTTATCACGACAAGAGGAGGAAGTCACTTGAGTTTCAAGAGGGAGATCATGTGTTTCTTCGTGTTACTCCGATAACTGGGGTTGGTCGAGCTTTGAAGTCAAAGAAGTTGACACCTCGATTTATTGGTCCTTATCAGATTTTGGAGAAGATAGGGGAGGTAGCCTATCGTATCGCTTTACCGCCGTCACTTGCGAATTTGCATGAGGTTTTTCATGTGTCTCAGTTGAGGAGGTACATTCATGATCCGTCGCATGTGGTCCAAGTAGATGATGTACAGGTGAGAGATGACCTGACTGTTGAAACATCACCTATGAGGATCGAGGATCGAGAGTTGAAGCAGTTGCGGGGTAAAGAGATTGCTTTGGTGAAGGTAGCTTGGGGAGGACCAGCAGGTGGCAATGTGACTTGGGAGCTTGAGAGTCAGATGAAGGAGTCTTATCCAGAGTTGTTCGCTTGAGGTATGTTTTCGAGGACGAAAACTCTTTTAGTGGGGGAGAGTTGTAACACCCCGATAAAAATAAGATAATTATTTAATTTAAGTTAATATTATATTTATTAATTTAATTAAATAATTGGAATTATTGGATTATTATTATTATTATTGGAATAATAATTATTGGAAAATATATATAAGTGGGAAATAAGAAAAGAGTTTCATTTTTGGTAAAGAGGGTTTTACGTGAAAAGCAGAGAAGCGGCTGAAAAGAGGAAAAGGGCAAAGAGACAGAGCAAGAGGAAGAAGGTTGGAGAAGAGAAAAGCTTGAAGCTTAAAGATTCGCCGGATTAACTCAGGTAAGGGGGGTTTATCGTCGTTTAATGGGTATTATGGGTTAACATGTAATGGGTAGTGATAAGCCATTGATTTGACCCTAATTGGGATGATGAGTGCTGAAAAATTGTGATGGATAAGTTGTGTTAAAACTGAAATTGAATCTGTAATTGGATGGGTAGTGATTTTCCGAAAACGTAGCTTTTTACGGAATTGGAATCGGAGGTCCGGAAGTCCTCCAACGGCGGAAAATGCGGAGAATTCTGCATTCTGCTTCGTGTTAGCGCAGGAACAGCTTTCTGTCTTGCGTTAACCGGTTAACCCAGTGTGTTAACCGGTTAACACTGTTAGGAATGGTGAAGTATTGCTGTTTTGCTTGCGTTAACCGGTTAACCCAGGGCGTTAACCGGTTAACACTGTTGTGATTTGTGAAAATTGCTGTTCTGTTTGCGTTAACCGGTTAACCCAGGGCGTTAACCGGTTAACACTGTTGAGTTTTGCCAGAAAGCGTGTTCTGTGTTGCGTTAACCGGTTAACCCAGGGCGTTAACCGGTTAACACTGTTGAAAAGTGGAAAAATTAATATTTAAAATGTTGTGTACATATTTGAGGGTTGGCCTATATCGGTGTATGATATAGTAGGGATCATTTCCCGTTGTTTTGAGCAGTATAGGTATTAGTAGAGTGTGCTAATACTGTGATTGAATTAATTGGCATGACATGATATGAGTATGTGATAAATATGCCGATGATGTGTGAAAATATGCATAATGTTGTGAATGTATATATTATACATGTATTTGTGAATGGACTGTTTTATGGCTTAGAGTGTGAGCATATGTCCATTGTGGATTATTGTTGATGATTTTGCATTGCTAGGTGATTTAGCGTGCATATTATGGCCTTTATGGTGGTAGCTAATTCCCATGGTGAGGAATTAGTGAGTTAGTCATTTTGGACTGTTGTTGATGTTTGCATGCTAGGTGATTAGCGTGCATAGCATAGCCCTTGGGGTGGTAGCTAATTCCCATGGTGAGGAATTAGTGAGTGAGTCACTAGGTCTCAAATGAGTGGGACTAGTGGGCTTGGTAGCCGTATCTGGATTTGATCGGTGAGGTTGAACTATATGTTCACGAATAGTCGGTACCGCATGCATGGAGTCTCATTGCATAATGTATGTATGGCGTATAATATGAATGGATGTATTCCAATATTGTACGTGTGTTTGTGTTGGTATTGAGTATGAGTATGAGTTGTATTGGTATTGAGTATGATGTTTGAGTTGATGTGCCGTTACCGAATGTGTGATATGATTAGGGTGATTAATGTGTTATTTACTTAGCATTACATGATATTTTATAATGCTTATTATATCGATTGAGGAACTCACCCTTACAACTATGTTTCAGGTAACGAGCAGTGATTGAGTAGAAGCTAGAGCTTGGAGTCTAGTGTAGTTCCTTAGTGGGTCATGCTCTGATAGATGTAACATCGGGACGGGATGTTTTACCTTGTTGAATAATTTTACATGTAATGTGTTACATGTTTTGCATGATTGATTTGATTTCTATCCGCTGCGTATTGTGCAAATGCTTTATGTTTTGATTTAATAAAAGAGCATGACAGTTATTATGGTGAATGGTGTGAAGTGATTGTGTGACACCCTTAATTGCACCTTTACTCTGATGTATATATTTGTTGTTTTAATTAAATATTTGGGGTATTTTAGAAGGGTGTTACATGTCCTAGTGGTCCTGTTACTCATGTTTGAGTTCATTTTTCAGGATAAGAAGCAGTTGCCTTAGAGAGATCAATACAAATTGATTGATGCTTGATTGATTATCATGACTAACTTGTTTGTCTTGTAGGTTGCTTGGCTCACATGCTTTGAGCCTTGTGCATTGCACAATTAACTGATTGTGTAGACTGTTGATCCTTATCTCATTTTGCTTTGACTTTGACTTGTATACTGATGTTGTCTGACTGGTTTCAGGTACCTTTAGTTGCTTTTAGTTCCTTGTGAACTTTGCTTTGCTTTGCTTGAATAGCAATTTGCATTGAGGTATAATTTCTCATCTTCATGTAGTCTGGAAGACCTGGCTTGTTACTTGGCCAGGCAACTGTCTGAAGTCCTCCTTAAGAGGCAATGTTTGTGACTGTTTACATTTGTCCTTGTATAGAGTCAAAGACCTCCTAAGTGAAGAGGAAATTGGCAGAACCCAAGGGATATGCAACCTATCCCCTGCTATTCTGTGTGTCATCTGCTTTGCTCACACCACTGTGTTGATGCATTACAGATACAAACCCAAGATCTTGTACAATTGTACAGTTGAGTCAGTATCAAATGTGTAGAAGGGTTCCCACTTTCTGGACCCACACATTCTTGTCTTAAACTCTCCCAGGCCAGGGATAAGAGCTGTGAAGTCTCATCTTCACTCACCTTTCATCTGCTTCACCTTAGCCCCTCAATGGCAAGGTTAAGAGCTAATACTACCCAATTACAGTGGTTTGTTTGTTGAGGTTGATATGACCCCTCGACTAAAACCTAACCTTGATTGAGCCCATTGCTTGCATATAGTGTGTGCTACTTGTGTTTGTGTGTTTGCTTTAGCTTGCTTCCTGTGCAAGTTAGGTTTGCTTTAGCTTGCTTCCTGTGCAAGATAGGTTTGGTGTGGCTTGCTTCCTGTGCAAGTCATGTTTAGGATAGGCTTGCTTCCTGTGCAAGTTAGCTAGAAACCTTAACTTAGGGACGACTTTGCATGACAACATCTAGGCTCGAGTCGTAGTCTCCCTAGTGTTGTGTCTCCCTCTGTTATCTGGTTAGGCTAGTCCTTCTTCCCTGCGTAGGGGAACTACGTCGCCCTGATCCTCATACCAGATGAGGTACGTAGGCAGGAGATGAGCTGATCTCTCCGGGCGCCCTTTTGTTTTGTTTGTGTGAGTTGTTTCTCCTTTTCTGGTTGGAGTCCGACATAAGTCCTTGGCAGTTAGTTTCCTGTGTGTGTTTGTTGGTCCGGATGCTGATGTAAGTCCAGTGATTGGCATTCAGGCTCGATGTTTGCCTTTGCTTGTGTCTGTTTGTGTGCGTGTCAGCCGAGCTACGAATGCTCTGATTCTCCTTCGTCCAAAGGAGATACGTATGCATAGGATGCGATATCCTAGCGAGCATGTGTCGTTTCCCCAGTCCGAACTACTTCAACTCTGATGTCTATGCCTGATAGACTAAGTAGGCCCAGGATGCAGTATCCTGCCGAGTCAGTTTCAGTCTGTTTTCTTGTGTCTCTTTCAGCCAGTGTGTGTGTGTGAGCAGTGTTATAGCAACCGTTTCCCTTCCTATTGTGCGTGGATCCCGTCGAGTACGACCGATGCGTAGGGGTGCTAATACCTTCCCTTCGCATAACCGACTCCCGATCCCATTCTCTTTGGTCGCGAGACCATGTCTTTTCCAGGTTTACTCTGAGCGTTTCCTTTCCCTCTTTTGGGATAAATAACGCACGGTGGCGGCTCTGTTGTTCTTGTTCTCCCGCCGGTTTTTCGCGTAATGCGACAGGAGGCTCTGCAGAAAGTCTTGGATCTGGCGTATGTTGATCACGAAGTCACCATTGAGCACTTTGATAGTATTGTTGCAAACGTCACCGCTTGCAACACTTTGAGCTTTTGTGACGCTGATCTCCCTGAGGAGGGAAGAGACCACAACATGGCTTTACATATCTCCATGAATTGCAAATCTGATGCAATGTCCAATGTGCTGGTGGACACTGGATCTTCTTTAAATGTATTGCCAAAGACCACACTCTCCAGATTGTCATATCAAGGTCCTCCTATGAGGCAGAGTGGGGTTGTTGTGAAAGCATTCGATGGGTCGCGTAAGACCGTGATTCGGGAAGTGGATCTCCCAATCAAAATTGGACCGAGTGATTTCCAGGTTACCTTCCAGGTAATGGATATCCACCCATCTTATAGCTGTCTCTTAGGCAGACCATGGATTCACGAGGCTGGCGCCGTGACATCCACCCTACACCAGAAGTTGAAATTTGTCAAAAATAAGAAACTGGTTGTGGTAGGGGGAGAAAAGGCTCTCCTGGTTAGCCATTTGTCTTCTTTCTCGTACATTGACGCTGAGGATGAAGTTGGAACGCCATTCCAAGCTTTATCTATTGATGAACCAATCGAGAAGAAGTCTCCTTCATTTTCTTCCTACCGAGATGCGAAGCTGGCCATTGAATGTGGTGCAGTTGCTGGATTAGGGAAGGTGATTGAACTTGAAGACAATAGATCCCGGGCTGGCATTGGCTACTGTTCTGGGGCATTTAATGAGCAAGGTTTGTTCACAAGTGGAGGATTCATCCGTGCTGATCAACCTGAGGAGGAAGCTGCTGCTATCTTGGAAGAGGATACAGAAGACGTGAACAACTTCGTTATTCCTGGTGGTGTCTGCCACAATTGGGTCGTTGTAGATGTTCCTACGGTCATCCATAGATCAGAGTAATTGTTCACTTTGTTTAAAACCCTTCTCCCATGCCAAAAGGAGAAGTGATGACATTGTTGGCAAAGCATATATACAATGATGTTTTCATTCAATTAATGCATTGTTAAACATTTGTTTTTCCTTTGTTTTCACTTTTTGCTTTTTTGCATGAAATCAGTGATCACAAAAAACCCATAAAAACAAGAATAAAAGCAATCTTTTTCATCTGCATAATGGTTTGTTTGTTTAAATGCTAAAGTTCAAAATCATTATGCAGGTTGATCCTAAAACCCATTGAACATAATGATCCAACGCCATCTCCCAATTTTGAATTCCCTGTATTTGAGGCAGAAGAAGATGACGTTGAGGGGATTAATGATGAGATTACCCGTCTCCTTGAGCACGAAGAGAAGATCATTCAGCCGCATCTCGAAGACTTGGAAACAGTCAACTTGGGGTCTGAGGATTGTGTTCGTCTGGTGAAGATTGGGGCACTTCTTGAAGGGTCTGTCAAGGAAGATTTGATCAGCTTGCTACGAGAATATTCAGATATCTTTGCTTGGTCCTATGAAGATATGCTGGGTTTAGATACAAATATTGTGCAACATTTCCTGCCTTTGAAGCCTGAGTGCGTGCCTGTGAAGCAGAAGCTCAGAAGAACTCATCCAGATATGGCAGTGAAGATCAAAGAAGAAGTTCAGAAGCAAATTGATGCGGGGTTTCTGGTGACTTCTACATATCCTCAATGGGTGGCCAATATTGTGCCTGTTCCTAAGAAGGACGGAAAAGTCCGTACGTGCGTTGATTATAGAGATTTGAACAAGGCTAGCCCGAAAGACGATTTTCCTCTACCACACATTGATATGTTGGTAGACAATACAGCCAAATTCAAAGTCTTTTCATTTATGGACGGATTTTCCGGATATAATCAAATCAAGATGGCACCAGAGGATATGGAGAAGACAACATTCATCACACCTTGGGGAACATTCTGTTATCGAGTGATGCCCTTCGGTTTGAAGAACGCCGGAGCCACGTATCAACGAGCTATGACTACCTTGTTTCATGATATGATGCACAAGGAGATAGAGGTCTATGTTGATGATATGATTGCTAAGTCCCGAACGGAAGTTGAACATGTTGAACATTTATTGAAGCTTTTTCAGCGTTTGAGGAAGTTTAGACTTCGCCTGAATCCGAAAAAATGTACATTTGGAGTCCGTTCTGGCAAATTGTTGGGTTTTATGGTAAGTGAAAGAGGTATTGAGGTTGATCCTGCAAAGGTCAAAGCAATACAAGAGATGCCTGCACCCAAAACTGAGAAGTAAGTCCGAGGTTTTCTTGGCCGCTTGAATTACATTTCCAGATTTATATCCCACATGACTGCCACATGTGCGCCGATATTCAAGCTTCTTCGGAAAGATCAGTCTAATGATTGGACCGAGGATTGCCAGAAAGCTTTCGACAGTATTAAAGAATATCTTTTCGAACCTCCGATATTGTCTCCGCCTGTGGAAGGAAGACCTCTGATCATATATTTGACAGTTCTTGAAGACTCGATGGGTTGTGTACTCGGTCAACAAGATGAATCAGGGAAGAAGGAATTTGCTATATACTACCTTAGTAAGAAGTTTACTGATTGTGAGTCTCGGTACTCTATGCTTGAGAAGACGTGCTGTGCTTTGGCTTGGGCTGCTAAGCGATTGCGCCAGTACATGATAAATCATACAACTTGGTTGATATCCAGAATGGGTCCAATTAAGTATATCTTCGAGAAGCCTGCTTTAACTGGGAGGATTGCCCGTTGGTAGATGTTATTGTCTGAGTATGATATTGAGTATCGAGCTCAGAAAGCTATCAAAGGTAGTATCTTGGCTGATCATTTAGCGCACCAGCCGATCGAAGATCATCAGTCTGTTCAGTATGACTTCCCTGATGAGGAAATTCTGTATTTGAAGATGAAAGATTGCGATGAGCCTACACTTGATGAAGGTCCGGAACCTGGTTCCCGATGGACGATGGTGTTTGATGGCACTGTTAATCAATATGGAAATGGAATTGGGGCAGTGATCATTACTCCTCAAGGTTCACACATTCCGTTTACAGCGAGGCTAACTTTCAAATGCACGAATAATATGGCGGAGTATGAAGCCTGTATTATGGGACTTGAAGAATGCATTGATTTGAGAATCAAGTATCTTGATGTGTATGGTGATTCGGCCCTGGTTGTTAATCAGATCAAGGGTGAATGGGAGACGAATCAACCTGGTCTCATCCCATATAGAGATTACGCAAGGAGAATTTCAACATTCTTCACAGAAGTTGAATTTTATCACATTCCTCGAGAGGATAATCGGATGGCAGATGCTCTTGCTACGCTTGCTTCCATGATTGTGGTCAGACGGTGAAATGATGTCCCCAATATTACTGCGATACGCTTGGACAGACCAGCTCACATATTTGCAATCGAAGAAGTGAAAGATGGCAAGCCTTGGTATTTTGATATCAAGAATTTCCTCCAGAACCAGGTCTACCCGCCTGGGGCATCTGTGAAAGATAGGAAAACTTTGAGAAGGTTGTCAGGCAGTTTCTACCTCAGTGGTGAAGTGCTGTATAAGAGAAATTTTGATATGGTTTTGCTCAGATGCGTGGATAGACACGAAGCAAACCTATTGATGACTGAGGTCCATGAGGGTTCATTTGGTACTCACTCCAATGGACATGCCATGGCTAAGAAGATGTTGAGAGCAGGCTACTATTGGTTGACAATGGAGTTTGACTGTTGCAAGTATGTGAAGAAATGTCACAAGTGTCAAATTTATGCGGATAAGATTCATATTCCTCCGACACTTCTGAATGTGATTTCATCACCATGGCCCTTCTCCATGTGGGGAATTGACATGATCGGCATGATTGAGCCGAAAGCGTCCAACGGACACCGGTTTATTCTCGTAGCAATTGATTACTTCACTAAATGGGTTGAAGCCGCTTCGTATGCGAATGTGACTAGATAGGTGGTTGTGAAGTTTATCAAGAACCAGCTGATTTGCCGTTATGGTGTGCCAGAGAGGATCATTACTGATAATGGATCTAATCTGAATAATAAGATGATGGATGAGTTGTGCGCTGAATTCAAGATTGCACACCATAATTCTTCTCCCTACAGACCTAAGATGAATGGGGTTGTTGAAGCTGCTAATAAGAACATCAAGAAGATTATCCAGAAGATGACTGTCACGTACAAAGATTGGCATGAGATGCTGCCATTTGCTTTGCATGGATATCGTACGTCTGTACGCACTTCAATAGGGGCAACCCCTTTCTCTCTTGTTTATGGCATGAAAGCTGTTCTCCCAGTAGAGGTGGAGATCCCATCAATGAGAGTCTTGATGGAAGCCAAGTTGACTGATGCTGAATGGATTCAGAGTCGTTATGACCAATTGAATTTGATTGAAGAGAAGCGGTTAACTGCCATGTGTCATGGTCAGTTATATCAGCAGAGAATGAAGAAAGCATTCGATAAGAAGGTCAAGCCTCGTGTGTTCCTAGAAGGTGACCTCGTGCTCAAGAAAGTCTTGTCTTTTGCGCCCGATTCCAGGGGCAAGTGGACTCCAAACTACGAGGGTCCATATGTTGTTAAGAGAGCCTTTTCAGGCGGAGCTTTGATGCTTACAACAATGGATGGGGAGGATTTCACTCGTCCTGTGAATTCAGATGCAGTCAAGAAATACTTTCCCTAGAAAAAAAGTATATGCAAAAGAAAAAACAGAATAGCTCGCTAAGTTGAAAACCCGAAAGGGCGGCTTAGGCAAAAATGAGCGTCTCGGTGGAGAAACCTGCAAGGGTAATCCAGGCAAAAATTAGAGACTTGAAAAAAGAATATTTGCATCCCGCTAGATTGAGTACCTCACTCTGGGGCAATCTAGGCAAAAATTAGGGATTTGGCAAGTAACTGCATCCTGACAAGACTTTCTGTTCCACAGCTGTCATTTCGTCAGGGGATTCTCGATTCGTCGTCAAACTGAAGCTTCGAATACATCGAGATTCAAATTGGTAGAGAAATGATCATTATGTTCAATGTAGCCCTCTTCCAATATATATCACTGATTTCAAATTTGTACAGATCTATGGAGTCTTGCCATTTGCAGGCTACCATTCCATCAAATGAATTTGAGCTTTTATCCAATTATTTGCACTCTTATTTGTTTCAATTCAACAAATGTTTTGCATGTTTTAATTGATAAAATATCATTGTTTTTTTAAACAAATCAAATTTTTCAAAATTTGTTGTTTTTAAACAAAGTGAATATCCATAAGGTTGAAAGGATACTCAAGAATATCTCAGTGCTCTCCCAAGGGTGGCATGATCTCCAACAGGTAAGACATTTGGTTCATATTCCTGGTTTGGTTGTATCTTCTTTCTCCAGATCTTGTGATGGGGTTGTTCCCCAGCATAGTTGCAAGCAGAGTATTGTTGAAGACTCAGTTTTCTCCAGCAGCAGTTTTCCCCAGTAGAGTTGCTTTTGCAGTTGGATTCTACTTGGATGATGTTGTTCTCCCAGTGGGTTGTTCCCCGGAGTCGTTTGGAGTTACAGAACTTTTGTTTCTCAGTTGATGCTGAGATCCCCTGCAGATCTCCGAGAATTTCTCTTGTTCCCCAACAGATTCGTCTTGGTGGCTGTTTTGCCCGTTGTGACTTTCTGTACCCTGGTTGGGTTGTTTGTTGATCCATCACTCAGAGATTTGGCGTCTCCTGATATCTTTGATCCCCTGCTCCCCCAGCAGTACCCGCAGATCTATGCTTTATAGCATGTAGATCTCCGCAGATTGGCTTTCCAGTTGGTTCTCCCCTGGAAGTATAGTACCGGGCATTTGATTCCTGGACCTATTTGTGTTAGATATGTCTGTTTTGTCAGCATTCATCAAACATAAATCACGCATATTCATGCATATCCATAAACATTCAGATATTCAAGTTTCATTTCTTGCCATATATCTTTTGTTGATTGTTCCTTGCTATGGTGGTGCAGATCCCCAATAGATCTCCCCTAGCATATGTCGGGTGTTAAATCTCTCCATATAGAGTCAACCCCATAAGTAGAAAGTGTCTGTTATCTTTCCTTCTGCAGTTCCCCACTGAGATATATCCTCGTGGATGACGGTTTCTTCCGTTTCCTCCCAACATATATATTGGGATGGATTTTCCTATTTAAGTTACATCCTCATTAGGACGTCTCTTGATTCAGTCTGTCTTCTCGGATTGATCCCGGATTGGCTATTTGTCAACTGTCTTGTGCTTCCCAGTGGGTTGTTCCCCAGCGGAGTTTTTTTTCGGGCCTCTACCCTTATACCGGTAGTTGTAAGTCCTATTTTTATTTTCCCTTTCAGTGGAATTGGTGGTTATATACCTTTTATTCCTCGGCAAGTTTTTTGGTTTTCTACCCCGTATCCGGTAGATGTAAACCCGAATTCATGGTTATCCCCACCAGAGTATGGCTATTACCTCGTATTCGGTAGTTGTAAGTCCTATCTCTTTTCCCCTAACAGAGGTAACCTTTGTGGTTCGTCCTGATTGTAAGTGGATTTCTGTTGTTGTGGTTTTATCCCTAACAGAGTTGGTGTCTCCCTGTGGTGATTTCTATCCCCAGTTGAGTTTGTGGTCTTCTACCCCGTATTCGGTAGATTGTAAATCCCAGGTGTTGTTGTTTCTCCCCAGCGGAGTTTGTGCCTTGTGGTACAGTTGGATAATTGCCGGATGCTTGCAATTTATTCCTAGCGGGTCTCCTTTCATTTAACTTTGTGTTGGTAATGTTGTTGTTCCCTTTGATTGGTCATCATTATATACCTAGTTTGGTATCCCGGTGCCTTCCTTTTCGGTTGATTTATCCTTTATTAACCCAGTAACCGGTTGTGGATAATCTTCCATGCGAGTACGTTATTCACGGTCTGCCGGTAATGAATAATATATCTCATGCACTCTTCAGTCGAAGCCTTTTGTGTTTCCCTGGTCGAGTAAGTTGCGTTACTTCCCTTTTGCGAAATCGAATTTTTGTTGTGTTGGATAATTGCCGGATGCTTGCAATTTATCCCTTTGAGTTGTCTTTCGTTTACCCGGATGCTTGGTATCGATTGTCTCTCTTTTCGGATAGTCACCTATTATATACTTCGGTATCTCTGGTGTCTTTTCCGTTCGAGTATATTATTCACGGTCTGCCGGTAATGAATAATGTGTCTCATGCGCTCTTTAGTTGGAATCCTTTGTTGATTTTCCCCAGCTGAGCAAGATTCGTATTCTTTGTAGAATCGAATATCCATCCTTTAACCAGTTTGTGTTTCGGATGATGAATGTGTTGGCATATATACCAATGCACATGTTCGGTAGATCACCTATTATATACCTCGATATCTCTGGTGTTTCTTACCATGCGAGTTTATTATCTACGTTCTGACGGTAATAGATAATATATCTCATGTGAGTTTTCTTATCCACGGTCTGCCGGTAATGGATATTATATCTCATGCACTCTTTGGGTTTGTGTCCCCAGTTGAGTAAGGTTCGTTTTCCCGTTGTGGATTCGAATGTCCATCCTGTAAGTCGATTTGCTTTTTCAAGCCCTCCTTTCGGATGATGAGTGTTTTGGCATATATACCAATTCACGCTTTGGTCGGTCACCTATTATATACTTCGGTATCCCTGGTGTTCCTTCCCCTTCTGCTCCCTATTATGACTTTGGTCCCTTGTGGAGTCAGATTTTCCTGAGTTTATATACCTCCCCAGGTGTTTCTCAGACATTTGGTTGATTGATATCTCTCACCCTTATACCGGTCTTAGATATTAATTCTTTATGAGTTTGTTACCCTTATACCGGTAACACCTCATTCTTTGGTGCTTCCTCAGTGGAGTTTCCTATTGCTTCTTCCCAGGAGTCAGCTTGTGTCTCTCCAATGGATGTTTTTCCTTTGGAATTTTCTTTTCCCCAGTGTGAGTCCTTCACTCCCCAGTGAGGTTTCCAGTCTGATTTCTGTTATTACCCTAATCAGAGTCGTGTCTTGTTCACGCTGTGTCAGTTTTGTTTTTTCCCCAACTTGAAGTCGTGTCCTGCTCACGCATTCTTTTTCTTTTACTATCCCCAACAAGAGTCTTGTTAGAGTCTCTGTTCCTGGTGAGTGTATTACTCCGATGGATCGTCTTTTCTTCTGTGTGAACTGTATCCCCACAGAGTTTGTGTCTTTTGCATACATACATTTGCATCATGAGGTCTCTTAGGGACCAAAATTTGTCTCATTACTGTTATTTAAGCCCATTCTACCGCGTCGAGATGAAGATTTCTAAACTTCACTTCTCCGGCTAGAATGACCTTAAATAGGGGCATCTGTAAGACCCCAATTTTGTCCCTAAGATCCCTCATGGCATCATATCATACCATATCATTGCCTCAAGGATCTTTGTGCACCTTTGCTTACCTCCTAGTGGGTGGGTTATCTTGTGAGTGTGGTTCTTGATCACCAAGCATGTATTGCATTTGTATATCATTGCTTTTCATCTGTCTATTAACCAAAAGTACAAAAATATTGTCATCTAACCATGCTACTTGCAGATGAATCAAGCTAGGTCAAAACAGTCAAATTATCCATTAAATAGTGGATGGTGGCCATTCTTGAAGAACTTGGGCACCATGATCATTCATCAAGAGTTCATATGAGTTGTGACATCATTTTGAATCAAGATATCAAGTGGTAGGGGCTTGGAATTCATCAGAACATGGTTTAGTCAACCAAAACCCTAGCAAAGTCAACTGTGGTCAACTGTGCATTTAATCAGTGATTTGATGGTGGGAATTGGTTTGAGAGGTCTCATTCATGTCCATATAAGCCTCATATAACATGTCAAACATCCACAGTGAAGAATTGGAGGTCAGGTGAAAAATTTCCAAAAAATAGTAAGTTGACCTGTAATTGGAATTTGCCAAAAATGGAAAGTTCTTCTCCTCAAAATTACTTCATCATACAAGCATCAAATGAATTTTTGTCCAACATGAAAGTTGAAGATCTTGTTCTCCCATTTCCAAAAAGTCCAAGAACACTCATTTCTCATGTGTGGTTGGCAAGTTATGATTAAATCTTTCTCAAAAAAATTTGAACTTCAAAGTGAGATAACTTCCAAACCATTTGGCCAAATTGAGTGAGGTTTTTTGCTACAAGTCACATTTGATATGCTCTATCCAAATCCTTCATCACATTTCACCAAAAATCTTCCAATCAAAATGGCCTTTTTCAAGTGCATTGAATTAAAAAAGAGAGGGGTGAAAAATGAACTTTCAAATTAAGCTTTGCCAATACATTCTACCAATTGCCAATGTTCAGAAATCACATTTGGAGATTGATTAGGCCCATTTTCGCACTGTAGCACATGCACATGCAATTTGAGTTAATTTCACTAATTAACCAAAACATTTCCATTTGAGCTAAATGCAATTACCATTCCATTAACCAAACTTAAGCTTCATTAAACAGAGTATATATGACTCATTTCTGGGAGAAAAACCCTAGCCACTATTGAAAACGAGATCTGAATCATTTCCTCTCGAAAAACTCTCTCATTTCTTCATCTGTTTTTTTTTTCTGAAAAAATTCAAAGAGCTCGTGCCCTTGCTCATTGGTGCATCACCTACCATCATTTTTGAACCTTTTGCAAGCATCAATCTACAATTGTAGAGCTGTTTTCGTGGACTGTTGGAAGAAGCACCTCACATGGCAGCTTTTGATTTGAACACAACCAAGCAAGTTTGAGCCACGATTCTCCCTCTATTCATCATTTGGAACATCATTGTGCATCTGTTTCAGCTCATCATAGCCAAATAACCACTGTTCCATCATTGTTCTTCAAATCTGGTAAAATTTCGAACCTAGCCATTGTTAAAATTATGATGTGCTTTGGATAGATCTTGCCTTGCTGGTTATACTGAACTTTAAATCATGAAAAACCATTGAGAATTGAGATTGAAATGTGGATTCAAAGTTTGTTTGTTAAACTTTACTTTGCTCGATTCTTTCATTTCAACATGATTTAGTGTTAATGATTGTTGGTTTGTTGACGTACATGATGAGATGAACACAACGGTATATCGATTGTTGATTTTGGTTGAAATTTATTCTTGCTGGAAAATCTGAGAAAATGTGGAAGAACATGTTCATAAACCCTAATTTGTAAACCCAGAAACCCGTGTTTGATCCGCTGAAACCCGCGTCTGCATGTTTTTTTACTGTTTCATTGCCATGAAGCCAATCAGGCGTGGACACGCCCTTAAGTGAAACGCAGCGTTTCACTTAAGGGGCCGGTTATTTAAAATTCTGCCACTGCCGGTTATTAATTTGATTATTTCATTTTCTTTTTTTCAAATATTATTTCATTTGGTTTGGCAAACTTAGAAAATTCATAAGTCACTCAATATTTGTCCAAATTTGATGAGATTTTTTGTGAAATGCTCCTCATTGTCTCTAGTTTATTATGGTGATTTTTCCAGATTTTTTGCAGGTGTGGATTTTTAAATGTGCTAGGGTTTGTTCATATGTGTCCATTTTGTGTATGTCTTACCATTTTGCTTGTGAAATGATGATACTTAATCCAATGCCTCTGAAATTTTTTGTGCTTAAACTAGACATATTCATGGTGATTTTGGTGTAGAGTTTGTGAATTTATCATTGCTGGTTGATGAGATATGAATTTTTGAATAGAGGTGTGACAATTTGTGTCACACCATTCATGTCCAACTTCATGATTTTAATTACCATGCTTATTGAACTCAAAATGCTCTGGATTTTTGCATGAACATACTTATGGTTGTTGAGAATACATGTGAATTTTTTTCTGGAATTATTGATGGCATTTCCTATTTGATTGGAATTTTCTCCCCTGTTTGGTCATTTGTTGACTTTTTGTGACACATGATGTTATATGGTTTGTGAAATTCTAATGCTTAATTGGATAGACTTGAAATTTGACATGTGAATTGTAGACATCTTAAAGTTTGTCATGGTTTTAGTCCCATCCATTTATCATATATTATCACTGTTTTATGATTAATTGAAGTTGGTGCATGTTTTGATGCTTTGTATGAGTTTGCTTGAACTTGCTTTGACTTTCTGATTTTCATTGACCTACTTCCTTTGATCCAAATGAGCTGAAATTTGGTATGCTTATCATGTTATGGATGATGTTTGAGCATGAATTATTTGAGGATTTATTGAAATATTTGTGACTGGATTTGAGTGGAGTCTTTCTGTTGACTTCTTTGAGGTTCTATATGACATGCTTTGGCCTAATTTGTTTGTGAAATGATAATGATGAATGATATGAATGTGAAACCACTTGGTTTTGTTTCTTAATTGTTTAAACTTGATTTTCGATATCTTTCACTTGCTGTTTTGGATTTTTTATCTCCTTTTGACCCTAGGCTTGTCCTAGTGGTCTTGTTTCTCATGTTTAAGTTTGCTTTTCAGGTTAAGAAGCAAATGCCGTAAGGAGACTTATGCAAGTTGATTAAATTTGATTGATTACCATGAACTAACTTGTTTGTTTTGTAGGATGCTTAGCTCATATGCTTTGAGCTTTGTGCATTGCACATTTGACTGATTGTGTTGACTGTTGATCCTTATCTTATATTGGTTTTGAATTTGAGTTGTATACTGATTTTACTTGATTGATTTCAGGTACCATTAGTTGCTAATAGTTATTTGAGAACTTGCATTGCTTTGCTTGATAGCATTTGCATTGAGGTAGAATCCTTTTTCTTCATGTAGTCTGGAAGACCTGGCCTGTTACTTGGCCAGGCAACTGTCTGAAGTCCTCCTTAAGAGGCGATGTTTGTGCTTGTTTACTTTTGTCCCAAGCAGGAAAAGTCCTTTAAATAAGGCAATTGGTAGAATCCAAGAGATATGTAACCTATCTCCTACTATTCTGTGTGTCACTCACCTTGCTCACACCACATGTGTTGATGCATAGTGAGTAAAAACCCAAGATCAATCGAGTCAATAATCTGTGGAGAGAGTTCCTACTTTCTGAACTCCCACACCTTCTATCATTTGAAGCTCTCCCTGACCAGGGATAAGAGCATGAGGCACACCCCTCATATCCTTTCATCTGCTTCACCTTGGCTCTCAATGTCAAGGTTAAGAGCACCATTAACCCTATTCCAGTTGGCTTCAATGCCTAACCCTTTGTATGAGCCTAATTGTTTGGTTATAGAGTGTGCTGAATGACTTTGGTTGATTGATTACTTAGTTCATTTGTACATGTCTGCTTGCATGCTTTGTGCATTTATCATCATTAATTGCTCATTAGTGCATGATCATTTCATTTGTCTTTGTGACATATCTTTGTTGATTGCCCATTGAGGACAATTGTAAGACCACTCATTGGCCATTGTTCCTATGATATGGAGGTGAGTATAAGACCATTTCATTGGCCACTCATCTTCTCTTTGCTTGATGCATTTGTTTCTTGTATGTGAGGATACAATTGTAAGTCCATGTAATTTGGCATTTGTTTTCCTATGATCATATGTTGGAGGTTGGAGTAAGCCCAGATAGATTGGCATCTGACATCCAAGTGTTTGCTTTGTTGTTGGAGATTGGTATAAGCCCAGATAGATTGGCATCCAGTATCCACTTTTTATTCCTTTGTTGAGGAGATTGGTATAATTCCATAGAGTGGCCTCTGATATCCGATTTTGTTTTAGGAGATTGGTATAAGTCCAGTGATTGGCATTCGGTATCCGCTTTTGTTGACTTTTCTTCTTTTGCTTTGCTTGTTTGTTATTGCTCATTGTTTATTCCAAAGGACACACTTGAGTCATCTTCTATATGATTTCAAGAGGTGAACCTTCTAGGAAGTTTTACACTCCATCTTCATCCATTCATCCCATTTTGTCCTAAACCTTTTCACACGTTGCTTTTAAAACTTGAGATAAATATTGTACAAACATCTTCATGCTTTTAAATTAAAAACCTGGACCCCAAGTCCTTGATTTTTTTCAAACTCCATTTCATAATACTTCTTTTGAATCAATCTTAATCATACTTTGACCCTCCTTTTGTGAATAATCATAATCAATTAACTTCACCCATTCAATTGTTTTGTGGCTTTGTCCATTCTTGTTAAGTTTTCATACATTAGCCATAGGTTTGATTTATCCTAGTTGGTTGATGATAATCTCACCTATTTGTCCTTAGTTGATTGAATTGTAAGTCTTCCTTGCTTATTATAGGGTTAACCCCTCACTAGCAAGTTGAAGCTTTTCTCACATGGTGGACTCGTTGTTTGTATAAGGTTGAGTTTTCTCCCGTGGATAACGTAAGACCTTAAGGCTTGTGCTTAAAATTGAATCCACTAACTTTTGGAAATCTTTTAGCCGAACTACGGCGTTTTGATCCTTACCTTTGATGGAAGGTACGTAGGCAACGGGTTCATCCGTTCGAACACAAAAACAATAAAAATTGTATATTCTTTTCTCATCATCCCAATCATGTTTGCACAATAAATATTTCATAACAAATAACAATTTAGTACAACAAGTGTGAAAAGGGCTCCCTAGGAGTACCTAGGACGTGATGGGTGCCTAACACCTTCCCATTACGTAATTTACCCCTTACCCAGACTCTCTGATCTTTTCATTAGTTTTCTACGCGTAAAACTTCTTAGGCTTTTGTTCGCTTTTTAGCCAGTCCTTTGGATAAATAAAAGTGTGGTGGCGACTCGATTCATTGTATGCTTTGCTTATGGTTTAATCAATAAATCATATACCGACGAATACACCGCTACACTTCTAAGCTAACATCATCAAAGAAAGTGGGTCAGTACAGGTAATCGGAATGAACCTCTAGGTGGTATCCCACAAATAAGGTGGGAAACCACACAAGTTATCCCTGCAAAAGTCATGTGAGCCCTTACAAAACAAAATTCAACAAACAGGTTAGAGAAACAAGATAGGGTAACCAAGAGTTGCCCCCAAATCAAAATGTAACCACATGAATCATGCCCTTTCAATTCACAAAAAGCTCACAAAAAGCAACCAAGGGTAGGAGGCCTAAACCTCTTGTCAAACACATGCATCAAAAGGGTATCAAATTCACCCATAATACCTCATACATTTAGAGCATTCAAATTAAAGGCATAAAGATGATGGATATAGGGCAAACCTGATTGGAGAGATCGGTTGAAATCAAATGGCACGGCTGGATTTGCAAACCAATGTTAGGGTTTGCTTGAGCTGAAAGTGTGTGAGTCAGAATGAACCTTTCAGAGTTGCCTGGAGGTTGCTCTGAACTCTGTTAGTTCTTCTCTCACTATCTTTTTCCTCCAGCCAGGGTAATAGGAATAGAATGACCTTTTGTTTCACTGAAACTCTGAATTTATAACCTGGTATTGGTAGCTTAGTGGGCTTTTGAGAGAGGCCCAAGTCTGAGATTTTTTCTTTTATTTATTTATTTATTTTATTTTATTTTTTTTCGTTTTTTGTTTTTTTTTTGTTTTTTTTTGTTTGCATAACACGTGGGCTTCGCCTAACGAGCATGACAGCTCATGAACAAACCTTTGCTCCTTCAAGATTAACGTTTTGACTGACGAATAGACCCCTGTTGGAAGTAACTCAAGTCTTTCCCTTGTGTTGACTGATCATCTAAATAGAACCCACAAAGTGTCCTGGATGATGTTCAAGCTTCTTGGAGCTAATCCCGATTGACATGATGAAATGCAATGTATCTAATGTTAAATGACTTAAAAATGAATGCGTGAATAAGGAGGGCAAATTTTAGGGTGTTACAGGACTACAGAGACTTGAATAAAGCTAGCCCGAAATATGATTTCCCTCTACCACATATTGATATGTTGGTAGATAATACAGCTAAGTTCAAAGTCTTCTCAATTATGGACGGATTTTCCGGATATAATCAAATTAAAATGGCACCCGAGGATATGGAGAAGACAACATTCATCACACCTTGGGGAACATTCTGTTATCGAGTGATTCCCTTCGGTTTGAAGAACGCCGGAGCCACGTATCAACGAGCTATGACTACTTTGTTTCATGATATGATGCATAAGGAGATCGAGGTATATGTCGATGATATGATTGCTAAGTCAAGAACAGAAGTTGAACATGTAGAGCACTTGTTGAAGTTGTTTCAGCGTCTGAGGAAGTACAAGCTTCGTCTGAATCCCAACAAGTGCACATTTGGAGTCCGTCCCGGAAAGCTATTGGGCTTTATTGTTAGTGAAATAGGTATTAAGGTTGATCCTGCAAAGGTCAAAGCAATACAAGAGATGCCTGCGCCCAAAACTGAGAAGCAAGTCCGAGGTTTTCTTGGCTGCTTGAATTACGTTTTCAGATTCATATCCCACATGACTGCCACATGTGCACCAATATTCAAGCTCCTCCGGAAAGATCAGTCTCATGATTGGACCGAGGATTGCCAAAAAGCTTTTGACAGTATTAAAGAGTATCTGTCTGAACCTCCGATTCTGTCTCCGCCTGTAAAAGGAAGACCATAGATTATGTATCTGACTGTTCTTGAAGACTCAATGGGCTGCGTCCTTGGTCAGCAGGATGAATCAGGAAAGAAAGAGTATGCTATCTACTACTTGAGTAAGAAGTTTACTGATTGTGAGTCTCGATACTCAATGCTTGAGAAGACATGCTGTGCTTTGGCTTGGGCTGCTAAGCGCTTACGTCAGTATATATTGAATCATACGACTTGGTTGATATCCAAAATGGATCCAATCAAGTACATCTTTGAGAAGCCTGCTTTAACCGGGAGGATTTCCCGTTGGCAGATGTTGTTATCTGAGTATGATATCGAGTATCGAGCTCAGAAGGCTATTAAAGGTAGTATCTTGGCTGACCACTTGGCACATCAGCCGATAGAGGATTATCAGTCCGTGCAATATGACTTCCCAGATGAGGAGATCCTGTATTTGAAAATGAAAGATTGTGATGAGCCTACACTCGATGAGGGGCCAGAGCCTGGTTCCAGATGGAGTATGGTGTTTGATGGCGCTATAAATCAGTATGGAAATGGTATTGGGGCAGTGATTATTACTCTTCAGGGCACACATTTTCCTTTTATAGCGAGGCTAACTTTCAAATGTACGAATAATATGGCTGAGTATGAGGCCTGTATTATGGGATTGGAAGAATGTATTGATCTTAGGATCAAACATCTTGATGTTTATGGTGATTTGGCCCTCGTTGTTAATCAGATTAAGGGTGAATGGGAAATGAATCAACCTGGCCTCATTCCATATAGGGATTATGCAAGGAGGATTTCAACGTTCTTTCCTGAGGTTGACTTCCATCATATTCCTCGAGATGAGAATCGGATGGCAGACGCCGTCACTACACTTGCTTCGATGATTGTGGTCAAACTTTGGAATGAAGTCCCCAATATCACTGTGATCCGCTTGGATAGACCAGCTCATGTATTTGAAATTGAAGAAGTGGAAGATGATAAGCCGTGGTACTATGATATCAAGTGTTTCCTAGAGAGCCAGATTTACCCGCCTGGGGCATCTGTGAAAGATAGGAAGACTTTAAGGAGGTTGTCAGGCAATTTCTACCACAATGGTGATGTGCTTTATAAGAGAAATTTGATATGGTGCTGCTCAGATGCGTGGATAGACACGAAGCAGACCTGTTAATGACTGAGGTCCATGAGGGTTCATTTGGTACTCATTCCAATGGACACGCCATGGCTAGAAAGATGTTGAGAGAAGGCTACTATTGGCTGACAATGGAGTCTGACTGCTGCAAATATGTGAAGAAATACCATAAATGTCAGATTTATACGGAGAAGATTCATATTCCCCCGACACTTCTGAATGTGATTTCATCACCATGGCCCTTCTCCATGTGGGGAATCGACATGATCGGCATGATAGAGCCGAAAGCGTCCAATGGTCACAGATTTATTCTCGTAGCAATTGATTACTTCATCAAATGGGTTGAAGCGACATCGTATGCTAATGTGACCAGGCAGGTGGTTGTGAAGTTTATCAAGAATCAACTCATATGCCGTTATGGTGTGCCAGATAAGATCATTACTGATAATGGATCTAACTTGAACAACAAGATGATGAACGAGCTGTGTAGCGAGTTCAAGATTGCATATCATAATTCTTCTCCTTATAGACCCAAGATGAATGGAGTTGTTGAAGCTGCTAATAAGAATATCAAGAAGATTATCCAAAAGATGGTTGTCACGTACAAGGATTGGCATGAGATGATGTCGTTTGCTTTGCATGCATATCGTACATTTGTCTGCACTTCAACAGGGGCAACCCCTTTTTCTCTTGTTTACGGCATGGAGGCTGTGATCCCAGTAGAGGTGGAGATCCCATTGATGAGAGTTTTGATGGAAGCCAAGTTGACTGATGCTGAATGGGTTCAGAGTCGTTATGACTAGTTAAATTTGATAGAAGAAAAGAGATTGACTGCCATGAGTCATGGTCAGTTATATCAACAAAGGATGAAGAAAGCCTTTGATAAGAAGGTCAAGCCTCGAATGTTCCGAGAAGGTGACCTTGTGCTCAAGAAAGTCTTATCTTTCGCGCCCGATTCCAGGGGCAAGTGGACTCCAAACTATGAAAGTCCATATGTTGTTAAGAGAGCCTTTTCAAGCGGTGCATTGATACTTACGACTATGGATGTGGAGGATTTCACTCGTCCTGTGAATTCAGATGCAGTCAAGAAATACTTCGCCTAAAAAAATAAAAACAAAATAGCTCGCTAAGTTGAAAACCCGAAAGGGCGGCTTAGGCAAAAATGAGCGTCTCGGTGGATTGAAAACCCAAGAGGGCGATCCAGGCAAAAATTAGAGACATGAAAAAATGAATATATGTAACCCACTAGATTGATTACCTCACCCTGGGGCAATCTTGGTAAAAATTAGGGATTTGGCAAGTAACTGCATCCTGACAGGACTTTGTTCTACAAACTGTCATCCGTCAGAGATTCTCGCTCATTCATCATCAACCAAAGCTTCAAATACATCGGATTCAGAATTGGTGGAGAAATGGTCATTATGTTCAATGTAGCCCTTTTCCAATATATATCACCAATTTCAAATTTGTAAAGATCTATGGAGTCTTGCCATTTGCAGACTACCATTCCATCAAATAAATTTGAGCCTTTATTCAATTATTTGCACTCTTATTTGTTTCTATTCAACAAATGTTTTGCATGTTTTAATTGAAAAATATCATTGATTTAAATAATCAAAGTTTTCATAAGTTGTTTTTAAACAAAGTGAACATTCACAGTGATGAAGGGATACTGGGGATGTCTTCAGTGCTCTCCCAAAGATGGTAAGATTCTCGATAGGGTAAGACATTTGTTCATATTCCTGGCGTGTTTGTGTCCTCTTCCTCCGGAGCCTGTTGTGGTTCTTTCTCTCGAGCAAAGTGTTTGGTAAGGATATTCATCCCTCCTTCCTTCAGCAGAGTAGTGATCCTTCCTCCTCAGCAGATAGGACTCTTGGTAGGACAATATTTGATGACCCTTGGAAGCTTCTGGTTTATGGTTGTTCCCCCCGGAGATCCATCCTCCTCTTTGATAACTTCCCCGGTAGAGTTACTTCTACGTCAGGATTCATCTGTGCAACGACTTTGCCCCCAATTGGAATGAATGATGCTCATTCCCCTGCAGGGATCTTTGTTTCCTAGTATCTCTTGCCCCTCATCAGATTAGATATTTTCCATTGGGCCTGGCTTTCTCTCTTGAGATGTAGTACCAAATGTTTGTTCCTCATTCGTTGGACCTGTTTGTGTTAAGAAATGTCTGTTTGTCAGCATTCATCATACATAAACCACGCATGTGTGCATATAATTTTCAAACATTCAGATATTCATGTTGCATTCTTTACCATATATCTTTGTTTGTCATCTCTTGCTAGTGGGTAATATGCTTCCCCAAGCAGATGATTGTGTTTGATCTCTCCATGTAGAGTCAGCCCCATAAGCAGAAAGTGTTTATCCTTTCTTCCATAGTCCCCACCGAGTTATATCCTCGTGGATGATGGTTGTTTCTGTTTCCTCCCAACACATATATTGGGATGAAATTCCCCATTGAGTTATACCCTCATAGGGACAAATCTTGATTCAGCGTGCCTCTCTAGTTTGATCCTAGATTAGCTTCTTGCGTCTGTTTCCTGCACTCCCCTGTGGTATAGATGAATGATTGCTCAGTAACTAGTAATCGTCCATCTTTTCCCCGGTGAAGTATGTGGTCTTCTACCCTTATACCGGTAGTTGTAAATCCTATTTTTATCCCCTTGCAGAGTTAACCGTGTTGCTCATCCTAATTGATGACGATTACTTCTCCGTGGTTTTCTACCCAGTATCCGGTAGATGTAATCCCCTCCTTGACGGTTATCTTTATCCAATATTCGGTATTGATATTCCTCTATCCCTTTCTTTTTGAGCATATCTCCCAGTAACCGGTGATATGTCTCTTGGATCGTTGCCTTTGTCAATATATCCCTCAGTGAGTCGTCTCTCATTTACCCTTCGTTGATAATGATTGGTTCTCCCCTGGATTGGTCATCATTATATACTTAGTTTCGGTATCCCAATGCCTTTTCTTTTTGGTCTATTTACCCCTTATTAACCCAGTAACCGGTTGTGGATAGTCTTCCATGCGAGTATGTAATCTATGTTCAGACGGTAATAGATAATATATCTCATGCGCTCTTTGGTCGAAGCCTTTTGTTCTTCCCTAGTCGAGTAAGATTCGTATCCCTTTTTATTGGAATCGAATGTCTATCCTATAATCGAGTTTGCTTTTAGCCCTCTTTTGGATGATGAGTGTCTTGGAAATATTCCCCAATTCACGCTTTGGTTGGTCACCTATTATATGCCCAGTAACCGGTATCCCTGGTGTTCCTTCCTCCCTACTCCCTATTTTTGACTTTTTATCCCTTGCGGAGTAAGATTTTCCTGAGTTGAAGCATACATTTTTTTAGGTTTTCCTTAGATGATTTTCGGATGTTTGATATCTCTCACCTTTATACCGGTCTTAGATATTCATTCTCCCCAAGCATGTTGTTCTCTCACCCTTATATCGGTGTTCAGATCACATGCCTCTTTGAGCTTATTACCCAGTAACCGGTAATACCTCATCCAGTTGCTTCCCCAGAGGAGTCTTGTTTGGGTGTTTCCCTAGGAAAGTCCCTTAGTGGATATCCCCCATCTGAGTCCGGATTTTTATCCGAAGTATCCGTTACGGATAGTTTTGTTGTATTGGCACATTCCCCAATACATGCATATTTGAGTCAGCTCGAGTCTTTCCATGGATTCATTTCATGAATTTCCTTCGTGTCTCTCCGCAAGTTTCAAGTCGTGACCTGCTCACGCATTTGTTACCCATTCACTCCTTAGTAAAGTCCCTAGAGTCTTTGTCCCATTTATGAGTGTGCTACTCTAGTGTACTTTCAGTTATTCCTGATTTTCTTTCTTTCCTTGTGGACATGTATCCCCGCGGAGTATTACCGTTTGCATACATACATTTGAATCGTGAGGTCTCTTAGGGACCAAAATTCGTCTCTTTTTTATTATTTAAGCCCATTCTACCTCGTTGAGACGAGGATTTTAACCTTCACTTCTCCGGCTAGAATGACCTTAAATAGGGGCATCTGTAAGACCCCAATTTTTTCCCTAAGATCCCTCATGGCATCATAACATTGCATTTGCAAAACCTCAAGGATCATAAGAATCTTTGTTCCCCTTGCCTTTGGGTGGGACCTCTTGTGAGTGGTTTGAGATCACCAAGCATGCTTGAATTATATATCATTGCTTTTCTCATTTTTGTTTACTAACCAAAAACACAAAAATATGTTACTAACATCTTTTGCCTGTAGTTGAGTAGTCACAAGATCTAAAAGCTTCTAGGAGATCCTTTATGCAAAGATATGGCCAAGAGAAGATGAAGGCAAGCATGACAATGGTTCCCAAAGCTCTCATCCATCAAATACGCCTCCCTAGTATCTCAATTCATCATTTTGATCAAAGCAAATCAAAGGGTTTGAGGTTTGTGTCCCAAAGAGCCCTAATTCATCTGTGTACCAAGTGTGCCTTGCTCATGAAGCAACCTCAGCCCATGGCCAAATACAATCAAGGGAAGTTCTTTAATTCATCATTTCATGCATATTTGAACTTATTTGAGTGTCCTCAATCATCAATTCATCAAGATATGGGTTGTGAACTTGAGAAGTTGATCAGTCAATTCATTTGACTATTTTGAAATGCACTAAGACCTAACTTCTTGAGTGTTTGTCAAATGGAGCTGATCCAAAGAGAAAAAATGTTCTTAAGGACAATATGAACAACTTTCATGTTCATCAAAATTGGATTTTAATCTTTTAAGATCATCATCCATTCCAAGACATTATAGGTCATTTTGACTGAAACCCTAATTTTGGGTTAACTTCCCAAGATCATAACTCATTCATTTTTTATTATTTTGAGGTGGGATCAAATGCATTGGAAATATTATTGTGTCTACTTCAAATGTTATGTTGAAAAAAAGTTCAAAATATCAAATGAAATACATGTGATAATGCAAAACATTATAGGTCACTTTGGACCAAATGCATTGAAAGGCAAAAAAGTCAAACTTCAGGTGCCCATAACTTCTTCATCAAAAATCCGAATGATGCAAACTTTAAGTCCAAATTGATTGTCTTGAAAATATCTACAACTTTGATGTTTGAGGTGTTTCCATTTGAAGCTTTAATCATCAAAACAGAAGGGCTTGAAGTTGTTTCATTTTGACAAAATTCTCAAAGGCATATTTTGTGCATTGAACTTCATGGTCTGTTTTCATAAATTTCCACATTCCAAATGAGTTTTTGATGAGATGAAGTTTTAGGCACAATTATGCAATTCATGATGAAACTTCATGCACAAGCCAATGCCTTGCAAATTACACGTCCAAATCAGTTTGGTTGATGCTCAGAACTCATTTGCAATTGCTCTTGGGCATCACATGCGCCTGTACAGGCCCATGCATGGAGGACCCAATTCTCATGCACACGAATTCTTCATGACTTTGCATCAGTTGTGGCTATAAATAGAAGGCATTGCTCACTTCAAATGGTAACCTAAAGGCGCCTGATATGCTGCAAGAGTGATTTCCCAACCATACCAAAGGAACTAAATCCATTTTCTTCAAAATATTCAGATCTGAAATTCGATTGAATTTGGTTGAATCTTCAGATCTAAAGTTCCTAAACCTTCATCATCTGATCCATTGAAGTTCTGTTTTGCAAAAGGAACCAAGGAAAAGGACTCAAAACTTCACAATTCAAAGGTGTGCATCAGCTGGTTTTTGCTTCGAATCTCTTTGCTCTTTGATCTATTAAACTTGCCATTGTGTTGTCTGAAGTCCTCTCTATGGAGGCATCATTATTGAGTGCTTAATTGTTGAAATCCATGAAATTCAGCATCAACACCATCTTTTTCTCCTTCTGATTTCTCTTACTATAGGGATCTAGAAGAGAAACTAATGGCACAGGGGTGATGTACATCACCCCAGCTTTAATTTGTTGTATAGATCGTGTGGATTGGTTAAAGTTGCAAAACCTGCAACTGGTGGCCGGATTCGGGCTTCTCACCGGAGAAGACAGTGCTTTCCACCACCGTCCACACGTGGCTGGCCTCATAGCCCTTGGATCCTTTGGTCACGATCTAATCCTGGCCCTTGTTATGTTTGACTCCATTTAATTCATGGTACCACGCGCTTGACTCATGAACATGGTAGGCACACGCTTGAGAGTCTTCTGATCATCCACGTTAATTAATGAGGCTTGATCAGACGCTCGTGGTTTTTTCTATTTTTGATTTAATTCAATTTATTTCTTTTATTTCATTTAACTTCAAAAAATCATAACTCTCTCATTTTAATTCCAAAAAATATGGGACACATTGCATTATTTCTCTTTTTAATTCTAGTTTCTAAAAATGATTTTTTATATTTTTTATTTTATCATTTGATATTTTTTGTGAATTTTCTCTTTTCTGGTAATTTTTAATTCATTTTAAATAGTTTTTGATATTCAAAAAATACAAAAATATTTTCTCAACCTATTTGAATGATGATGGATCTATGAAAAATATTATCATCAATTTTTTAATTGATTTGAAATTTATTTGAGATTTTAGTTCAATTGGGTTATTTTTATTCATTTTTAATTGATAAAAAATAGTTTCTGACTTTTAAAAATGCTGAAATTTTTTGTCAAACTTTGTTTGACCTTATAAATCACTTGGACTTTTCAAAGTTAATTTGAAGTGATTTTGAAGTTTGACCTTTCTTTAATATTTTAATTCAAGTTTATTTTTAATGTTAAAAATGCCAAAAATATTTTGTTCATTTCTTGACTTCCAATCTTCATCTCACTTCTGTTTTGATTGTTTGACCATGATCCTCAATGTCATTTGGTCAACATTTGTGGATTGGTACATTCCATTTCATTTAATGCACCTTATTCCTTTTATTTCGATGATCCATCTTCTTCTTCTTCTTCTTTTCCTTTTGATCAATGAGTTAAAGGTTGATAAGTTAGCTTTGATTAGGGAGGTTTAATCTTCCTTAATTCAAATCTAATTCATCTTGATCAATTGATGAAATGAATGGCTTTGCATTAAGGATAGGTTTCTTCCTAAATCATTCAAAGGACTTAAACCAACACAAGATCATTTCCCATTTTTCTTTTTGGCATGGCAAGTTGTTGGAACTTGATTCACTAATCAAGACTTCTAACTTGTGTTGTTGCCTACATTATTATTGACCGGCCTCAGATAGTTGTGACTTCTACATAAGTCCAATTACGATTGCTTAACATAGCGCTAAATTTTCCTTATGGCACACTAACTACTAACATTAACCATTAACCATTAACATTTACTTTTTGCACTTTACTTTTATGCAATTTACTATTCTTGTACATATTATTCATTTGCTTTTTCCTTTGCTCATTGGAGCACATGTTTATGTTAATGCAATTTGCCTTTTGCTCACTTGAGCACATAATTGTGTATATATCATTGTGCTTATGTTTTGTTTTGATTATTGTGGACCAAATGCAAAGAAATGGACCAATGGACTTAGACTTTAGGACTTTCCCTATGCAAATTTGGAGTCAAAGAGCAACTAGGCATTGGGCCTTTAGAGTGCTATAAAAGTCAAAGAGCAACTAGGCATTGAGCCTTTAGAGTGCTATAAATGTTGAAGAAGACGTTGAAAGGACCAACTTCTAAACTCCTTCTTGTTCATTCTTGGTTTGTTTGATAGAACCTTTTAATGTGTGTGTTCTTGTGTTAGGGATTCCAACATTGAGCCAAATTGAGGGACTATTGTCATGATTTTCCAAGAGAGGGAGATCCCAAAGCCATTGGAAGATTCCTAGAAGCTTGTTGTGATTGTGTGCTTGGTTGCATGAATATTTTGTCTATCTTGCTTGCTTATTCCAAAGGATGGGAGCTACTTGGATCATCAATATGATCTCAAGAGAGGAACTCCATTTTTGGTCTTGCTTCTTATCCCTCACTTCTTGTATTATTAGGACTTTAGCCATTCTTCTTCTTCCCTCCACCCTAACCCAAGCCAAAACTTTTGTGCAAACATTTAACACCTGTTTTCAACATTAGAAACCTAAGCCTTATGCTTTTGATTTTCAAACTTTCTTTTCTTAATACTTATTTTGAATTGAATCTTTAAATCCACTTTAACCATATTTTGTAAATACTTTTCATTGGTAAATATAACCCATTCAAATGTCTTTTGTGGTTTCAATGGCCACTTTCTTAATCAAACTTTTTTCATAACCTTTAGCTATTAGGTTTCAGTTATCCTTGAGGTAGATGTAATGCTCATCTGTATCCTTAGTGATGGACAATGAGTCTTCCATGCTTATTATAGGGTTAACCCCTCACTAGCATGTTGAAGCTATCCTCACATGGTGGATTTGTGGTTTTAGGTTGAGTTTTCTCCCTTGGATAACAAAAGACCTTAAAGCTTTTGGACCAATCAATTCACCAACTCATTTTGAGATTTTTACCCAAACTACGAGGTTTTAATTCTAATCTTTTAAAGATGGTACGTAGGCAATGGGTTTATCCATCCAAACATAAAAATGTAAATAAACTTGTATATTCTCCTCTCTCTTAAATCATGTTTGCACAAACAAATTCTCACAAAATACCAACCTTACAACCAATGTGAAAAGGGCTCCCTAGGAGTACCTAGGATGTTTTGGATGCTTAAAACCTTCCCATTGCATAACCAACCCCCTTACCCAGATCTCTGACATTTTTACTAGTTTTTGATTCGATAAAACTTTTTAGGTTTTTGTTCGCTTTCTAACCATTCCTTTGGATAAATAGAAGTGCGGTGGCAACTCGACTTGTATGGTTTACCTTGGATTTAGTCAATATCTCTAATAGTAACGAATACCCCGCTACACCTAGATATGAACACACACACTACCTACAAAGATAACAAACTATACATTGACATATTTTTTGTATTTTGGTTAGTAGACAAATAAAAATGAAGTATGATACAATCAAATGTGCTTGGTGATCTCTCCCACTATAAACCCAATGAACGAAAGGGTAGGGAGGATGCGAAGGTGTGATCCCAATGCTAATGCATATGATGAGATAGTCATGAGGGATCTTAGGTCTAGAGATAATTTTGATTGGAAAGTTATTTTCTATGTTGAAACATTATAGGTCATTTAGTCTAAACCCTGATTTCAAAGTCAACTTCCCAAGGCCATAACTTGCTCAATTTTTATGAGATGAAAGATTTCCAAGTTGCATAATCAAATTCAAGATGTCTACTTCAACTTTTATGTTTGGAGTGAAAGTTGAATCAACTTTTGTGAGCATGTGATATGAGGATACATTATAGGTCATTTTTTACCTATACCATTGAACAAGTGATTTTTGACCTATACCATTGGAGCTCACATGAAAATTTAAGTAAGATGGAATATTGAGGTATATGACTTAACACTTAGAAAAAAATTCAAATTGTTGAAATTTAAAAACTTTCACCTCAAAATTCACCATGATCTAAGTTCCAAATGGAAAAGTGTCCAACATAAGAGTTGTTCCCCTTCATCTAAGCTTTCCAAAGAGTCCTATTTAATCCATTTTGGACAAGGTTTTCTAGGGTTGTGCATGGTCTTAACAGGTCTGCATCAAGTGGAAAGATCAAATGTTCAAAACATCATATTGCATTGCATTGCCATTCAAGCTTCATTTCAACTTCATTTCATATGCATTTGAACCTAAATAGATTGCTTCATCGGCCTGTACACGCCCATGCAAGCTTGTGCATGACATTGCCAAATTTGGAAGCAAATTCAAATATGCAAATATCACTCTCTATTGCTATAAATACAAGCCCTCTGAGCTCATTTGAGAGAACCTTTGCGCGCCAACTTTGCCCCCTCTCTTCAAACCCCCATAATTCAAAGGAAAACCTGAGAATTTTCATCTGCAAATTGAGTTTGAGTCTCACTTTTTGGAGATTCAAAAACTCCAGGATCCAAAGCTTTGTTCCATTGCTAAACCACTTCTATAAACTTCCTTAGTGTGATCAAGCAAGGATTGAAGCAAGCAAGATCAAGTTCTGCACAACATTGAAGGTATTTTCTAGAAATTTTCTTCTCTTCGATTCTCATCAATTCTCTTGGATCTTTGGTTGTATGAAGTCCTACCAATGTAAGCAAGAATATTGAGTTGCTTTGAGGTCAAATCGAAGCAATTCAGTTGATACACCTCAAAATTTAACTCCTCATATCTTTCTATATATTTGGAGTTAGTTAAAATTGAGGTCAGATTCGTGCTCTACGCTGTTTTTTATTTCAGATCATGTCCTCCTTTTTCATTTATGTGATGGTGATGACTGAACCAGTCCGGTGAGGCTCGCCTGAGAAGGTGACCGGAGTTTCAGCGCCGGTGATGTGTTGGATAGGTTCAGAGTCAATGATCTTGTTCAAAATTTGTTAATCTCACGCGTTGCTTGTAATTGCCTCTTGTGTTACGCGTTGACTAGTGACTATGGTGGAAAGCGCGCTAATGACCACTTGATCTGCCACCTCAATTAATGAGGGAGATCAAGTGGTCCACGTTTTTTTAAATTTTCTGAATTTCTTTTTGATCCTTTGATTTTCATTAATTCATAATAATTTTAATATTAATCCAAAAACTAAGAGAGTTTCACCAAAAAAGTTTAAATAAAATTCTTTTTCATATTCTGAATTAAAATTATTTTTTGGATCATTCTTAATATTTTTCATAATTTAATTGATTTTGTGAATATTTTTAATTGTTTAAAAATACTTTTACGTTTCCAAAAATTCTAAAAAAAATTCTCCAAGGTCCTTTGACCTTGTTTGACCTATGATAAATCTCATGGCTATTTCTTTGGTGTTTTGATGAGGTTTTAGGAATTTGACAAACCATATTTAATTTAATGCATTATTTTTAGTATTTTTAAATTGAATAAATGCCAAATAATTGTGTTGACCCATTTTGATTGCTTGTATAAGTTTGACTTGTGTTGTTGGGCCTTGGTCAAGGTTGATTTGACTTTAATAGCTTAAGATAATTGGATTTAGGGGATTGATGGAATGTACATTCCATCTTCCAAAATGAATGAATGATCTTAATTTAGTAAAAGTCCTCCCTTGACCAATTTGAGTTTTGATCCATTCCCCTCCCTCTTCATCTAATTCCCCTTCTTTATGCATCCATTTCATTTGACCTATGATATCTCTATATCCTAAGGCTAGTTGATTGCAAAATCAACATAAGTATGGATGCGATTAGGCCACCACTTTTGCATATTCTTTTTGTGTATGGTATGTTTCATGAGCATAGTCCATTATACTATGTCTCTAACATGCATTAACACCAAAATTCTATTGCCCGACCTCAAATAGTTGTGACTTCTACATATGTCCAATTACGATTGCTTAACATATCGCTAAATTTGTTGACACAAAAGGCATAACATTCTAGTTAGTGAGATTATAAGTCTCCCCTCTTTCATGGTATTGTGTGGAAACTTGGCCTTTTTTCCTTCCTTTGGAAGATGTCTTGGTTCAAGGATCCATGCTGGTGATAAGTGGGTTAAGTGTTCTTCAAAGAATGACTTCCAATAAAAAGCAAAAGCAAAAGCCATACTAACTTCTAAACCATTAACAACTAACATTTAATTTAAAGTCATTTACCTTAATGCAATTTAATTTCAAGCTTTATTCATTTGCCATTATTCATACCATTCTAATTGTTTATATTAATGCCATTTTCACTTTGTCCACTTGGACCATATTGTGTGATATATCTTATTTGTGTATATTTTGTTTGCTTATGTGGTCTTTGATCATTAATATACATAATAAGAACAAAAACCCTAAAAAATATCTTTTATGGACTGTTGGCTTGATCTGAGACAATTGGACTTAAAATTTAGGTAACATTCCCTATGCAAAGGACTTAGCCAATGCCAACTTTTATGAAACCAAGTGCTTGCAATTTGAAACTATATCTGATACATCATTAAAGATCCCTTTGAGTTCATCTGCAACATGATCATTGTGAAGTTGTTATTTTGAGCCTGTGACTTGTGGAATTCATCTGCTACATAGGCAAATTTGAAGAAGATCATGGAGTTACTACGATTGGATGTGGCTATCTTTATTTGATGCCTTGCTCTTCCAGTTGATATATTATGGATTGTTTGTTGCTTGATTCTAATGTCCAAGGGAATTTGGGTTTCTATATGACATTCTTATCTATTGGATTACAGCCCATTGGTCAGATCTTTTCAACTCTCAACTTTTAAATTTGTTCTTAGGATTAGTCTCTTCATCTTCTCCCCACTTCTTTAATTTCAAAATCTCTCCCTCCCTTTTGAAAATCTTCTTTGCTTGTGTCTACTTTTTTTCTAAACTTTGACCCTATTGCAAATTAGAAACTTTGGCCTTAGGCCATTGCATTTTCAAACTTCTTTTCTCAATCAAACTTGTAAATAAATTTAATTATATTTGACCTAAATCTTTTCAAAAGCTAAAAAGAACTAACCCATTCAAACCATTTTTAGGCCTTGGTGCCTTTCAAATTTAATCTTTGTTAAAATCAATGCATCCACTTTGAAATTTATACCACGAACTACGAGGTTTTGATCCCTCATTTTATGTTGGTACGTAGGCACAAGTCCGAAGGTCTTGTCAAACACAAAAATATAATTAATGAATTTTTTTATCATATCCTCATTGTATTTGTTTGTAAAAATCATTTTGTACAAAAATACATATGCACACAAGAAAGGGCTCCCTAGGAGTACCTAGGACACTTTGGGTGCTAACACCTTCCCTCTATGTAACCAACCCCCTTACCTGTAATCTATGGTATTTTATTAGTTTTGATTTGAAAACTTCTTGTTTTTGGGTTTTGTTCGTACTTTTCCCTTTTCCCTTGGAAACAATAAAAGCGCGGTGGCGACTCTGGTTTTATTGATGTCTTTCTTATCCATAGCTTGATGATCATGAAATTACCGCTACAAAAATAAAGTGGCGACTCTGTTGAGGAGTAGTCTCCAGTGGGTTTAGCCTACTTCTTTTTGTGTATATAATTGTATATATTTGATGCATGTATATTTGTTTGTATGATATAATCTTCTTGTTGTGCTTGGTGATCTCTGTGTGGTGAGATAAATTCTAACTGAACTTAAGTGCAATTAAGTTAGGAGGATGGTATAGTCATGTTCGACTTGTGTGGAATAGTCCTTAACAAGTTGGCTTGAGATTCATCTGCTCAGTGTAGACCCTTTTGGATTTGGAAATGTCACACAAGTATTTGTGGTTAGGCATTACTATTTCTAATTTGGGGTCCGAGAAGTTGAGGACCGTAGAAAATTTACCCCCTGGCCTATTTAAGACGTAGTACGGAGACTGTTCAAGTGTAGACTTGATAACAGTTGTTACACGATACTACACTCAGACGAGTTTCTCTTGAGAATATTATAGGTCGATGAGTCAGTCATCTTAACCTGTAATATCCGATAGATGGAATTAAGACTCTGGCAACTTTTTAGAACACGATCTACATGTTTTTATCCTTAGTTCACTCCTTTGGGATGGTTCTTACCCGGACTCCATGCTCGTGATTCACAACAAACCCTTGATTCTTGGTTGATCCAATAAAGTCTTGTCAATATCAATGGAAGTTGGGTGTTGATAAGGTGTAAACCATAATCCACCAAAATGGGTGATTAATCTTGACAATGACTTGATTCATCCCTTGACCTTTGTTTCCTTGTGTGTGATCCCTTCTTTGTGATTGTTGCATTCATGCATTCGTGCGCATCATAACATTCATCACACGAAACATTCAAGGAACTGAGATGTTATTTGCAAATATTTTCAGACCATGGATTATGGACGAAGGAACACTAAGAAGTACAGTTTCAGATGTCCCAACTTGAAAGAGTTAAGGAAGCTAGCATCTTATGTATTAGATCCCTTAGACTTCAACCAACGTCATGGGAAGCTTCTGTCTATCTTGTTTACTGATGTGGTTGAAGGACTTTTGAGTGTGTTGGTGCAGTTCTATGATCCTCTCTATCGTTGCTTCACTTTTCCTGATTATCAGCTTGTGCCTACGTTGGAGGATTATGCTCATATCTTGGGGATACCTATTTCTAGTAGAGTACCATTTAGTGGATTGGAAGGGATTCCCATATCTCATCTTATTCCTGAAGCCCTTCACCTGAAAAAGTATGAGATAGAGGCTCATTGGGAGAAGAAAAGAGGATTGTTTAGGTTTCCATCTGATTTCCTCATCAAGGAAGCTACTGCCATTTATCAGGCCGGTAGTGTGGACGCTTTTGAATCTATCTTTGTGTTGCTCATCTATGGATTAGCTTTGTTCCCTAACATTGACGGTTTTGTTGATGTTAACGCCATTAGAATATTCTTGATTGGGAATCATGTGCCTACTTTGTTGGGTGATATGTATTTCTCTTTGCATTTAAGGAATTCTAAGGGTGGTGAAACTATTGTCTGTTGCATTCCTCTTCTGTACAAGTGGTTTATTTCACACTTTCCTCAGACACCTACTTTTGTGGAGAACAAATAATGTCTACGGTGGTCTCAGAGACTTATGTATGTCACTAATGATGATATAGTTTGGTATGATCCTTCTTTGAGCAATTTGGAGATTATTGATAGTTGTGGTGAATTCTTTAATGTGCCCCTCACTGGTACACAAGGAGGAATTAAATACAACCCTGCTTTGGCTCGTCGTCAACTTGGGTTCCCCTTGAGAGACAAACCTAATAACACTTTGTTAGAAGGTCTTTTCTATCAAGAGGGTAAAGATCCCCAACATTTGAAGCAAAAGATTGTGCATGCTTGGCATAATGTGCATAGGAAAGGAAGATCCGAGCTTGGTCCATGGAACTGTGTAGCTTTAGAAGATTACACTCTTTGGGTGAAGAAGAGATCTTTGGGATTGAAGATGCCTTATCCTTGTGAAATACCTATGTCTATGGTTGTGGTCGAGCCATTAACTCTCCCTAACCAAGATGTAGAGGAGTTGGAAGACGCACTCGCCAAGATGAAGCAAGAGAAGGATATGTGGGAAGAAAGTTTCCATGCTTTGAGAAAAAGCATGAGGAGTTGTAGTTAGAGTCTAAGGACAAAGATGCACTTATTGAGCTACTTGAAGACCGAGTGACAAAGAGACAGAGAGAGCCGGAGGTTTCATCTTCTAGCATGCCTCAGCCTTCCATTGCTTGGAAGAAGGTTGTTGATCAGCTTGTCCTCAAGAAGACTCAGATGAAGGCTTCTTTTGAGTCCGAGATTCGATGCATTCGAAGGAAGTACGCGCCTACAGCCAAATCTTCTGACATTGTTGTTAGGGATCCTTATGATGACTAGTCTTATTTTCTCTTGTATTTTTCCTTTGGTTTCGGAATTTGTACTCAGTGTAATCCTTCCAATTATATAAAATAAAAGAGATTTTTTATGGTCATGTCAAATTATTGAAATTGTTGATTGTATATATATATATATATTTGAAAATAATATAGTAAGTTCCTTGAAAGTAAAAAATAAATAAACAAGCATTGCATTTCATGCATCATTTGCATAAGCAGGTTTCTCTTTCGCCAGATGTCTCATTGGTGTTTCTTCTGTGCTTCAGCCAAGCTGACTCATCGGGACAATACTCACGCCAATCACTCCAGAATCGGGGAGCACCTTGAGCAAGAGAATAGAGACCTGAAAGAGGAGATAGCCCGCCTGACTGCCATGATGGAGTCAGTTCTAGTTGCATAGAGCCAATCGTCTCCAACACCCGCAACTCCTCCTCCTTAGAGAACTGTTATTTCAGAGGTGGCTACCTCTACCATGCCTGCTGCTACCGCTCATTTCACGCCTGTCATGCCTGCCGGATGCCCGTGGGGAATGCTGCCAAACTTCAAGCCTGAAGGCTTTCTGCCTACTTTTGCTTCTATGTCGGCACCTAGCCCGGTCATGTCTGTGCTGCCGCCTGTAGTGCATACCTTGCCTCGTGTGGAGGATACCATTTATCATTCTGAGCCATCTGAGGGCCCGAATGTATATGAGAAAATGGATGAGATGAAAGATCAATTTCTTGAGTTGCGTAAGGAATTGAAGACTTTGAGAGGTAAGGCCCTTTTTGGGAAGAGTGCTGCTGAATTATGTCTTGTGCCGAATGTGAAGATTCCATTCAAGTTCAAAGTGTCTGACTTTGAAAACCACAAAGGGAACACATGTCAGCTCAGTTATTTGATGATGTATGCCCGCAAAATGTCTACCAAAACAGACAATGATCAGTTGTTAACTCACTACTTTCAAGACAGTCTGACTGGTGCCATGTTGAGATGGTATATGGGGTTGGATAGTGTAAGCATTCGCACTTTCAACGATTTGGGTGAAGCATTTATTAAGCAGTACAAGTTCAACATTGATATGGCTCCAGACTAAGATCAGTTGAGATCACTGTCTCAAAAGGACAAGGAACATTTAAGGAGTATGCGCAGAGGTGGAGAGAACTAGCTGCTCAGATCACCCATCCTTTAGAGGAAAAGGAGATGACCAAGATATTTTTGAAGACCCTGTAGCGGGGTATTCGTTACCATTAGAGATATTGACTAAATCCAAGGTAAACCATACAAGTCAAGTCGCCAGCGCACATCTATTTATCCAAAGGAATGGTTAGAAAGCGAACAAAAACCTAAAAGTTTTAACAAAAACTAGTAAAAGAGAGTCAGAGATCTGGGTAAGGGGGTTGGTTATGTAATGGGAAGGTGTTAGGCACCCAAAACATCCTAGGTACTCCTAGGGAGCCATTTTCATACTTGTTGCAAGGTTGTTGTTTTGTGGCAAAATTTGTTTGTGCAAACATGATTGAAGAGATGAGGAGAGAATATACAATTTTATTTACATTTTTGTGTTTGGATGGATAAACCCATTGCCTACGTACCATCTTAAAAGATTAGGATCAAAACCTCGTAGTTCGGGGTAAAAATCTCAAAATGAGTTGGTGAATTGATTGGTCCAAAAGCCTTAAGGTCTTTTGTTATCAAATGGAGAAAACTCAACCTAAAACCACAAATCCACCATGTGAGGATAGCTTCAACATGCTAGTGAGGGGTTAACCCTATAATAAGCATGGAAGACTCATTGTCCATCACTAAGGATATGGGTGAGTATTACATCTACCACAAGAATAACTCAAACCTAATAGCTAAAGGTTATGGAAAATTTGATTAAGAAAGTGGCCATTGGAACCACAAAAAGACATTTGAATGGGTTATATTTACCAATTGGAAGTATGTACAAAATGGTCAATGTTGATTTAAAGGTTCAATTCCAAATAAGTGTTATGAAAAGAAGGTTTGAAAATCAAAAGCCTAAGGCTTAGGTTTCTAATGTTTGAAAATAATGGTTAAATGTTTGCACAAAAAGTTTTGGCTTGGGTTAGAGTGGAGAGAAGAAGAAGAATGGCTAAGGTCCTAAGTAAAGCAAAAAGATTAGGGATAAAGAAACAAAACCACAATGGAGTTCCTCTCTTGAGATCATATAGATGATCCAAGTAGCTCCCATCCTTTGGAATAAGCAAACACAATAGTAGTAAGCTCAAGCAATCAAACAAGTCTCTTAAGAGATCCCCAATGTATCTGGTGTCTTTCACTTTGGATGAACATGGAAATGGTTCTTCAATTTGAGCTCAAGTTGGAACTCCTAACACAAGAAAACACATATCAAAAGGTTCTATAATACAATCAAAGAATGGACAAGAGGGAGTTTAGAATATGGTCCTTTCAATGTCATCCTCAAGCTTAAGCATTCTAAAGGCTCAATGCCTAGTTGCTCTTTGACTCCAAGTTTGCATAGGGAAGGTCCTAGAATCTAAGTCCATTTCTTTGCATTTGGTCCACAATAATCAAAACAATACACAAGCATAATAGTATATACACAATTATGTGCTCAAGTGAGCAAAAGGAAAATGGCATTAACATAAACATGTGCTCAAGTGAGGAAAGAGAAAAGCAAATGGATAATATGTGCAAGAATAGTAAATTGCATAAAAGTAAAGTGCAAAAAGTAAAT
Source organism: Lathyrus oleraceus (assembly GCF_024323335.1). Lineage (NCBI taxonomy): Eukaryota > Viridiplantae > Streptophyta > Magnoliopsida > Fabales > Fabaceae > Lathyrus > Lathyrus oleraceus. Next base: position 161,007,598 of record NC_066583.1, read on the forward strand.
GTTAATTGTTAATGGTTAGTGTTAGTAGTTAGTGTGCCATAAGGCAAATTTAGCGCTATGTTAAGCAATCGTAATTGGACTTATGTAAAAGTCACAACTATCTGAGGCCGGTCAATAATAATATAGGCAACAACACAAGTTAGAAGTCTTGATTAGTGAACAAGTTCCATCAACTTGCCATGCCAAAAAGAAGAAGAGAAATGATCTTGTATTGGTTTAAGCCTTTTGCATGATTTAGAAAACAACCTATCCTTAATGCAAAGCCATTCACTTGATCAATTGATCAAGATGAATTAGATTTGGATCAAGGAAGATTAAGTCTCCCTAATCAATGCTAACTTATCAACCTTCAACTCATTGATCAAAAAAGAAAAAAAAAAGAAGGAGGAGATGAATAATGGAAATAAAATGGCAAAAGTAAGAATGCATTAAATGAGAATAAAATGTACCAATCATATGTATTGACCAAATGACATTGAAAGTCAAAGTCAAACAATGAGAAATCAGAAGTGAGATGAAGATTGGATATCAAACAATAAGCAAAATATTTTTGGCATTTTTAATATTGAAATAAACTTGAATTAAAAATAAAAGAAAGGTCAAACTTCAAAATCACTTCAAATCAACCTTGAAAGGTCCAAGTGATTTATCCTAAGTTCAACAAGGTCAAACCAAGTTTGACAAAAAATTTCAGCATTTTTAAAAGTCAGAAACTATTTTTAATCAATTAAAAATGAATAAAAATAACCTAATTGAATTAAAATCTCAAATAAATCTCAAATCAATTATAAAATTGATGAGAATATTTTTCATAGATCCATCATCATTCAAATAGGTTAGGAAAATATTTTTGTATTTTTTGAATGTCAAAAACTATTTAAAATGAATTAAAAATAACCAGAAAGAGAAAATTCACAAAAAATATCAAATGATGAAATAAAAAATATTAAAAATCAAAATTAGAAACTAGAATTTATTTGGAGAAGAATGCAATTGGTCCCATAATTTTTGGACCAATGATAAAGAAGATATGAATTTTTGAAATAAAAGGGAATAAAAGAAATTAAATCAGAAATTCAGAAAATAGAAAAAACCACAAGCGTCTGATCAAGCTTCATTAATTGACGTGGCTGATCAGACGGATGTGAGATGCGCGCGCACAAAAGGCATGAGTCAACAGCGAAACATCCAGCATTATATCAAGTAATCCAAACGCATGGCTGAGATTAAAACGTGGGATGTGCATCCAACGATCCAGATTGAATCTGACGTGGTGGACGGTGGCCAGCGCCACCGTCTTCTCCGACGAGCACTCAAGCTCCGGCCAGAGTTGCAGGTCCTCCAAACTCAGCCAAAATCCACGATCTATACATCTTTGGAAAGCTGGGATGATGTACATCATCCCTGTGCCACTCAATTCCACTCTAGATCTCTATATTGAGAGAAATCAGAGATGGAAGTTCTGTGGTGTTCATCATGAACTTGTTAGATTTCGAAAATTGAATGCACAACAATGATGCCTCTATGGAGAGGACTTCAGCCAACATAATATCCAATCAAATAGATCAATACATAATGAGTTTCGAAGAAAAAACCAGTTGCATAACAACGTTGATTTCTGGAAACTTGAGCTCGATTCCTTGCTTTCTTTGCCAAAACAGAAGATCAATGAGCTGAAGGATGAAGGTTTTGAAGCTTTAGATCCAAGGATTCAACCAAATGTAGTTGAATTTTGGATCTGAAAGATTTGAAGAAAAATTGAAATAGCTTCTTTGGTGAGGTTGGGGAATCACTTCAGCAGGGTTTCAGGCGCCTTTAGGTTGGTTTTGGATGAAGGTATGCACCTCTATTTATAGCAAGACCTGATGCAAGCAAGATGAATTTCGTGTGCATGGAACTTGGACTTCTCATGCATGGGCCTGTACAGGTGCATGGAGGGCCCAAAAGCCAATGCAAATGGATGCTAAAATGATTTGGAGAAGATTTGGACGTGTAGTTTGCATTCCAATTGCTTGCATATGAAGTTTCACCATGTTATGCATAATTGAACCAAAAATTTCCCCTCTTCGAAACTACCACTTGCCAAATCCAAACATGATCATGTGAGTAATGGTTGGAAAGGTTTTAAATAAGGAACAATTGTTATGTTGGGAAAAAATCCATTTGAAGTGTGGAAATTGGTGAAATTGGAGTTTAAAGTGCAAGGTGCAAAACATGTCAAGGCAAGGTTTCTAAATTTGGCCAATGTTCAAGCCCTTCTGTCTTGATGATGCAAGCCTCAAATGAAAAAACCTCCAACATCAAAGTTGTAGATCTTTTCAAGACAATCAAAATGGACTTAACTTTGGCATCATTTGGATTTTTGATGAAAAAGTTATGGGCACTTGAAATTGGACTTTTTTGCCTTTTAATGCATTTGGCCCAAAAGGACCTATAATGTCTTGCATTATCACATGTGTTTCCTTTGATATTTTGAAATTTCGTTCAACATAACATTTGAAGTAGACATCTTAAGCTTTCCAATGCATTTGATCCCACCTCAAAATCATAAAAAATGAATGAGTTATGTCCTTGGGAAGTTGACCCAAAATTAGGGTTTCAGTCAAAAATGACCTATAATGTATTGGAATAGGAGATGACCTTCCAAGCTTCAAATAAATTTTTGATGAACATGAAAGTTGTTCATATAGTCCTTAAGAATATTTTTGCTTTTGGAATCATCTCCATTTTACAAACACATAAAAAGTTAGGTCTAAGTGCATTTCAAAATAGTCAGATGAATTGACTGATCAACTTCTCAAGTCCATGACTTATATCTTGATGAATTGATGATTGAGGATACTAAAATAAGTTCAAATATGCATGAAATGATGAATTAAAGAACTTACCTTGATTGTATTTGACCATGGGCTGAGGTTGCTTCAAGAGCAAGGCATTATGGTGCACAGATGAATTAGGGTTTCTTTGGGGAACAAACCTCAAACCCTTTGACTTGCTTTGATCAAAATGATGAATCGAGATGCTAAGGAGGCATATTTGATGGATGAGAGCTTTAGGAACCATTACCATGCTTGCTTTCATCTCCTCTTTTTGCCATGTCATTGCACGGATGATCTCCTTGAAGCCTTTGACCTTGTGATTGCTCCAGAAGAAGTCCCACCCAAAGGTAAAGGGAACCAAGATGCTAATGATCCTTGAGGCAATGCAAATGCAATGTTATGATGACATGAGGGATCTTAAGGGACAAAATTAGGGTCTTACAGATGCCCCTATTTAAGGTCATTCTAGCCGGAGAAGTGAAGGTTAAAATCTTCTTCTCGACGGGGTAGAATGGGCTTAAATAATAACAAAGAGACGAATTTTGGTCCCTAAGAGACCTCATGATGCAGATGTATGCATGCAAATGGTAAAACTCTGCGGGGATGGGCGTCCACGAAAGAAAAAGAACTCCAGAGAAACTAAAAATCCAAAGGATTAATACACTCACTAGGGAGACAGAGACTCTGGGGGAGTAAAGGGTAAAAATGCGTGAGCAGGTCACGACATGAGACTTGCTGAGAGACACGGAGAGAATCCATGAAATGAATCAATGGAAGGACTCGAGCTGACTCGAAGATGCATGTATTTGGGGAATATGCCAATACATCCAAAAATTATTCGCGACGGATACTTTTGATAAAAAATTCGGACTCAGGTGAGGATGTCCACTAAGGACTCAACTGAGAAAGATCCCAACAGAACTCTCCTGGGGAAGCAATGGGATGAGGTATTACCGGCTATTGGGTAATAAGCTCGAAAAGACGTGTGATCGGAACACCGGTATAAGGGTGAGAGAACAACATGCCCAAGAAGAATGAATATCTAAGACCGGTATAAGGGTGAGAGATATCAATCAACCAAATCATCTGAGGAAGACCTAAAAAGGTATATTTCATCTCAGGAAAATCTGACTCCACAGAGAACAAAAAGTCATAATGGGGAGCAGAAGGAAGGAACACCAGAGATGCCAGTTACTGGGCATATAATAGGTGACCAACCAAAGCGTGAATTGGGGAATATTCCCAAATCACTCATCATCCGAAAAGAGGGCAAAAAGCAAACTCAATTATGGGATGGATATTCGATTCCAAAACAGGGATACGAATCTTACTCGACTGGGGAAGAGAAAAAGACTTCGACCAAAGAGTGCATGAGATATATTATCTATTACCGTTAGAACGTAGATAATATACTCGCATGGAAGATTATCCACAACCGGTTACTGGGTTAATAAAAGATAAATCGACCGACAAAGAAAGGCATCGGGATACCAAAACTAGGTATATAATGATGACCAATCAAGGGGAGCAGCAAACATCACCGACAACCGGTAAATGAAAGATGACTTGCTGGGGATAAACAGCCTAATCAACAATTATCCAAGAGAAGGGAATATCATCACCGAATATTGGATAATGATAACCGTCAAGGAGGGGATTACATCTACTGGATACTGGGTAGAAAACCACGGAAGAGTAACCGTCATCGATCAAAAAGGTTAACTCTGCAAAGGGGAGAAAATAGGGTTTACAACTACTGGTATAAGGATAGAAAACCACAGACTCCACCGAGGATAAGATGAATAATTACCTATTACTGAGCAATTATTCATTTATACCCCGGGGAAACACAGGAAACAGTCACAAGAAGGCCAATTTAGGATCAAACCAAAGAGGCAAACTGAATCAAGACTCGTCCTAGTGAGGATATAGCTCAATAGGGAAACCTATCCCAATATATGTGTTGGGAGGAAGCAAAAAAACAACCGTCGTCCAGGAGGATATAACTCAGTGGAGAATGTGGAAGGAAAGATAAATACTTTATGCTTAATGGGCTGACTCTATATTGAGGGATCAGACGTCGACATCTGCTTGGGGAATGTACTACCAACTAGCAGAGAAGAACAAACAAAGATATATGGCAAAGAATGCATAATGAATATCCGAATGTTTGAAAATTATATGCACACATGTGTGGTTTATGTATGATGAATGCTGACAAACAGACATTTCTAACACAAACAGCTTCAACGAAATAAGCACACAAACATACGGTACTACATCTCAAGAGAGAAAGCAAGATTCCACGGAGAGTATCCAATGTGATGAGGGCAAGAGAAACCAAGAAGCAACAAAATCTCTGCAGGGGATGAATCATCAGTCATTCCAGCTGGGGACAGGAGTTTATTGCACGGATAAAATCTGCCGCATAAGCAACTCCACTGGGGAATCTATCCGAGGATGTAAAGGGATTCTGGGGATCAACCACCAAGTACCGTACCCACCAAGGAGATCACATTTGCTGAGGAGGAAAGGTCGCTGCTCCGCTGGAGGGGAGAGTGGTGAATATCTCAACAAGCATTCCACTCAGTAGGATAAACCACAAAAGGCTCCGGAGGAAGAAGATACAGTCATGCCAGGAATATTAACAAATGTCTCACCCTGTTGGAGATCATACCATCCTTGGGAGAGCACTGAGGATCTCCTAAGTATCTTTTCGTCATTGTGAATGTTCACTTGGTTTAAAAAACAAGTTATGAAAAAATTTGTTTCTTCAAAACAATGATATTTTCTCAATTAAAACATGCAAAACATTTGTCAAATAGGAACAAATAAGAGTGCAAATAATTGGATAAAAGACTCAAATTTATTTGATGGAATGGTAGTCTGCAAATGGAAAGACTCCATAGATCTTTACAAATTTGAAATTGGTGATATATATTGGAAAAGGGCTACACTAAACATAATGACCATTTCTCCACCAATTCTGAATTCGATGTATTCGAAGCTTCGGTTGATGACGAATGAGCAAGAATTTCTGACGAATGACAATTGTCGAACAAAGTCTTGTCAGGATGCAGTTACTTGCCAAATCCCTAATTTTTGCCTAGATTGCCCCAGAATGAGGTACTCAATCTAGCGGGATACCTATATTCATTTTTTTTATGTCTCTAGCTTTTTCCTGGATCACCCTTTCGGGTTTTCAATCCACCGGGACGCTCATTTTTGCCTAAGCCGCCCTTTCGGCTTTTCAACTTAGCGAGCTATTCTGTTTTTATTTTAGGCGAAGTATTTCTTGATTGCATCTGAATTCACAGGACGAGTGAAATCCTCCCCATCCATAGTTGTAAGTATCAAAGCACCACCTGAAAAGGCTCTCTTAACAACATATGGACCTTCATAGTTTGAAGTCCACTTGCCCCTGGAATCGGGAGCGGAAGACAAGACTTTCTTGAGAATAAGGTCACCTTCTCGGAACACACGAGGCTTGACCTTCTTATCAAAGGCTTTCTTCATCCTTTGTTGATATAACTGTCCATGGCGCATGGCAGTCAATCTCTTCTCTTCTATTAAGTTCAGCTGGTCATAACGACTCTGAACCCATTCAGCATCAGTTAACTTGGCCTCCATCAAGACACTCATTGATGGGATCTCCACCTCTACTGGGAGTACAACCTCCATGCCATAAACAAGAGAGAAAAGGGTTGCCCCTGTTGAAGTGCGGACAGATGTGCGATATCCATGTAAAGCAAATGGCAACATTTCATGCCAATCCTTATACGTGACAACCATCTTCTGGATAATTTTCTTGATATTATTATTAGACGCTTCAACAACCCCATTCATCTTGGGTCTATAAGGAGAAGAATTATGGTGTGCAATCTTGAACTCACTACACAGTTCTTTCATCATTTTGTTGTTCAAGTTAGATCCATTATCAGTAATGATCTTATCTGGCACACCATAACGGCATATGAGTTGTTTCTTGATAAACTTCACGACCACCTGCCTGGTCACATTTGCATACGACGCAGCTTCAACCCACTTGGTGAAGTAGTCAATTGCTACGAGAATAAATCTGTGCCCGTTGGACGCTTTCGGTTCTATCATGCCAATCATGTCAATTCCCCACATGGAGAAAGGCCAAGGTGATGAGATCACATTCAAAAGTGTCGGGGGAATATGAATCTTATCCGTATAAATCTGACACTTATGGCATTTCTTCATATATTTGCAGCAGTCAGACTCCATTGTCAGCCAATATTAGCCTGCTCTCAACATCTTTCTAGCCATGGCATTTCCATTAGAATGAGTGCCAAATGAACCCTCGTGGACCTCAGTCATCAACAGGTCTGCTTCGTGTCTATCCACGCTTCTGAGCAGCACCATGTCACAATTTCTCTTATAAAGCACATTGCCATTGAGGTAGAAACTTCCTGATAATCTCCTCAAAGTTTTCATATCCTTCACAGATGCCCCAGGCGGGTAAACCTGGTTCTGAAGGAAGCACTTGATGTCATAATACCACGGCTTATCATCTCTCACCTCTTCTACTGCAAACACATGAGCTGGTCTGTCCAAGCGCATCACAGTGATATTGGGGACTTCATTCCAAAGTTTTACCATAATCATCGAAGCAAGTGTAGCAAGAGCATCTGCCATCCGATTCTCATCTCGAGGAATATGATGGAAGTCAACCTCAATAAAGAACGTTGAAATCCTCCTCGCATAATCCCTATATGGAATGAGACCCGACTGATTCGTTTCCCATTCACCCTTAATCTGATTAACAACGAGGGCCGGATCACCATAAACATCAAGATGCTTGATCCTTAGATCAATGCATTCCTCTAAACCCATAATACAGGCGTCATACTCAGCCATATTATTCGTGCATTTGAAAGTAAGCCTTGCTGTAAAAGGAATATGTGTGCCCTGAGGAGTAATAATCACTGCCCAAATACCATTTCCATACTGATTTACAGCGCCATCAAACACCATACTCCATCTGGAACCAGGCTCTGGCCCTTCATCAAGTGTAGGCTCATCGCAATCTTTCATTTTCAAATACAGAATTTCCTCATCCGGAAAATCATACTGAACTAACTGATAATCCTCAATCGGCTGATGTGCCAAGTGGTCAGCTAAGATACTACCTTTGATAGCTTTCTGAGCTCGATACTCAATATCATACTCAGACAACAACATCTGCCAACGAGTAATCCACCCTGTTAAAGCAGGCTTCTCGAAGATGTACTTGATTGGATCCATTCTGGATATCAACCAAGTTGTATGATTTATCATATACTGGCGTAAGCGCTTAGCAGCCCAAGCCAAAGCACAGCATGTCTTCTCAATCATTGAGTATTGAGACTCACAATCAGTGAACTTCTTGCTCAGGTAGTAAATAGCATATTCTTTCTTTCCTGATTCGTCTTGCTGACCAAGGACACAACCCATTGAGTCTTCAAGAACAGTTAGATACATGATCAAAGGCCTTCCTTCCACTGGCGGAGACAGGATCGGAGGCTCAGACAGATACTCCTTAATACTGTCGAAAGCTTTCTGGCAATCCTCGGTCCAATCATGGGACTGATCTTTCCGGAGGAGCTTGAATATCGGCGCACATGTGGCAGTCATGTGGGATATGAATCTGGAAATGTAATTCAAGCGGCCAAGAAAACCTCGGACTTGCTTCTCAGTTTTGGGCGCAGGCATCTCTTGATTTGCTTTGACCTTTGCAGGATCAACCTCAATACCTCTTTCACTAACAATAAAGCCCAATAACTTACCGGAACGGACTCCAACAAGTGCTCTACATGTTCAACTTTCGTTCTTGACTTGGCGATCATATCATCAACATATACCTTGATCTCCTTGTGCATCATATCATGAAACAAGGTGGTCATAGCTCGTTGATACGTGGCTCCGGCGTTCTTCAAACCGAAGGGCATCACTCGATAACAGAATGTTCCCTAAGGTGTGATGAATGTTGTCTTCTCCATATCCTCGGGTGCCATCTTGATCTGATTATATCTGGAAAATCCGTCCATAAATGGGAAGACATTGAATTTATATGTATTGTCTACCAACATATCAATGTGTGGTAGAGGAAAATCATCCTTTGGACTAGCTTTATTCAAGTCTCTATAGTCCACACACATTCGGACTTTTCCGTCTTTCTTATGCACGGGCACAATATTGGGCACCCATTGAGGATATGTAGAAGTCACCAGAAACCCTGCATCAATTTGCTACTGAACCTCCTCTTTGATCTTCACTGCCATATCAGGATGAGTTCTTCTGAGCTTCTGCTTCACAGGCACGCACTCAGGTTTCAAGGGTAAGAAATGTTGCACAATATCAATATCTAGTCCTAGCATGTCTTCATATGACCAGGAAAAGACATCAACATATTCTCGTAGCAAATCAATCAACGCCTTCTTAACAGATTCTTCCAGGAGTGTCCCAATCTTTACTTCTCGCACACAACCCTCAGACCCCAAGTTGACTGTTTCCAGGTTCTCAAGATGCGGCTGAATGATCTTCTCTTCATGCTCAAGTAGACGGGTAATCTCGTCAGGAATCTCTTCAACATCATCTTCTTCCGCCTCAAATACAGGGAATTCAAAGTTGGGAGATGGTGTTAGGTCATTATGTTCAATGGGTTTGATCAACCTGCATAATGATTTTGGATATGAAAAGCTTTAGAATTCAAACAAGGCAAATCATTATGCAGATGAAAAGATTTATTTTATTTTATTTTTTAGGTTTTATGTGATCACCAATTTCATGCAAAAAGCGAAAAGGGAAAATAATTGGAAAACAAACATTTAGCATGAATTTATAGAATGAAAATATCATTGTATTTATGCGCCAACAATGTCATCACATCTTCTTTTGGCATGGGAGGAGGTTTTTTAAACACGATGAACATTACTTCGACTTATGGATAACTGTTGGAATATCCACAGCGACCCAATTATTGCAGATTCCCCCAGGGATGACGAAGTTGCCAGTGAAGGTGAGAAAAACAAGAAAGGGGGGTTTGAATTGTTTTGGAAAATAAGCACTTTTTCAAAATAAAGACCACACAAGGAATTTATACTGGTTCGCTTATAACACAAAGCTACTCCAGTCCACCCGGCCAAGGTGATTTCGCCTTCAACAAGGACTTAATCCACTAATCTTGAAAGATTGTTTACAACCAACGTCTAAGAGAAAGATCTCTTTGTCCTCTCAAGTATACAGACTGCGCAGAGTCACTTGAGGAAATAAAACACTAGATAAAAAGACTATGTAATCTAGAGTGCTTCGAAGATAAGCAAATATTACAACAGTAAGAACAAAAGAGTGTTTCACGTTCTAAGCAAAAGCTTTGTGAAAGATTGAGAGAGAGAGAGAATGTTTCAGTGTATGCTTGCACACCTCTCAATGTTGATTGCTGTCCTTTATATAGGAGTGAAAGGACCGTTGAAATTGATGGCAGATAATTTGTCTTGAATAGGAATTAATGCCATAACTTCTGTTGTTTCTTGCCAAAACAACTTTGTCTCCCCGAATAACTTCTTTCCAAATATAGTTCCTTCCCATTTGAATTTGAAGTTAACGTTACTCTTTCTGTATTAGGAAATCCATTATCAAAGTCTGCGTGATTCTGGGAATCTTGGAATCTTGCTGTGTTGATTCGGAGCTTCTGATGTTTATCTTAAGGAGTTCTGATGATGTTTTCAGATGACGCTGAGAGCTTCTAGAATGATATACCGTTGTTCAGAGTCAGAACTTCTACAGTGCACTTCTTCTTCAGATGCTTCTGATATTCTGCTGTTTTGCTCAGAGTTAGAACTTCTTGAGCGTGTTTCTACTTCAGATGCTTCTGATCTTCTGATAATTTGTATCTGATATGATTCTGTATCTGATGACGTCATTAGATCTCTTCCTTCTTTCCTTAGAACCCTACACACTTAGAAACTTTTCGTTAGGGTGCCATTTTTGGTTTCATCCTTTGTTATCATCAAAATCATGGAATCTGTTGTAGAACAAATTTTTGTTCTTACAATCTCCCCCTTTTTGATGATGACAAAACAAACTTAAATAGCAGATGAAACAGGAAATATCAGATCAGGAGCTCCCCCTGAGATGAGCTAGGGAGTTCAGAAGTTCTTACCAGAGCTTCCAAGCAATGAAGTTTCGATACTATCTGCAATTTCTTAAGTCCAATGTTAGATGAATTTATTTTTAAGAAAAGCATGTTGCAGAGTGCTTAGGGTATTAGGAAATTTTCATCAGAGCTATATTGATTTCTCCCCCTTTTTGTCAGAATCAAAAAGACTTAAACAAAATAATCAAAAAGATATTATATTTAGATAATAGAGCAACAGAGACAATGGCAAGAAAGCAAACAAGCAAACATCAGAACAAGGAAAACAAGGCAACAAACAAAAAATCCTAAGTGCCTAAGGGTTGGGAGGCGGAGGCATTCTCTGAAGCAGTTGAGCCAGCATGTTCTGAATGTTGTCGTTGTCCTGTTTGTCCATTCTGGCTCTGAGTTCCTTCTGGTCTTTCTGAAGTTCTTCAAGTGTCTTGAGAACCATGGGAATGACAGAAGAGGACTCCCCCTGAGTCAGTGCACTATGTTCTTCAGCAGCTCCGGCTTCAGCTTCTGCAGCTGCCTTTGCTTCAGCTTCAGCAGCAGCAGCATCAGCTAGAGCTTTAGCCTCAGCTTCCTTGGCCCTTTGGATTTCTGCTTGTCTAGCTCTTTCTTCTTCTTGCCTCCTGGTTTCTTCTTCAGCTTCTCTGGCAAGTCTCTCCTGTAGTCTTGCCTCAGCATCTCTGATGAAGTCGTTTCGTTTCTGACTTGCTCAGAGATGTGCTTCAGTTTGAAGGCCTCAGAGGTCATCCAGCCAATGACCCTGTTCCAGTGTGTCCTTACAGAGTCAGGATCATCACTGATGCCAGAGTTAATGGTCAGAGACTTGACCTTCTGTACTGAAGCCCCTGCGAACAACATTATGGCTTCCTCTAGGGTAGGCAGGGAATTATCAGGTTCAGAGGTTTGAGGTGGAGAGGTTGGAGGGCTTAGGTTTAATGTTAGAGGTTCAGGTTCAGCGGAAGTGTTTTGGGGGGTGATGTCAGAGGGTTGAGCTTCAGAAGGGTTGTTGGTTGTTTGTTCTGGGGGTGGTGAAGTGACTTCAGGTTCAGGTGGAGGTTGTTGTGGTTGTTGTGAGTTTTGGTTTAGAGAATAAAGGTGGGCTAAAGTGGGAGAAGCGGGGTCAGAAGGTTCTGGGTCAGAGGAGAGGATAAGGTAAGGGGGTGATTCTGGGGCTGAAGAGAAGGAATTGGTTTGATTCATTTCTTCAACTTCAGATAAAGGTAGGAATGTATGGGCGAGATTAAATTTGGGTAGAGGTTGTGAGGTTCTGGTTGTAGAAGGTGGGGTTTTAGAGGTGGTGTAGATAGGTGCTGGGAGAGGATTAGAGGAAGCCACAGGAGGTTCAGAGGGAATAGAAGGAGCAGACTTACCAGTAGTTACTTGCAGAGGTGCTGGAGATCTTGTTTCAGAAGTTTCTCCTAGCCTTGCTTTCTTTGCCTTTGAAGACTTCTTTTCAGAGGGACCTCTTTTGAACTTGACGAAGTCTGATTCTGAATCTAGCATATCGTCTAGTCTGAAGTCAGAGATGTCTACTCCTTCATCCTTCAGACGCTGCATATAGTGAAGGATTGCTTCTCTGGGTTCATTCTTGTAGAACCTTGCAAGACCATGTGGCAGCTTCCTCTGATCTTTCAAGGCGTCCCAAGAGGTGTGCAACGTGGGTTTGAATTGAATCTTCTTCAGAATTCCCATACTCTTCAGATTTCTGGCGTTCAGAGGCCTTCCAGTATCTATCGCCAGATCTTCCATAAGTTTGTTCTTCTCCAGATGATCTACAAGCCCATTTTCGATCAGAACATCAGACAGAAGTCTTCCCAGAGGGATGTAGGTTCTGGGTTTCATGTTGTTTTTGGTCTCCCGTACAAAGTCTCAGAGATACTTGAAGAGTAGTGCTGGGAGGCAGAGCTTCAAACCCTTGTGAATGCAATACAGAATGCACTTCTGATCTGTATTGGTGTAGTCAGAGGAGTTTGATGCTGGGCGGTGATGAATGGTTCCCAGAATGATCTTGAGCCATACTCTGAGGTTCTATGAAGTTCTTTGTTCTTTGATGGATTGCCTTCAGTGTTGAGTTTGAAGATGGTGGGATTGATTACTTGAGCAATGTACTTTGATCTAAGGTTGATGTCGTAGATCCTTCTTCCTCCAGTTTTCTCCATGTTCAGTAAAGAAGCAATTGACTTTTCAGTAATCACTATCTTGACCCCCAAGACGTAGGAGACGATGAAATGGTCATCAGCGTCAGCAAATCTCCAGAATTCTTTGATGAGGTATGGGTAAACAGGGCCATAGAGCCGTTGAAAGTAGTTTTCCCAACCTTGTTGACGATGTTCTTCAGTAAGATCTACTCCATTCCTTTTCATGTTGTTGAAGTCTACCAGTGATTCACATAAAACTTCCAGTCCCTCAAAGGGAGTTGCCAGGTTGATATGAGGCTCACGATCAAGAACATGGGGTTCCTTATACACTGGAGTAATGGTTACGCCTGTAACTGTTGGAGTGGGAATGCTTGTGCTTTGGGCTGTGGTGCTTGATTCCATTTGTTGAGAAAAGTTGAAAACTTGTTGTTGTTGAGCATCCATTGTTGATGAAGATGAGTTGAAGATGAACTGCTTGCAGAAATGCTTCAAAGAATAGGTTTGAGAGTGAGTGAGAGTGAAAAGTGTGTGAAGTGTGAGAGGAGTGTTTAAATACCCTAAACAAAAACACATGCAAAACGACACACAAAACAGCGTTAGCACAAAAACCAAGTTAGCACGCTTGGGGGAAAAATGATTATGGCTCATTAATGAATGTCTAATCCCAACAGTATGCACACTGCTCGAGGAGATCTCAAATGTCTGGCCTTTGAATTTCTTCTGGACAGCTGTCTAGAAGTTCCAAGGTTAGACGCTAAGTGCTCCACGTGGTTTGATGTATCTGATCTTCGGGAATACCAAAGGATTGGTTCCTGGAGATTTCTAACTCAAATATCTTCTTAACTTGGTAGAAGTATCAGAGTCAGAGACAGAAGCTCATTTGTTTATGTCAGAGTCTCATTTTACATCTTCAGAGGCACAATTTATTCAGGGCAATTTTGAATGTTCAGATTTTCTAAGATAAAAAGAAATCTATCTTCAGCTAAAGGCTTAGTAAATATATCTGCCCATTGATGATCTGTATAAATGAACTTCAATGTTACTATCCCTTTCTGAACATAGTCTCTGATAAAATGATGTTTTATTTCAATGTGCTTAGCTCTGGAGTGTAGAATGGGATTCTTACTTAGACAAATGGCAGCAGTGTTATCACAGAAGATAGGAATGTTACTCTCGAAGATTTGCAGATCTTCTAACTGATTCTTCATCCAGAGCATCTGAGTTGTGCACAGTGATGCTGAGATGTATTCTGTTTCTGCATTAGATAGAGCGATAGTTGACTGTCTCTTGCTGGCCCAGGATATCAGATTGTTTCCTAGGAGCTGGCAATTTCCAGATATGCTTTTTCGTTCTAGTATATCTCCTGCATAATCTGCATCACAGTAACCCGAAAGTCTATACTCTGATGTTTTCTCATACATCAGGCCCAGGTTAGGAGTTCCTTTCAGATATTTGAGAATTCTCTTAACTGCTGTTAAGTGAGTTTCTCTAGGATCTGATTGGAATCTGGCACAGAGACAGACACTAAAGAGAATATCAGGTCGAGTAGCAGTTAGATAGAGAAGAGAGCCTATCATACCTCGATAGAGCTTCTGACAAACCTTTTTGCTTACTTCTTCCTTTTCAAGAATGCATGTTGGATGCATGGGAGTTTTTGCAGAGTTGCAGTCAGCCATGTCAAATTTCTTCAGAACATCTTTAATGTATTTGCTTTGATGAACGTACGTGACTTCTGAAGTTTGATTAATTTGAATTCCCAGAAAGAACTTTAGTTCTTGCATTAAGCTCATTTCAAATTCTGCCTGCATTAACTCAGAGAATTCTTGACAAACAGAGGCGTTAGCTGAACCAAAAATAATATCATCAACGTATATCTGGCATATCATGAGATCATTGTTAAGGTTCTTATAGAAGAGTGCGGAGTCAACTTTTCCTCTGATAAAATTGTGTTCCAGAAGAAAATTGCTTAAACGTTCATACCAAGCTCTGGGAGCTTGTTTAAGTCCATATAAAGATTTTTTAAGTTTAAAGACATGTTCTGGAAATTTTGGATTTTCAAAACCTGGAGGTTGGTTGACATACACTTCTTCTGATATATATAACCATTAAGGAATGCGCTCTTGACATCCATTTGATATAATTTGATAGAGTGGTTTATAGCAAAAGAGACAAGAAGACGAATAGATTCTAACCTTGCGACTGGAGCAAAGGTTTCATTGTAGTCAATACCTTCTTGTTGACTGTAACCTTGAGCTACCAGTCGAGCTTTGTTTCTAACGACTTCTCCTTTCTCATTCAGCTTGTTTCTGAATACCCATCTGGTTCCAATAACGTGAGTGCCTTTGGGCTTAGGAACAAGATCCCAGACATCATTCTTTGTGAATTGATCTAATTCTTCTTGCATGGCTGAAACCCAGTCGTTATCTTGAAGTGCTTCATCACAGGACGTAGGCTCGATCAGAGACACTAGTCCCAGAGGAGTATCTTCAGAGGTCCTGAAGGTAGATCTGGTTCTGACAGGTTCGTCCTTGTTGCCCAGAATCAAATCTTCAGATACGTTGATACGACTTTTAACTTTCTTTGGGATTACTGGGGAATTAATTTCCTCAGAGTTCTGAGTGGCAGTTGCTTCTGGAGCTTTATCAGATCCTGCAAGAGTGATTTCTAAATCTGCAAAATTTTCAACTAGCTTTGACTTTTCAGGGTCAAGCTTATCGTCAAATCTGACAATGAATTGATTCTTCCATAATTTTGGTTTCTGTGTTGAATACTCTGTAGCCTTTAGAGCGTTCTGAGTATCCTAACATAATACCTTTCTGTGCTTTGGAATCAAACTTGTTCAGATGTTCTTTAGTGTTTAAAATAAAGCAAGAACATCCAAATGGATGAAAATATGAAATGTTTGGTTTCCTTCCTTTACACAGTTCATAGGGAGTCTTATCCAGAATAGGTCTTATGGAGATTCTATTCTGAATGTAACACGCTGTATTTACAGCTTCGGCCCAAAAGTGCTTTGCCACATTAGTTTCATTGATCATAGTTCTGGCCATCTCTTGGAGTGTCCTATTCTTCCTCTCTACAACTCTATTTTGTTGTGGAGTTCTAGGGCAGAAGAAATCATGGGATATTCCATTAGATTCAAATAATTCCTCAAAGGATTTATTTTCAAATTCCCCACCATGATCACTTCTAACTCTGATAATCTTAGAGTCAAATTCTTTTTGCACTTTGGAGCAGAAACTGGTGAATACAGAGTGAGACTCACTCTTGTGCTTTAGGAATTTCACCCATGTCCAGCGACTGTAATCATCAACAATGACTAGTCCATACTTCTTTCCATTGACTGATGCTGTTTTCACAGGACCAAATAGGTCAATGTGGAGAAGTTCTAGAGGCTTAGAGGTAGTAACAATAGTTTTCTTTTTAAAAGATGTTTTTGAAAATTTTCCTTTCTGACATGCTTCACATAGAGCATCTGAAGAAAACTTCAGTTTAGGTAGGCCTCTGACTAACTCGAGTTTATTTAGCTGAGATAGTTTTCTCATGCTAACGTGGCCCAAGCGTCTATGCCATACCCATTGCTCTTCGTGAACAGACATCAGACATTTAACATTTTGTTCCTTTAAATCAGAAAGATTAATTTTATAAATATTGTTTTTCCTCTTGCCTGTGAATAGGACTGAACCATTGTTTTGATTTATGGCTTTACATGTTTTTTGATTAAAGATCACGTCATAACCGTTATCACTTAATTGACTTATGGATAACAAATTATGCATTAATCCTTCTACGTAAAGAACATCAGATATAGAGGGAAGAGTACCATTACCAATAGTTCCGGAGCCTATGATCCTTCCTTTCTGATCTCCTCCAAAGCCTACGAATCCAGCGTCTTTAAGTTCCAGGCTTTGGAACATAGACTTTCTTCCCGTCATGTGTCGCAAGCATCCAGAGTCCAGGTACCATGACTGGTGTCTGAACTTTGCTGCATAGGATATCTGCAACATAAACAATCTTATCTTTTGGTACCCAGAGTTTCTTGGGTCCTTTCTGATTAGTTTTCCCAGAGTTTCTTATAACTTTGGGTTTTCTAGCATTTTCAAATTTTTGTTCTTGTGTGTGCGTATAGTGATATGAAAACGGAGATTTAGGTTGGTCACCAGTAGAAGTTTTATCTTCCTTAGGATCATACGCAATTCCCTTTTTATTGTTCTGACTGACTCCATAAATCATGGATGCCATGACACTCCTACCTATCCCATTTTTCAGAAATTCTTGAAAGGCTTCTTCGTATTTATAAATTATTGTATTTGAAGTCTGTGGAGCTTGAGATAACACTTCTTCCA
Source organism: Lathyrus oleraceus (assembly GCF_024323335.1). Classification (NCBI taxonomy): domain Eukaryota; kingdom Viridiplantae; phylum Streptophyta; class Magnoliopsida; order Fabales; family Fabaceae; genus Lathyrus; species Lathyrus oleraceus. The sequence continues at coordinate 161,025,053 of NC_066583.1, forward strand.
GTTCTAAACGATTTTTATTCGCTGCATCTCTTTGTAATGTTAAGGATCTGATTTCATCCTCTCGTTTTAGAATTGTCATCTCAAGTTTGCCACATTCTTCAAATTTTGCTCAAAGAGAGCCTTTTATATTTTTAAACTTTTGTTTTAATTTCTGATAAGAGCTAAGAGTTTCTGACAAGCATGATTCTAGATCAGATCGAGAGAGTTCAGAAAATACCTCTTCAGATTCTTCATCTGAGCTGCTCCTGGATGTGGTAGCCATAAATGCCACATTGGCCTGTTCATCAGAGTCAGATTCTGATGAGCCAGATTCACTATCATCCCAGGTAGCCATTAGTCCTTTCTTTGTCCTGAAGGTATTTTTCTTGAAACTTTCTTTTCTGGAATTGTCTTTCTTTAGCTTGGGGCATTCATTCCTGTAATGACCTGTTTCTTTACATTCATAACAAGTAATATCTTTGTTAGTTTTACCTTTTGAGGTTGATTCTGATCGATCCCCTCTGGGTCTTGGTCTTCTGAAGTTGTTGTTCCTCTTTTTCCAGAGTTGTTTAACTCTTCTGGTCAGGAGGGACAATTCTTCTTCATCATCAGAATCTTCTGGTTCAGAGTCATCAACATCTTCAGTTTCTGCCTGGAAGGCTTTGGTTCTTTCAGATTTGCGTCTTTCAGATCTGGAATTTAATGCTACAGACTTGTTCTTTTTCTGAGGATCATCTTCCTCTAGTTCTATCTCATGGCTTCTGAGGGAACTGACAAGCTCTTCAAGACTGATATTGTTCAGATCCTTTGACAGCTTCAGGGCAGTAACCATGGGTCTCCACTTCTTTGGCAAACTTCTGACTATCTTTTTGATGTGGTCTGCAGTTGTGTATCCTTTGTCTAGAACCTTGAGACCTGCAATAAGAGTTTGGAATCTAGAGAACATTACCTCTATGGCTTCGTCATCTTCCATTTTGAAAGCTTCATATTTCTGGATAAGCGCCAGAGCCTTTGTCTCTTTGACTTGGGAGTTTCCTTCATGAGTCATCTTCAGAGAGTCAAGTATGTCTTTGGCTGTTTCTCTGTTGGTGATCTTTTCATACTCGTTGTAAGATATAGCATTGAGAAGTATGGTTCTGGCCTTGTGGTGATTTTTGAAGACACGCTTCTGATCTTCTGACATCTTACTTCTGGGAACTTCAACTTCATTTTCTGAGATGGGAGGTGTGTATCCATCTGTGACAATGTCCCAGAGATCAGCATCATAGCCTAGGAAGAAGCTCTCAATCCTGTCTTTCCAGTAGTCGAATTTTTCTCCATCAAAAACAGGAGGCTTAGCATTGTAACTGTCTCTTTCATTTGTGTGGGCCATAGTTTTTCTCGTTCTGGATCTCTCTACACTGTTAAGTGTTTGATTAGAAAATCAATAACAGAACCAGGCTCTGATACCAATTGAAGGTGAGAAAAACAAGAAAGGGGGGTTTGAATTGTTTTGGAAAATAAGCACTTTTTCAAAATAAAGACCACACAAGGAATTTATACTGGTTCGCTTATAACACAAAGCTACTCCAGTCCACCCGGCCAAGGTGATTTCGCCTTCAACAAGGACTTAATCCACTAATCTTGAAAGATTGTTTACAACCAACGTCTAAGAGAAAGATCTCTTAGTCCTCTCAAGTATACGGACTGCGCAGAGTCACTTGAGGAAATAAAACACTAGATAAAAAGACTATGTAATCTAGAGTGCTTCTAAGATAAGCAAATATTACAACAATAAGAACAAAAGAGTGTATCACGTTCTAAGCAAAAGCTTTGTGAAAGATCGAGAGAGAGAGAGAATGTTTCAGTGTATGCTTGCGCACCTCTCAATGTTGATTGCTGTCCTTTATATAGGAGTGAAAGGACCGTTGAAATTGATGGCAGATAATTTGTCTTGAATAGGAATTAATGCCATAACTTCTGTTGTTTCTTGCCAAAACAACTTTGTCTCCCCGAATAACTTCTTTCCAAATATAGTTCCTTCCCATTTGAATTTGAAGTTAACGTTACTCTTTGTGTATTAGGAAATCCATTATCAAAGTCTGCGTGACTCTGGGAATCTTGGAATCTTGCTGTGTTGATTCGGAGCTTCTGATGTTTATCTTAAGGAGTTCTGATGATGTCTTCAGATGACGCTGAGAGCTTCTGGAATGATATACCGTTGTTCAGAGTCAGAACTTCTACAGTGCACTTCTTCTTCAGATGCTTCTGATATTCTGCTGTTTTGCTCAGAGTTAGAACTTCTTGAGCGTATTTCTACTTCAGATGCTTCTGATCTTCTGATAATTTGTATCTGATATGATTCTGTATCTGATGACGTCATCAGATCTCTTCCTTCTTTCCTTAGAACCCTGCACACTTAGAAACTTTTCGTTAGGGTGCCATTTTTGGTTTCATCCTTTGTTATCATCAAAATCATGGAATCTGTTGTAGAACAATTTTTGTTCTTACAGCCAGAATCCTCTACATCCTCTTCCAGAATGGCAGCAGCTTCCTCGCTCTGACTGGTGTGGATGAACCCTCCACTCTTGAACAGCCCTTGCATGTTGAAAACCCCATACGAATAACCTATGCCAGCCCGAGACTTGTTATCTTCTAGCTCAATCATTTTCCCTACACCAGCAGTTGCACCACACTCAATGGCCAACTTTGCATCTTTATAGGAAGCAAATGAAGGAGTTCTCTTCTCAATAGGCTCAGCAATAGATAAAGCTTGGAAAGGAGTTCCAACTTCATCCTCAACATCTATGTATGAGAAGGAAGACAAGTGGCTAACCTGGACAGCCTTTTCTCCCCCTACCACCACCAGTTTCTTATTCTTCACAAATTTCAGTTTCTGGTGTAGGGTGGATGTCACGGCGCCTGCCTCGTGAATCCATGGTCTGCCTAAGAGGCAGCTATACGATGAATGAATGTCCATAACCTGGAAGGTAATCTGGAAATCACTTGGTCCAATTTTGATTGGGAGATCAACCTCGCCAATCACAGTTTTGCGAGACCCATCAAAAGCCTTCACAACTACTCCATTATGCCTCATGGGACGCCCCTGATATGATAGCTTTGAGAGAGTGGATTTTGGCAATACGTTTAATGATGACCCAGTGTCCACCAGCACATTGGACATGGCGTCGTCTTTGCAACCCATAGATATATGTAATGCCAAGTTGTGGTCTCTTCCCTCCTCGGGGAGATCAGAGTCACAGAAACTCAAGTTGTTACAAGCAGTAATGTTTGCAACAATGCTATCGAATTGCTCTATCGTGACATCGTGATCCACATATGCCACATCCAAAACCTTCTGCAGAGCCTCTCGGTGTGGTTCTGAATTTAAAAGCAGTGATAACACCGATATTTTGGATGGCGTTTGTAGAAGCTGGTCTACAACATTGTAGTCGCTTCTCTTGATGAGCTTCAGCATCTCATCACAGTCTTCTTTCGTATTGCCGCTCGGGCCAACAGAAGCAGGAGTTCTCAATGTAGAGAAGAGCTTAACAACAAGTGCCGGATTCGGAGTGCTCACAGCATTCCCAATCGGACATTCAACAGAATCATTAGTTTGGCGCTTTGGCGGTGCTGAAAATACACGACCGCTACGTGTCAGACCACTAACATCAGCAATATTGATAACAGACGAAGAAGGCAATGACACTTCTTTCCCATTTTCCACTGCTACAGCATTATAGCGATAGGGAATCGCCTTTTCAGAAGAGTATGGTATTGGTCCGGATGGCTTGATGGTTAATGTTGGAGAAGCCTTCTGCTTGCTACCATCATACTTGATGATAACCGGTTCGGGGATCCGGAATACTGAAGAAATTACGTTGACCTCGTCAGCATATTCGTCAACATTTCTGTTTTGAAGGATCTCAATAACTCCTTCATCCAGCATTTCTTGAACATCTTTGCGCACCTGGCGACAACCTCTTTGATTGACAGAACAAACTCGACATCTATCGTGGTCATGCTCATAATGACTATAATCACACAGCAAGCGATGCATCTCGACCAGAGACTGTCGAATATGACTGACATATTTGACTTTGTATTTGCCAGGGCATCCCTGGACCATGTTGACAGATTTCCCATGCTCGGGCAATGGGTTCTTCTTCACATTAGGACCTACGTCCTCGAAACACAGAATGCCACACCTCATAAGGTCTTGAACCTTGGTCTTCAAAGGGTAACAATTCTCCACGTCGTGGCCAGGAGCACCAGAATGGTAAACACAATGTAATTCAGGCTTATACCACCACTGGGGGTTAGCAGGTATAGCCGATGGGTCTCGCGGAGTAATCAACTTCCTCTCCATCAAAGAGGGATATAACTCTGCATACGTCATCGGAATAGGATCGAAGGCGACCCTTTTCCTCTCGTAACTCGTGCTGGTTTGATTACTGTTTCGAGGCTGGTAGGCCTGCTGTTGCGGACGGTGCTGTTGTTGCTGATATTGCGGATGTGGTTGCTGATTGTTATGATGTTGCTGGTACTATTGATTGTCTCTGAAAACCGGTGCTATATGAGCCACCTGGTGCTGGTTACCAGCGGGACGCACGGTCTTCCTCCTTACAGAGGGTCTTCTTGGTTTCACATGGGAGGTCGCAGCATGTGCCTCTCCATCTTTCTTCTTTGCAAACATCCCATAACGTTTGGCAGAAGAGCCTTCTTCTCTGGTCAGACGTCCCTCGCTAACCCCTTCTTCTAGACGCATCCCCATATTCACCATCTCGGTGAAGTCAGAAGGAGCGCTAGCAATCATCCGCTCATAATAAAAAGAACTTAAGGTCTTCAAAAAGATCTTAGTCATCTCTTTCTCTTCTAGCGGGGGCACGATCTGTGATGCTAACTCTCGCCACCTCTGGGCGTACTCTTTGAATGTTTCCTTGTCCTTCTGGGACATGGCCCTCAATTGATCCCTATCGGGAGCCATATCCATATTATACTTGTACTGCTTGACGAAGGCCTCGCCGAGATCGTTGAAGGATCGGATGTTCGCACTAGCTAAACCCATGTACCAACGCAGAGCGGCACCGGACAGACTGTCCTGAAAGTAGTGGATGAGCAGTTGGTCATTGTCGGTTTGAGTTGACATTTTCCTGGCATACATGACCAGGTGGCTGAGAGGGAAGGTATTTCCCTTGTACTTTTAAAAATCAGGGACCTTGAATTTTACAGGGATCTTCAGATTAGGAACCAAGCAGAGTTCGGCAACAGATTTGCCGAAAAGATCCTTTCCTCTGAGAGTTATCAATTCCTTGCGAAGCTCAAGAAATTGATCATTCATAGCATCCATCTTCTCATAAACTTCTGGACCCTCGGACGGCTCAGAATGATAAACGGTGTCGTCTACTCTGGGCAGAGTATGCACGACAGGAGGTGGAACAGCAAGGACCGGGCTAGATGCCGGCATAGAAGCAAAGGTGGGAGCAGGACCCTCGGGCATGAAATTGGGAGGCATCCCCCACGGGAACCCGGCTGGCATGGACGCTGGAGCAAAGTATGCACTGGCTGCAGGCACAGTCGAGGAGACAATCTCAGAGATGACTGTCCTCTGGGGAGGAGTTGAAGGTGTCGGAGAAGACTGGCTCTGGGCAGCCATGAATGATTCCATCAAGGCACTTAATCTGGCCACTTCCTCTTTCAGCTCGCGGTTCTCTTGTCCCAAATGATCCATCAGTCTTGAAATGTTGGCTCTGGTGTAGTACCGATGAGCCAGCTTGTCTTCAAAATAAATGAAGAACACAAAGTTAGACCACAGGACAAGGAGCCGGGAACAAAACCTGCTTATGCACATGATTTGTTTTTTTTTTCAAAGGAACTTTAGGGTTCTATTTGCAAATTTTGGAAATATTAAACACTTTTATATGGAAACATAATATTTGGGAAACATTTTACACCAAAGAAGTACAACATTGGTAACCATATACAAGAGAAAAGGAAAATAATCATCCTATGGATCCCTAGAAACAATCATCTAAAGCTCGGGACACAGGAAGATAAGATGCACGAAGTCTCTTCACCTCCCTCTCGTAGGCTGCCTCCATATCCGCCTTCTCCTTGGCGAGTCGATCATACTTCCTCTTCCAAAACCTGGAAGACTGAGGAAGTAGAGAAGTCCATGCATCATCAGGATCATCAATAACCTGATGTTCGAGGAACTCTATCAAAGCATCCTTCTCCTTAATCTGCTGAAGCAACTCTTCTCTTTCACGGATCCAAGCACGTGATCGGTCTTCGTCTCTCAACTCCTCTACTCCTTGGTTAGGGAGGGTTGAAGGTCCAACCATAACCATAGGTGTAGGTCGTGGATACTCGTAAGGCATGAGATACTCGGACGCTCTCTTCCTAACCCAAGCAATGTACGACTCCATAGCAACACAATTCTTAGGTCCCAACTCCTTCCTTCCTTTCCTATGAACCTTGCGCCAAGCGCAGACCATTATGCCCTTCATGTGTTGGGGATCTTTACCCTCCTGTAACACCCCAAAATTTGCCCTCCTCATTCATGCATTCATTTTTAGGTCATTTAGCATTTCACATTGCATTTCATCATTATCAATCAGAATTAGATACATTGCATTTCATCATGTCAATTAGGATCAGATCCAAGAAGCTTGGACATCATCCAAGACAATTTGTGGATTCTATCTGGGCGATCAGTCAATACAAGGGAAAGACTTGAGTTACTTCCAACAGGTTCAAATGGGGTCTATTCAACATTCAAAACGCCAATCTCGAATGAGCAAAAATCTGTCCCCGAGCTGTCATGCTCGCTAGGCGAGCAGCATGGTTCGCTTAGCGAAAGGAACTGTCATGCTCGCTAGGCGAGCAAATCCTTCGCTAGGCGAAGCTCACATGTTTTCAGAATAACAGAAAGTTTTGGGCTTGATTCTAAGCCCACCAAGCCATGAAACAGGTTATAAATACTAGAGTTTCAGTGAAATAAAACCCTGGGAGAAAAAGGGAGAAAAAGGGATTCCTATTATCAGAGAGAGAAAGAACAGAGCAGCCTTCGGAGACCTACAAACTAATCTGCAGCAACCTCCAGACAGCTCTGAAAAGTTCACTCTGACTCACACACTTTTTCACCTCCATCTCACGCAAACCCTAACATTGCTTCGCAAACCCAGCCGTGCCATTCAATTCTAATCGATCTCTCCAATCAGGTTTGCCCTTATCCCCATTACTCTATGCTTTTAATTTGAATACTCTGAATGTGTGAGGTATCGTTCAGTTTTGCCCACGGGTTTAGATATGCATGAATGTATAAGACAATACCTTGAATGCTTAACCGTTTCGTTTCTGAGATGGATGCCATAGGGTTTGGGTTACCTAAAATCGTACTATTATCAATGGGAAATCCAGAACCCGCAGGCGTTCGCTAGCACCATCTCTAGGCGAGCCTGCAGCGAAAGCTCGCTAAGCCTTCGCTAGGCGATGCAGTAGAGATCGCGACAGTAATTGTTTTTTCCTGTTTGCTCTAATCTGTTTTGTGTTCGTCATGGCATGTTAACTCTTGATTACCCTATCTTGTTTCTCTAACCTATTTGTTAAGTTTTTGTGAGGGCTCACATACTCTTGCAGGGATAGCTCGCTTGGTGTTCCACTTTATTTGTGGGATACCACCTGGAGGTTTATTCTGATTACATGTACTAACCCGCTTTCTTTGACGGTGCTAGCTTGAGAGATCTCCGGGTTTCTCGCTTCCTTAGTTGCTGTTGCTTCGGATCTTTATCCGTGTGGTACTTTTACCTCTTTCCCGCATTCTACCATTTTATTAGCTGGAAGACCTCGATAGGAGGCAATGTTTTGTGTGTTTACTTTATGTACGTTTGTAGCGCGGTTCCTTCGCCTAGGACTGCCCTTTTGCATGAGCGTTCCTACAACGCAAACCAAACTCATTGATTTTTCTTCTCCTAAGAACACGTTATCTCCTTCTACTACATGCGAGTAAGTCTCCAAAGGTCGAGCATCTGGTAGATTGCGCAATAACGTCGTTCACCCCAAAACACAACCCTTAACCCGTAGTTAGCCGAACTACGCTTGCTCTGATTCTCATTCCAGATGAGATACGTAGGCATAAGACGCGATGTCTTACCGAGAACACTCCCCCCTAACCCATAGGCAGCCGAGCTACGAAGACTCTGATTTTCATATTCATATGGGATACGTATGTAGTGGATGCGACATTCGTGCGAGTCATTTCCTTTTGACCCCTTTTTAGTAAATAGTACATTAGATAAACCCACACCCTTTAGACAAGAACTACAAGAGTGGATCCCGTAGAGTACTACGGATGCGTAGGGGTGCTAATACCTTGCCTTCGCATAATCGACTCCCGAACCCAAGATTTGGTTGCGAGACCTTGTCTTTTCCTTTCCTTTTTCCAGGTTTACTTTGAGCATTTCCTTTTCCTCCTTTGGGATAAATAACGCACCGTGGCGACTCTTGTGTCATCTCTTTTTTGCCGGTTGTTTTTTCACAGGTAGGTTGCGACAGCTGGCGACTCTGCTGGGGACCCTGTTTCCCTAAGCGAGTCCCTCCTAGCTTTTGTAGATTTCTTGTCTAATGGGTGTTTATTCTTTTGTACAGTTATTTATTTTTCAGCATTTACCTGCGTTATCTTACTGCATTGTGTACATATGATTGCCGTATCTGCTGGTTCTGTTTGTTGGGATGGGATGTTCCATAAGAGGTAAAAGGCCCAATACACAGGCTATGAGTGAACTTTAGGACACCTAGGAATATAGTGATTCATGGGAAGCGGGTGGTATGGCGCCACTTAGCGGAACATGGTATCACGAGCAGTTCAGATTCTGATGGGGTATTATCGTTGCATACACCTGGTGTGCATATGATGATATTCTTGAAAGGATTGTTTATCCTGCGTTTCTCTTGACCTTACTCTGGCCTAGATTACACCCGTGAGTGGGGAGGGAGTAAATCACTTACAGGTACGGATGGTGACTTGTCCTGTTGGTGACTATTGTTCGGTTCTTGTTGGTGACTATTGGTTCTGAAGTATGGGTTCTGAGTTGATGACTGTGTTCTATGGTTCCCAGTTCCGAATTCATGCCGAAGTTTTGATCCGGTATTATATTCCTCAGTGGCTTCTCTCCAGGCAGTGCAACCTGACAGATGTTCAAGCGGATCCAGCAATTCTGATTGACATGCCTTTGCATTGCATAACATCATCTGCATATTTGCATCCAACATCTCATGCTTATTCATTTGACGAGTATTCCCTTCCTAAGGGGGGTGCCTTAAAAATTGAATAAGCAGTGCATCGTATAACATGCATACTAACCCTTGTTTTTTTTGCAGGTGTCACCGCAGTGTCTAACGTTTGTTCCCTGTTTCAGGCATTATTGGTCCCAAGCGAGTCCACAGGTACCCGACAAAGGAAAATCGTCCGCGACTAGCAATGGACCAGATACAGAAAGAGCTGGCTGATATGCGTGAAAGGATGGATCGGTTCGTGACATTAATGACTGGTATGGCAGAAGGCCAGGAAAAGCTGAGGGAATTGGTTGAGCAACTGAGGCCCGATCCAGAGGTAGAGATACCAAATGCTGAGGGGAACGCTGATAACCCTGTGAACACTAGTAACGCGGGTAACGCAAATGCTGAGGGAAACCCGGGTAATGTTGGCAACACGGGGAATGTTGGAAATGGTATTGGCGGAAGGTACAATGTGAATCAAGGAATTCGGATTAACGGCCGCCCTGTTACTGAAGATTATTCAGTATGATCAATTCTCTTTGCACGACGAAGCTCACGAGACCACTCGCCATATGGATGAGCTTGCTGAGAAGCTCAAATCTTTGGAGTCTCAAAATTCCTTAGGTTTTGATGTCACAAATCTTGGTCTGGTTCAGGGAGTAAGGATCCCTCACAAGTTCAAACCCCCTACTTTTGAGAAATACAATGGGACTTCTTGCCCACGCACTCATCTCCAATCTTATTTGGGAAGGTTGGGAGCTCACACGGAAGATGAAAATCTATGGATGTACTATTTTGAAGACAGTCTAACTGGGGCTTCTCGTGAATGGTATTCTCATTTGTCTTGTACTACCATCAAGAGCTGGAAAGACTTGGTAGAGGCTTTTGTCAAGCAATATCAATACAACTTGGACATGGCTCCAAATCGGACCTTGTTGCAAGGAATGTCTCAGACTGCCAAGGAAACCTTTAGAGAGTATGCTCAGTGTTGGAGGCAGATTGCTGCCTCTGTCCAACCCCTTATGTCTGAAAGGGAGATGGCGGACATGTTCATGAACACTCTTCAAGGCAACTATATTGAGAGATTGGCTGCTTGCCCATCAATTAGTTTTGTAGAGATAGTAATTGCTGGAGAAAGAATCGAGAGTCTATTGAAGATGGACCGAATTCAAGACAATAATGCTTCCAAAAAACCGTTTGCTGGTAACGGTTAGCGAAGAAGAGAAGGCGAGACAAGCGTTGTGTATGCCGGCAGAGGCAGGGGCAGAGGATACCCTAATTATTATCAAGATCAAGTGGCCGCAGTCACTATTCTAACACCTGCTCCTCAACAGCAACAACAACCGCAGTATCAATCGCAACCCAGGTACAACAATCAACATCAAGGAGGTAACCCGGGTCAGCAGAGACACTATCAACAACGTCCAAGGCAAACGGACCGGGTCATTGAGCCAATCCCAATGCCTTATTCTGTATTACTTCCCAAGTTGATTGACATGAATCTGGTTACGTTGAGGACTCTGGCCCCACCAATCGATCCCAATAATTTGCCTAGAGGTTATGATGTCAACGCCAAATGTGCTTTTCACTCCAACGCACCTGGCCATACTACAGATAATTGCAAGGCTCTCCAGCTAAAGGTGCAAGATTTGAGAGATGCCCAGGCTATCAATTTTTCTCCGGTGCCTAACGTTATCCAAAACCCGATGCCAGCCCTCGGCGGGCCGGGGATTAATGCTGTTGAAGTGGTTGAAGCTGGTAATGCCCAAGGCTGGGGCAAATTTGTGGAGCCAGTCATCAAAGAAGACAAGTTTGGATTAGGGTATACTCCGGGGTCTCAGAAGAATGAAGTCGGTACTTTCTCCAGCGGGGGTTTGGTTTCTCCCCACATCGTCAATGCTGCAGATGAAGACAAGGCTGACAATGATTGTGACTTAGATAGTTGGATTCGCCCGTGTGTCCCGGGAAAAAAGCTCAACAACTGGTCATCCGAAAAAGTGATCCGGGTTACTCTACTGAAAGAGTAATTTTTATTGTTTTCCTTTTTACATGCATAATAAAGTCTTACACTTTACCCAAGGTGTAATGACTCATCCGTAGGGCCATCCATTTACTTACATTTCGCAATTATTTTCATCATCAATAAAGGACAGCTTTTGCAAACAAGTTTGTGTTCTCTTTCTTTCAATTATTTTTACTTTTACAAAAAATGGCAATGTTTCTTTTTCGTTTTTTCTTCCTTCCAAAAAAAAATCTCGCTCTAAGGTAAAGCATGATCCTCTATCATGCAAAGTTAATCACCCGGATCTCACTGCTAACGACACTGCTATGGCCAAGTATGACTTCGACAATCCTATCTATCAAGCCGAAGAAGGGGTTGAGGAAGATTGTGAATTGCCTGAGGAGTTAGCCAGGTTATTGAAACAGGAGGACCGAGCTTTTACACCTTATCAGGAGGTGATTGAGACTATCAACATTGGTACCGAAGACGACAAAAAGAGAAGTTCATGGCTTCAGGGGTAGATTGAACTACATTTCAAGGTTCATATCTAATCTTACAGCCACATGCGAGCCATTGTTCAAAATGCGGAGAAAAGAGCAAGAGGTTAGTTGGAATGATGATCGTCAAAAGGCCTTTGAAAGAATAAAAGAGTATTTGCAGGAGCCTCCGATTCTAATGCCTCCAGTAGGGGGAAGACCGTTGATCATGTACTTGACTGTGTTAGAAAGGTCAATGGGTTGTGTGCTCGGTCAGCATGACGAGTCAGGTCGAAAAGAGCATGCAATATACTACCTTAGCAATGAGTTTACCGGCTGTGAACAAAGATACTCATTGCTCGAGAAAACTTGCGGCGCTTTGGCATGGGCTGCTCGCCGACTAAGACAGTATATGTTGACTCACACGACTCTATTGATATCAAAGGTGGATCCAGTCAAGTATATTTTTGAAAACCCAGCGCTTACCGGAAGGGTTGCTAGGTGGCAAATGATATTGACGGAGTATGACATCCAATACACTTCACGAAAAGCCATCAAAGGAGGTGTCCTGTCAGACTATCTAGCAGAGCAACCGATTAATGATTACCAACCTATGAGGTTCGACCTTCCTGATGAGGACATCATGTTTCTAAAATCGAAAGATTGCGAGGAACCACTCCCGGAGGAGGGGCCTGACCCTGAATCCAAATGGATTATGATGTTTTATGGGGCGGTCAACGTCAATGGTCGCGGAGTTGGTGCAATGTTGATCACGCCGGAGGAAATTCATATACCATTTTGTGCCAGAATAACTTTTCCCTGCACCAACAATGAAGCCGAATACGAAGCTTGTATCCTAGGACTTGAGGAAGCTATCAACCTATGGATTAAAATCCTGAAGAATTACTTTACAACCAAAGTCACGAGATTCAGCCAGAGGATCAAGTGTGTGTGATCCAGTATGAGGGTCATTTCGAAGATTCAGCCTGAGAATCGTTTTCCAAAGAGCCAACCTAAGGTTCAATTTGAAGATTCAGCTAGAGAGTCGCCTACAAGCGTTATTCCCCAGCAAGCCAGCTAGAGGAGTAGATTGACAGTTTAACAGAAAATCAACCTACAAGAGGATCCAGCCTGCGGATCGCATTTAAAAACAAAAGTCTAATTGAAGGGTCGTTACAACATGTTCTAGCCTGAAGAATATGTACGAAGCCCAAAAGTGGAATATTCTCGAAGTTGCATATCTAACACGAAGATTGGGTGTAGGTTTCGAAAGAGGGTCAACCAGCGCATGCCTCAGATGCGAGATCCTGATGATGGGAATTTATCATCAAAACAATCCAGATCTAGCCAGAAGATCGAAGTCAGGTCTAGCCCGAAGACCGAGAATAGATTCAGCCAGAGAATCAAACAAAGCAGATCTAGCCAGAAGAACAAGAGGATCTAGCTAGAAGATCGAAACCAGGTCTAGCCCGAAGACCGAAATAGATTCAGCCAGAAAATCGAAAAGAATAGATTCAGCCAGAGAATCGAAACCGAGAAGATCTAGCCAGAAGATCGAAGTAGATCTAGCCAGAAGATCGAAGTCATGTCTAGCCGGAAGACCGAGAATAGATTCAGCCAGAGAATCGAAACGAAGTAGATCTAGCCAGAAGATCGAATCGTATCCAGCCCGAGGATCAAAATTAGATCCAGCCCGAGGATCAAAATCAGATCCAGCCCGAGGATCAAAATCGTATCCAGCCCGAGGATCGAAATCGTATCCAGCCCGAGGATCAGAATTAATATCCAACCAGAGGACTAAAGTGAGTATAGATTCAGCCAGAGGATCGAAACTCCAAATTAAGTCAGAAGACTGATTCAGATTCAGCCAGAGGATCGGTAGAGAAATAAACAGTGCGGTGTATTTCAGCATTTTTTTGGTGTTCTCAGAGCGAAAATTTTCGATCAGTCTTTGGTATTCAATCATAGCTCACCCTGTTTTTCTGATAAGCTGTTCGCTTTCATCCTACTCGGGTTAGCTGATGACTGAATAGGGGCAGCTTTAACACCCCAAAATTTTCCCTCCTCATTCATGCATTCATTTTTAGGTCATTTAGCATTTCACATTGCATTTCATCATTATCAATCAGAATTAGATACATTGCATTTCATCATGTCAATCAGGATCAGATCCAAGAAGCTTGGACATCATCCAAGACACTTTGTGGATTCTATCCGGGTGATCAATCAACACAAGGGAAAGACTTGAGTTACTTCCAACAAGTTCAAAGGGGGTCTATTCATCATTCAAAACGCCAATCTCGAAGGAGCAAAAATCTGTCCCCGAGCTGTCATGCTCGCTAGGTGAGCAGCAGGGTTCGCTAAGCGAAAGGAACTGTCATGCTCGCTAGGCGAGCAAATCCTTCGCTAGGCGAAGCTCAAGTATTTTCAGAATAACAGAAAGTTTTGGGCTTGATTCTGAGCCCACCAAGCCATGAAATAGGTTATAAATACTAGAGTTTTAGTGAAATAAAACCCTGGGAGAAAAAGGGAGAAAAAGGGATTCCTATTATCAGAGAGGGAAAGAACAGAGCAGCCTCCGGAGACCTACGAACTAATCTGCAGCAACCTCCAGACTGCTCTGAAAAGTTCACTCTGACTCATACACTTTTTCACCTCCATCTCACGCAAACCCTAACATTGCTTCGCAAACCCAGCCGTGCCATTCGATTCTAATCGATCTCTCCAATCAGGTTTTCCCTTATCCCCATTACTCTATGCTTTTAATTTGAATACTCTGAATGTGTTAGGTATCGTTCAGTTTTGCCCACGGGTTTAGATATGCATGAATGTATAAGACAATACCTTGAATGCTTAACCGTTTCGTTTCTGAGATGGATGCCATAGGGTTTGGGTTACCTAAAATTGTACTGTTATCAATGGGAAATCCAGAACCCGTAGGCGTTTGCTAGCACCATCGCTAGGCAAGCTTGCAGTGAAAGCTCGCTAAGCCTTCGCTAGGCGATGCAGTAGCCATCGCGACAGTAATTGCTTTTTCCTGTTTGCTCTAATCTGTTTTGTGTTCGTCATGGCATGTTAACTCTTGATTACCCTATCTTGTTTCTCTAACCTGTTTGTTAAGTTTTTGTGAGGGCTCACATACTCTTGTAGGGATAGCTCGCTTGGTGTTCCACTTTATTTGTGGGATACCACCTAGAGGTTTATTCCGATTACCTGTACTAACCCGCTTTCTTTGACGGTGCTAGCTTGAGAGATCTCTGGGTTTCTCGCTTCCTTAGTTGTTGTTGCTTCGGATCTTTATCCGTGTGGTACTTTTACCTCTTTCCCGCATTCTACCATTTTATTAGCTGGAAGACCTCGATAGGAGGCAATGTTTTGTGTGTTTACTTTATGTACGTTTGTAGCGTGGTTCCTTCGCCTAGGACTGCCCTTTTGCATGAGCGTTCCTACAATGCAAACCAAACTCATTGATTTTTCTTCTCCTAAGAACACGTTATCTCCTTCTACTACATGCGAGTAAGTCTCCAATGGTCGAGCATCCGGTAGATTGCGCAATAACATCGTTCACCCCAAAACACAACCCTTAACCCGTAGTTAGCCGAACTATGGCTTGCTCTGATTCTCATTCCAGATGAGATACGTAGGCATAAGATGTGATGTCTTATCGAGCACACTCCCCCCTAACCCATAGGCAGTCGAGCTACGAAGACTCTGATTTTCATATTCAGATGGGATACGTATGCAGTGGATGCGACATCCGTGCGAGTCATTTCCTTTTGACCCGTTTTTAGTAAATAGTACATTAGATAAACCCACACCCTTTAGACAAGAACTACAAGAGTGGATCCCGTAGAGTACTACGGATGCGTAGGGGTGCTAATACCTTCCCTTCGCATAAATGACTCCCGAACCCAAGATTTGGTTGCGAGACCTTGTCTTTTCCTTTCCTTTTTCCAGGTTTACTTCGAGCGTTTCCTTTTCCTCCTTTGGGATAAATAACGCACGGTGGCTACTCTTCTGTCATCTCTTTTTCGCCGGTTGTTTTTTCGTAGGTAGGTTGCGACACCTCCTGGAAGAACACACCCTCTAACAGAATGTTATTAGGTTTATCCTTTAGGGGGAACCCAAGCTGACGACGTGCTAAAACAGGGTTGTAGTTAATCCCACCACATGTACCAAGAAGAGGTACATTGGAGAATTCACCACAAGAGTCGATAATCTGCACACCATTATACACACGGTTTTACCAAGAGATATCATCATTAGTGAGAGACATAAGTCTCGTGGACCACCGTAGACATCCTTTGTTCTCCTTGAAGGCGACCGTCTGCGGTAAGTGAGAAATAAACCACTTATACAACAGAGGCAAACAGCACACAATGGCACCACCACCCTTTGCATTCCTCATATGCAAAGAGAAATAGGTATCACCCAACATAGTCGGAACGGGATTAAGAGTAGAGAAGATCCTAATAGCGTTCACATCCACAAACTTGTCGATGTTGGGGAACAATACCAATCCATAAATGAGAAGTACAAATATGGCTTCAAAGGCATCCTCACTCATGGCCTTCCCATACATAGTAGCTTGAGCAATGAGGAACTCAGAAGGGAGACCTTGAATTCCACCTTTGGTAGTCATATGAGCACCAACCAGAGATTCATCTATGTGCAACATGTCTGCTATCTCTTGAGAAGTAGGAATACTCTCTAAGCCACTGAACGGCAACTGATCCAGAATAGGTATGCCCACAAGATAAGCATACTCCTCAAGGGTAGGCAAAAGCTGGAAATCCGGAAACGTGAAACAACGGTACAAGGGGTCGTAAAACTGCACCAATACACTCATCAACCCTTCATCCACCTGAGTAGTCAGAAGAGGAAGAAGCTTCCCAAAACGAGCCTTGAAACCCAAAGGATCTAGTACATAGGATGTCAGATTCCTTAACTCTTTGAAATCGGGTTGTCTGAAACTGTACTTCTTTGTATTCCTTCTTTGTCTTTCCATGTCTGAAAATTTTGCAAATAAACCCCTTAAGTTCCTTAAAAAATTTCTTTATTATTGATGATATGGATGCAAATGGGTGCATGAATGCATGAATGCAACAATCACACTCAAGGATCAAACAAAGCACACCAAACAAAGGTCATGGGATGAATCATATCATCCTTAATATCAATCATCCATTTTGGTGGATTATGGTTTACACCTTATCAACACCCATGTTCCATTGATATTAAGGATACATGAACGGATCAACCATGAATCAAGGGTTTGTTGCAAGTCACGAGCATGGGGTCTCGGTTAAGAACCAACCAAAGGGAGTGTACTAGGGTTTAAACCTGCCAAACATGTTCTACAAGAGGTTCCCATAGTCATCATCCCATCTTTCGGATATTATCGGAGAAACGACTACTCGTATTCCAAAAATATTCTCAAGAGAGACTCTTATAAGTGTAGTATCGCATAACAATCGTATCAAATCTTACATTTGAACGACTTTCGCACTACACCCAAAGAATAGGCCTGGATGGGCTTGGTTAACTAAGGTCCTTGGCTTCTAAGGTCTATATTGGAAAGAGTAATGTCTAACCACAACTACTTGTGTGACATTATTGATCCCAACTTGACCTCCACCAAGTGAATGGGCTTGCAAGTCAACTTGCTAAGGAATAACTCCACACAAGTCAACAAGACTACGCCATTCTCCTATCCTAAGTGCACTCGAGTCCGGGTATAGAACTCATCTCACAAAGATCACCAAGCATACAAGGAAATTAATATCAAGCAATTCAATCATTACATACAATACAGTAATCCCAAATTGCACAAAAATATGTCACAAAGCAATATAATATAATACAACAAAAGATGAAAAGTAGGCAAAACCCACTAGAGAGTTGACTCCTCAGCAGAGTCACGACTTTTCTGTAGCGGGGTATTCGTTACCATTAGAGATATTGACTAAATCCAAGGTAAACCATACAAGTCTAGTCGCCACCGCACTTCTATTTATCCAAAGGAATGGTTAGAAAGCGAACAAAAACCTAAAAGTTTTAACAAAAACTAGTAAAAGAGAGTCAGAGATCTGGGTAAGGGGTTGGTTATGTAATGGGAAGGTGTTAGGCACCCAAAACATCCTAGGTACTCCTAGGGAGCCCTTTTCATACTTGTTGCAAGGTTGTTGTTTTGTGACAAAATTTGTTTGTGCAAACATGATTGAAGAGATGAGGAGAGAATATACAAGTTTATTTACATTTTTGTGTTTGGATGGATCAAAACCTCGTAGTTCGGGGTAAAAATCTCAAAATGAGTTGGTGAATTGATTGGTCCAAAAGCCTTAAGGTCTTTTGTTATCAAAGGGAGAAAACTCAACCTAAAACCACAAATCCACCATGTGAGGATAGCTTTAACATGCTAGTGAGGGGTTAACCCTATAATAAGCATGGAAGACTTATTGTCCATCACTAAGGATATGGGTGAGTATTACATCTACCACAAGAATAACTCAAACCTAATAGCTAAAGGTTATGGAAAATTTGATTAAGAAAGTGGCCATTGGAACTACAAAAAGACATTTGAATGGGTTATATTTACCAATTGGAAGTATGTACAAAATGGTCAATGTTGATTTAAAGGTTCAATTCCAAATAAGTGTTATGAAAAGAAGGTTTGAAAATCAAAAGCCTAAGGCTTAGGTTTCTAATGTTTGAAAATAATGGTTAAATGTTTGCACAAAAAGTTTTGGCTTGGGTTAGAGTGGAGAGAAGAAGAAGAATGGCTAAGGTCCTAAGTAAAGCAAAAAGATTAGGGATAAAGAAACAAAACCACAATGGAGTTCCTCTCTTGAGATCATATAGATGATCCAAGTAGCTCCCATCCTTTGGAATAAGCAAACACAATAGTAGTAAGCTCAAGCAATCAAACAAGTCTCTTAAGAGATCCCCAATGTATCTGGTGTCTTTCACTTTGGATGAACATGGAAATGGTTCTTCAATTTGAGCTCAAGTTGGAACTCCTAACACAAGAAAACACATATCAAAAGGTTCTATAATACAATCAAAGAATGGACAAGAGGGAGTTTAGAATATGGTCCTTTCAATGTCATCCTCAAGCTTAAGCATTCTAAAGGCTCAATGCCTAGTTGCTCTTTGACTCCAAGTTTGCATAGGGAAGGTCCTAGAATCTAAGTCCATTTCTTTGCATTTGGTCCACAATAATCAAAACAATACACAAGCATAATAGTATATACACAATTATGTGCTCAAGTGAGCAAAAGGAAAATGGCATTAACATAAACATGTGCTCAAGTGAGCAAAGAGAAAAGCAAATGGATTATATGTGCAAGAATAGTAAATTGCATAAAAGTAAAGTGCAAAAAGTAAATGTTAATTGTTAATGGTTAGTGTTAGTAGTTAGTGTGCCATAAGGCAAATTTAGCGCTATGTTAAGCAATCGTAATTGGACTTATGTAGAAGTCACGACTATCTGAGGCCGGTCAATAATAATATAGGCAACAACACAAGTTAGAAGTCTTGATTAGTGAACCAAGTTACATCAACTTGCCATGCCAAAAAGAAGAAGAGAAATGATCTTGTATTGGTTTAAGCCTTTTGCATGATTTAGAAAACAACCTATCCTTAATGCAAAGCCATTCACTTGATCAATTGATCAAGATGAATTAGATTTGGATCAAAGAAGATTAAGTCTCCCTAATCAATGCTAACTTATCAACCTTCAACTCATTGATCGAAAAAGAAAAAAAAAAAAAGGAGGAGATGAATAATGGAAATAAAATGGCAAAAGTAAGAATGCATTAAATGAGAATAATATGTACCAATCATATGTATTGACCAAATGACATTGAAAGTCAAAGTCAAACAATGAGAAATCAGAAGTGAGATGAAGATTCGAGATCAAACAATAAGCAAAATATTTTTGGCATTTTTAATATTGAAATAAACTTGAATTAAAAATAAAAGAAAGGTCAAACTTCAAAATCACTTCAAATCAACCTTGAAAGGTCCAAGTGATTTATCCTAAGTTCAACAAGGTCAAACCAAGTTTTACAAAAAATTTCAGCATTTTTAAAAGTCAGAAACTATTTTTAATCAATTAAAAATGAATAAAAATAACTTAATTGAATTAAAATCTCAAATCAATTATAAAATTGATGAGAATATTTTTCATAGATCCATCATCATTCAAATAGGTTAGGAAAATATTTTTGTATTTTTTGAATGTCAAAAACTATTTAAAATGAATTAAAAATAACCAGAAAAGAGAAAATTCACAAAAAATATCAAATGATAAAATAAAAAATATTAAAAATCAAAATTAGAAACTAGAATTTATTTGGAGATGAATGCAATTGGTCCCATAATTTTTGGACCAATAATAAAGAAGATATAAATTTTTGAAATAAAAGGGAATAAAAGAAATTAAATCAAAAATTCAGAAAATAGAAAAAACCACAAGCGTCTGATCAAGCCTCATTAATTGACGTGGCTGATCAGACGGATGTGAGATGCGCGCGCACGAAAGGCATGAGTCAACAGCGAAACATTCAACATTATATCAAGTAATCCAAACGCATGGCTGAGATTGAGACGTGGGATGTGCATCCAGCGATCCAGATTGAATCTGGCATGGTGGACGGTGGCCAGCGCCACCGTCTTCTCCGGCGAGCACTCAAGCTCCGGCCAAAGTTGCAGGTCCTCCAAACTCAACCAAAATCCACGATCTATACATCTTCGGAAAGTTGGGATGATGTAAATCATCCATGTGCCACTCAATTCCACTCTAGATCTCTATATTGAGAGAAATCAGAGATGGAAGTTCTGTGGTGTTCATCATGAACTTGTTAGATTTTGAAAATTGAATGCACAACAATGATGCCTCTATGGAGAGGACTTCAACCAACATAATATCCAATCAAATAGATCAATACATAATGAGTTTCGAAGAAAAAACCAGTTGCATAACAACCTTGATTTCTGGAAACTTGAGCTCGATTCCTTGCTTTCTTTGCCAAAACAGAAGATCAATGAGCTGAAGGATGAAGGTTTTGAAGCTTTAGATCCAAGGATTCAACCAGATGTAGTTGAATTTTGGATCTGAAAAATTTGAAGAAAAATTGAAATAGCTTCTTTGGTGAGGTTGGGGAATCACTTCAGCAGGGTTTCAGGCGCCTTTAGGTTGGTTTTGGATGAAGGTATGCACCTCTATTTATAGCAAAACCTGATGCAAGCAAGGTGAATTTCGTGTGCATGGAACTTGGACTTCTCATGCATGGGCCTGTACAGGCGCATGAAGGGCCCAAAAGCCAATGCAAATGGATGTTGAAATGATTTGGAGAAGGTTTGGACGTGTAGTTTGCATTCCAATTGCTTGCAGATGAAGTTTCACCATATTATGCATAATTGAACCAAAAATTTCCCCTCTTCGAACATGATCATGTGAGTAATGGTTGGAAAGGTTTTAATGTAAGGAACAATTGTTATGTTGGGAAATTTGACCAATGTTCAAGCCCTTCTGTCTTGATGATGCAAGCCTCAAATAAAAAAACCTAAAACATCAACGTTGTAGATCTTTTCAAGACAATCAAAATGGACTTAAATTTTGCATCATTTGGATTTTTGATGAAAACGTTATGGGCACTTGAAGTTGGACTTTTTTGCCTTTTAATGCATTTGGGCCAAAAGGACCTATAATGTCTTGCATTATCACATGTGTTTCCTTTGAGATTTTGAAATTTTGTTCAACATAACATTTGAAGTAGAAATCTTAAGCTTTCCAATGAATTTTATCCCACCTCAAAATCATAAAAAATGAATGATTTATGTCCTTGGGAATTTGACCTAAAATTAGGGTTTCAGTCAAAATGACCTATAATGTATTGGAATGGGAGATGACCTTCCAAGCTTCAAATCAATTTTGGATGAACATGAAAGTTCTTCATATAGTCCTTAAGAACATTTTTGATTTTGGAATCATCTCCATTTGACTAAGACATAAGAAGTTAGGTCTCAGTGCATTTCAAAATAGTTAGATGAATTGACTGATCAACTTCTCAAGTCCATGACTCATATCTTGATGAATTGATGATTGAGGATACTCAAATAAGTTCAAATATGCATGAAATGATGAATTAAAGAACTTCCCTTGATTGTATTTGACCATGGGCTGACGTTGCTTCAAGAGCAAGGCATTATGGTGCACAGATGAATTAGGGTTTCTTTCGGGAACAAACCTCAAACCCTTTGACTTGCTTTGATCAAAATGATGAATTGAGATGCTAGGGAGGCATATCTGATGGATGAGAGCTTTGGGAACCATTACCATGCTTGCTTTCATCTCCTCTTTTGGCCATGTCATTGCACATATGATCTCCTTGAAGCCTTTGACCTTGTGATTGCTCCAGAAGAAGTCCCACCCAAAGGTAAAGGGAACCAAGATGCTAATGATCCTTGACGCAATGAGGGGTCTTAAGGGACAAAATTAGGGTCTTACATACCCTTAGCTCATTCTATTATGAGAAGATGATCCCTAGTGCCCCCAGTGACTTTACCGAAATGGTAAACATGGGGATGAGGCTTGAAGAAGGTGTCCGAGAAGGACGGTTGTCAAAGGAGGAGGTATCGTCTAGCAAGAGATACGATAGCAGTTTCGGTAAAAAAGAAATATAATGAAACCAACACAATTATTAGTGGGAGGCAGAGGAGGCCTCAAATCAGAAGAAGTCAACCACCCCGTCAACACCATCATCAAGTATCTTCAGTAATTCCCGTTTTCTTAGCAAGTCAATCAGCACCAATTCAACAACAACAACGTCAACAACAACAACCACAATAACGAACAAACACCTACAAGAACAACAATACCAACAATCATCAACAACAAACTTTTAAGAGGAAAGAGGTCTCTTTCGACCCAATTTCTATGACATATGCAGAGTTGTACCCACCATTGGTTCTCAAGAACCTGTTACAACCCAGAAATCCGCCACAAATTCCTGAACCACTTCCATGATGGTACAAGCCAGAACTCCGTTGTGCTTTTCATCAAGGAGCTCCCGGACATGATATAGAGAACTGTTACCCACTCAAATATGAAGTCCAGAAGCTAGTGAAAAGTGGAATGGTGACCTTTGAGGACCGTGCACCCAACGTTAAAGCTAACCCTCTGCCAGCCCATGGAAATTCATCTTTTAATATGGTAGACGGCTGTCCTGGGGAGTTCAAAGTGTTTGATGTCCGTTTTATAAGGAGATCCTTGGTGACGATGCACAAGGATATTTGCTTGGTGAGTGATTGTGAGCATGACCATGATGGTTGTGCTATCTGCAGCATTAATTCTCGAGGTTGTGAGATTGTGAAAACAGACATCCAGCGGTTGATGGATGAGGGTATGATTCAGATTGCTCAATCCCGTCATGTAGATGACGATGTGAATATGATCGTTCCGATGTTAAAGAATCCCGAAAGAGTGGTGATTTAATATGATAGTAGCAATAGTAACAGTTTCAATCAAAGATCGGTATTGTCGTTGGTTATAAGGTTAGCGGGTCCTGTCCCGTATGCATCCGATAAGGTTGTTCCTTATCAATATCGTTGGTTTTATATGTTGGCAGCAATTTTGGTAAAACCTAGAGTGTTCACAAGTTGTCACAAGTGTTGTCTTGACATAAGATAACATGTACCTGCCAGATGTTTAAAATGTGAATATGCAGGATTTTACTGAGATGTCAGACCCGATGTCATGACATTTGTATACAGAACATTCAGTCTGAATTTTATGTATTGTGTGATTGCGTTTTTAATGTTAATCTATGTGTGATTGATGTAATGATTGAACGCGTCCTCAATCAGTAATTAAAACCAGATTGACTTATTTTCTACCAAGATATAATTAGTTGTCATGAGAAGATATGAATGGAAAATAGTTTTAGGGTTTTGTGATGTCCAAGCCCAGCCAAACGATTCTATAAATAGGGAATGGAATATCTCGTTTTATACACAAGAAATAACGAACGAAATATTGAGAGAGAATAAGGGTTTTAGTCTTGTGTGGTAGTGTGAATTATAAGCCATTCATTCATCCATAGAGTATTGAATTGGACTGATTTTTGAGTTGTAATTTGTCCACTCTAAGCTTTGAAGCATGAGTGTGTGTTTACTTGATTAAAGCTTTTAAGCAAGATCAAGTATGTGTCTTTGAAGAGTGTCTTCTTTTCATTGTAATTCTTATTTTACATCAATGCTGTGATTGAGGGGGAGTGAGTAGAATCTCATATCTAAGAGTTCTTAGGTAGAAGTTACACGGGTAGAGGTTATGTGAAAAGACTGTAACTTGAAGTTGTTTACTGAGAGTCTTTGAACTAATTATGTTTAGTGGATTTCCTTCTTGGCTTGGTAACCCCCAGACGTAGGTGAGTTTGCACCGAACTGAGTTAAGAATTGCTTGTGTCTCTTGCATTACTGTTCTTTATCTTTTATCCTATTTGTATTGTTCAGATATTAGTGTCATGACATTACCTTCGACATCTCATATCTGATACCAGAATTTCAATTGGTATCAGAGCAGGCATCCTGCTCTGGTTCTGGGTGAGATCTAGGGACATTACTTTCTGGTACTATAGATAGAGACGGAGGATCTGCTTACAGACCACGTATTCTGGATGGATCCAACTATGACTATTGGAAACCTCGAATGATAGCCTTCCTAAAATCTTTGGATAATAAGGCTTGGAAGGCTAGTTTAACAGGCTGGGAACGTCCAGTTGTTACTAAGGAAGGAAAAGCTACAACTAATAAGAAGGCTGAGGAACAATGGACCAAGGAGGAGGATGATCTAGCCCTTGGGAACTCTAAAGCATTGAATGTGACATTCAATGGGGTTGATAAGAACATCTTCAGATTGGTCAACAACTGTGAGGTGGCTAAAAATGCTTGGAATATTCTCAAAACAGCTCATGAAGGCACCTCTAGAGTGAAGATGTCTAGACTGCAGCTGCTCACTACCAAGTTTGAAAATTTGAGGATGAAAGAAGATGAAAATATTCATGAATTTCATATGAATATACTTGAAATTGCTAATGCCTCAGGAGCCCTGGGTGAGAAGATGTCAGATGAAAAACTAGTGAGGAAAATACTCAGGTCACTTCCTAAGAGATTTGCCATGAAAATGACAGCCATAGAAGAGTATCAAGACATTTCCAATATGAGAGTGGATGAGCTAATTGGATCCCTCCAAAAATTTGAGTTGGGAATGTGTGATGGATCTGAAAATAAAGTCAAAAGCATAGCCTTCATGTCAAACACTAAAGAGAAAGTGGTCAAGATACTGCTGAAGATCTGGAAAATGAAGTAGCATTACTCGGAAGACAGTTCAACAAACTTCTGAAAAAGATGGATGTAAGTTCTAAGTCTAATGTCAAGAACATCTCATCTGACATCAGTAGGTCCAATAATTGTGGAAGAAGAACAAGATCTGATGAAAATTCCAAACAAGGAAAAGGAGTTCAGTGTCATGAATGTGATGGGTGTGGACACATTAGAGCTGAATGTGAGACCTACCTCAAGAAACAGAAGAAGAGTCATGCTTCTACTTGGTCTGATGAAAGTGAAATAGAAGAGTCTGCAAATCTTGTGACTGCCTTGACTGGAAGATGGGGTTCTGATGAAGACTCAAGTGATGATGAAGTAACCTTTGATGAATTAGCCACTACCTACAGAAAGTTGTGTCACAGAAGTGAAGAAGTGTGTCAACAAGTTGAAAGTCAGAAGAAAGTGATAACACAACTGGAGAATGAGAAGGCAGAACACTTGGAAACCATCTCTAAGTTGAAGACTAAAGCAGTGTTCTTGAATTCCAAACTGGATAAGATGACAAAGTATGTCAGAATGCTAAACAATGGATCTGACACCTTAGACAAAATTCTCTAGACTGGATAAATGGTAGGAGACAAGTCTGGCCTAGGGTTCAATGAATCCGAACCTGAGTGTAGTCACACAGGTAGCAAACCAAAGATGTCACATCATATGTCATAACATCATAAGGGAAGACAGCAGAAAGGAAAACATCAAAAATGGAGATGTCATTACTGTGGAAAATTTGGCCATATAAAACCATTCTGCTATAAGTTGTATGGCTATCCTAGTCTTTCTCATCATCAACCTAGACCCAAACATCACATACCTGTCAATGGAAAACAATGGGTTCCTAGGACTAGTGTTACAAACCTGATAGCTCACACTTCCTTTAGAGTTTCAGCCAAAGAAGATTGGTATTTTTACAGTGGGTGCTCCAGACACATGACTGGAAACAAAAACCTGCTAATTGACCTTCATCCTCATGCCACCAGCTATGTGACCTTTGGTGATGGAGCAAAGGGTGAAATCAAGGGGATTGGAAAGCTAAACTTCCCTGGAGTTCCTAACCTTGACAATGTCCTACTTGTGAAGGGACTGATTGCAAACCTAATAAGCATCAGTCAACTATGTGACCAAGGTCTAACTGTAAACTTTACAAAAACTGGATGTTTGATTACTAATAAAGAAACTGAAGTGATCATGAAAGGAGTCAGGTCTAAGGACAACTTCTATATGTGGAGTTCTCAAGAAACTGGTTATTCTTCAATGTGTACTCTAGCCAAAGAAGAAGAATTAAAGATATGGCATCAAGAATTGGGCCATCTGCATCTTAAAGGAATGAAGAGGATTATATCTGTTGAAGTTGTCAGAGGAATTCCAAACTTGAAGATTGATGAAGGAAGAGTTTGTGGGGAATGTCAGATTGGAAAACAAACAAAGATGTCACATCAGAAGCTCAGACATGACACCACTTCCAGAGTGTTGGAACTTCTCCATATGGACTTGAAGGGACCCATGCAGGTGGAAAGTCTTGGTGGAAAGAAGTATGCTTATGTAGTGGTTGATGACTTCTCTAGATACACCTAGGTCAATTTTATAAGAAAAAAGTCTGATGTATTTGAAATCTTCAAAGATCTTTGCCTAAGACTTCAAAGAGAAAAAGAAAGTCAGGTTATCAGAATCAGAAGTGATCATGGGAAAGAATTTGAGAACAGAAAATTTGTTGGATTCTGCGCATCAGATGGAATTAGCCATGAGATCTCATCTCCCATCACTCCTCAGCAAAATGGTGTGGTAGAAAGGAAAAATAGAACTCTCCAAGAATCAGCCAGAGCTATGATTCATGCTAAGAAATTACCCTACCACTTTTGGGTTGAAGCTATGAACACAACCTTCTATGTTCACAACAGAGTAACCTTGAAGAAAGGGACTCCTACTACTTTATATGAAATCTGGAAAGGGAGAAGACCCACAGTCAAATACTTCCATGTGTTTGGTAGTAAATGTTATATCTTGACTGATTGTGAACAAAGAAGGAAGATGGATCCCAAGAGTGATGAAGGAATATTTCTGGGCTACTCAACAAACAGCAGAGCATTTAGAGTCTTTAATTCCAGAACAAAAGTAATGATGGAATCTATCAATGTTGTGGTTGTTGATCAGTAAACTGATGTCACAGACGATGTTGAGACATCCCCAAATGATCCTCCACCTGATTTCCCAGACAAAAGAAATGAGAGTGACCTCACTCAAGCTGAACCTAAAGCTGACAAAACTAATAAGGGACCTTCTATCAGAATTCAGAAGGATCATCCCAAAGATCTCATTATAGGAGACCCAAATAAAGGGGTCACAACTAGATCAAGGGAAGTAATCTCACATGGTTGTTTTGTGTCCAAGATTGAGCCTAGGAATGTCAAGGAAGCCTTGAATGATGAATTTTGGATCAATGCCATGCAGGAAGAGTTAGGCCAATTCAAAAGAAATGAAGTATGGGAACCGGTTCCAAGACCTGAAGGAATAAATGTCATTGGAACAAAGTGGGTGTACAAGAATAAATCTGATGAACAAGGGGTGGTTACTAAAAACAAAGCAAGATTAGTAGCACAAGGATACACTAAAGTTGAAGGAATTGACATTGATGAAACATTTTCCCCTGTAGCTCGCCTTGAGTCCATTAGACTATTGCTTGGAAGGGCATGTATTATGAAGTTTAAACTGTTCCAAATGGATGTAAAAAGTGCCTTCTTGAATGGCTACTTAAATGAGGAAGTGTATGTTGAACAACCTAAAGGGTTTACAGATACAAATCTTCCAAAACATGTGTATAAGCTAAGGAAAGCCATATATGGTTTGAAATAAGCTCCTAGGGCTTTGTATGATAGACTCACAGTGTTCCTCATTAACAATGGATACAGGAAGGGAGGCATTGACAAGACCCTATTTGTTAAGAATGAAGGAGGAAAACTCATGGTGGCTCAAATATATGTGGATGATATTGTGTTTGGTGGGATGTCAGATCAGATGGTCAAACATTTTGTTAAACAAATGCAGTCTGAATTTGAAATGAGCCTTGTTGGAGAGCTGACCTATTTTATTGGGCTACAAGTCAAGCAGATGGAAGATTCTATCTTTCTATCTCAAAGAAAATATGCCAAAAACATTATTAAGAAGTTTGGCATGGAAAAAGCAAGTCATAAAAAGACACTTGCTCCTACACATCTGAAAGTCTCCAAAGATGAAAATGGTGTTAGTGTAGATCAAAGTCTTTACAGAAGCATGATAGGAAGTCTGCTATATCTCACAGCAAGCAGACCTGACATTGTTTTTGCTGTAGGTGTTTGTACTAGATATCAAGCTGAACCAAAAGTCAATCACATAAACCAAGTGAAAAGGATACTAAAATATATCAATGGCACTGTGACTATGGGATGTTGTATACTCATGGATCTAGATCTATGCTGACTGGATACTGTGATACTGACTGAGCTGGAAGTGCTGATGATAGGAAAAGCACATCAGGAGGATGTTTCTTCTTGGGGAACAAATTAATATCATGTTTTAGTAAGAAAAAAAATTGTGTGTCCCTGTCCACTGTTGAAGTTGAATACATAGCAGCTGGAAGTAGTTGTTCTCAACTGGTTTGGATGAAATAGATGCTGACTGAATACAATGTCACGCAAGATGTCATGACATTGTACTATGATAACCTGAGTGCTATAAATATTTCTAAGAATCCTATTCAGCATAGCAGGACAAAACACATTGATATTCGTCATCATTTTATTAGAGAACTAGTGGAAGAGAAAATCATAGCCCTGGAGCATGTTACTACTGAAATGCAATTAGCTGACATATTTACAAAGGCTTTGGATGTTAATCAATTTGAATGTCTAAGAGGGAAATTAGGGATTTGTATCTTTGAGAATTTATAGCAATTAATTTGGAGTGGAAAAGGTAATAAAAATATTGTCTGCCCACATAAAAGAAAGTGCCCCATTTATGGTAAATCATTACCTAGTATTGGAACTTCCATCTATAGCATTTTCACACGCAACCTCAGCTCAAACATTTCCACCTTCCTCCAACTTCGTCAACCTTCTCTGCTAGGGCAACAGAAATCCTTCCACAAGCTCAACAAGATGTCACAACATCCTTCACCTTCTAGTTCTAAAAACACCAAACCTGCGCACAAAGCTAGAACACCCTCTATGGAGTTTCTTAATGAAGACATTTTGGAAGTGATTCCCCTGTCAGTCATCCCAGGCAACGCTCTTGGTCCATCCTTCACTGCAAGACATACTCAAGGTAACAGTTCTGATAACCCTAGCTCTAAGGATGACATGCATTATACTGATCGTGTCATTAGAAATCTTGTCACGAGGATCCTTAATGAAGGACACTCAATAAAGGGAGTTTCTACTCCTCTATCAATAAGGGACCCCTCTCCTGAGGTTGGACCTCACAATGAGAAAGATGATGAGTCATCTAGTTCTGAAAAAGATATAGCTGTTGAAGGATTATGCTCTTTAGGGAAAACCTTGCCTAGTAAGAAATCTGTAGAAGCTTCTCAGTCTAAGAA
Source organism: Lathyrus oleraceus (assembly GCF_024323335.1). Taxonomy (NCBI): domain Eukaryota; kingdom Viridiplantae; phylum Streptophyta; class Magnoliopsida; order Fabales; family Fabaceae; genus Lathyrus; species Lathyrus oleraceus. Next base: position 161,054,724 of record NC_066583.1, read on the forward strand.
GCATGACTTTGCTAAGAAGGTGATTGACTTGGAAGATGAGAGCTCAGATGATGAAGATGATAGCTTGCTTCATCACTTGAAGCCAAGTGTTGCTAAGAGGTTGAAGACCAGAAAGGGTAGGTTTGTGGCTGAGATGATAACAACTAAAACTGCTAATAAGTAGGGGTGGCAAAACGGGCTCGGCGCGCGGGGCATGCCCATTTTGCCCGCACTTTTGTGCGGGGCGGGCCAAGGATTTAGGCCCTCACCCTCAAATGGGTCCGCCCCGCCCGCCCCGTTTTTTTCGCGGGCTTTTGCGGGCACGTGTATTTACATAAATTTTTGTGTTTTTAGGCTTAAATAGTGCAGTGCCCGCGGGCTTTCCCCGCCCCGCCCTCACTTTTTTGAGGGGCGGGTCTAAGTTTTAGGCCCACATCCTCAACTATGACCGCCCCGCCCCGCCCCGTTTTTTTGCGGGCTTTTGCGGGGCGGGCCTAAACAGGGCGGGCATGCTCGTTTGCCACCCCTACTAATAAGGGTACTGTTGTAGGCCCCTCAGAGTCTTGGAGTTAATTGGAAGTGAAGAAGAGAAAAGTAAGAGAAAGTTCTGACTTAGAGGAAGATATTGAAGATGATGTCCCTGACATCTCTCCTGTCAAAAGGTCAACTACTAGAAAATCCCCTGCAAAGGTTGTTGTTGTACACTTGGATAATATTTCCTCCCATCTTGAAGATGGAGCAGCAAAATGGAAATTTGTAATCCAAAGAATGTTGTGGAGGTTAAAGAGGTCACAAACCTGATTAAGTCTGCTGGATTAATGAAATCTGTTAGTGGGTTATCTCAGTGTTTTGAAGGTCTTGTTAAAGAATTTGTGGTGAACATCCCTGAGGACATTGCGGATAAGAACAACAAAGAGTTTTGTATGGTGTTTGTTAGAGGAAAATGTGAGAAGTTTTCTCCAACTGTGATTAATAAGTTCCTAGGAAGACAAACAGAAGGTGTTGGTGAACTAGAGGCCACAGACAATGAGGTTTGTAGGGAAATAACTGCTGGACAGGTCAAGGAATGGCCAAGCAAGAAGCATCTCTTTGCTGGAAAAATAACTGTGAAATATGCTATCTTGCACAAGATAGGGTCATCAAACTGGGTACCAACAAATCACATATCTACAATCTCAAATGCTCTTGGAAGGCTCATATTTTCTATTGGAACCAAGCTTAATTTTGATTATGGTAGATTCATGTTTGAACAAATTGTCAGACATGCTTCTACAAATGCAGTGAAGTTGTCCATAGCTTTTCCCTCAATGATTTGTGGGATAATCCTGAGCCAGCAACCTGGAATTTTGAGCATAAGTGATATCCCTAGTAGAAGAAAACCTCCCTTATCAGTTCATTAAAAATTATTTGAAGGCAGTCATGTCAATGACATTGTCATGACATCTGCTGTGAAGAAGCCAACCTCTCAAGGTGGTCTGATTGCTGAATTGAAAGAGACTTGTAAGGAATTGGAGACTGGGATAAGGGTAGCTAAAGCCAGGAAAGAAGCTTTGGATGTTCTGATTAATAGCTTGGAGCAAGGTGATAGAGAAAATGTTGGTCAAGCCAAGGAAACAGAAGCCCATACCTCTAGTGAGAGGTTTGAATCTCAAGATAAATCAAGTGGCAGTTCTGGTTTTGAAGCTGATGAAGAGTGTTGGTGAAGATTGTTCCCCTTTTAAGATGATGTGCTGTTCTGGATGCCTTGATGTTTGATGTTTTTTTGGCAGTCTTATTTTGATGCCTTGATGTGATTTTTGGGTTCTCTTTTATGTCGCTGGATTTTATCTTAGCTTATATAGCTGTGTTTGTTTGTGGTTCTGTAACACCTGACAATATGTTTTAACATTCTATGTGACATTCTCTTTGGCTAATAGACATTTATTTTGTCTCATTGGTCTCTTTGGTGTATTTTGACTAAAACGGGGGAGAAGTAGCTAAAGGAGAGTTGCAGTTAATATGTGCTATGCTATAAACAGATGACAGATAATGTTGAAAAGGATGTTTTGTGTAGTACAGGTGATGTTGAAGGTGATGCCAAATGGGGTGATGTATGTTACAGGTGTTATTGAAGGAGATGTCGGTGTTGAATAGACTGAGGGGGAGAAGAAGCACATATGTGTTTAATATGTGTTTACTAGTTGCTATTATAGCTAGTAAATGTGTGGTTTATTACTTCTACTGCTAAACTGCTGATGTGTTTTTATTGTACTCTTGTGAACAAATGGACTGATATATGTTTTAGCCAAAATTTGCCAAAGGGGGAGTTTGTTGGCAGCAATTTTGGTAAAACCTAGAGTGTTCACAAGTTATCACAAGTGTTGTCTTGACATAAGATAACATGTACCTGCAAGATGTTTAAAATGTGAATATCCAGCATTTTACTGAGATGTCAGACCCGATGTCATGACATCTGTATACAGAACATTCAGTCTGAATGTTATGTATTGTGTGATTGCATTTTTAATGCTAATCTATGTACGATTGATGTAATGATTGAACGCGCCCTCAATCAGTAATTAAAACCAGATTGACTTATTTTCCAACAAGATATAATCAGCTATCATGAGAAGATATGAATGGAAAATAGTTTTAGCGTTTTGTGATGTCCAAGCCCAGCCAAACGATTCTATAAATAGGGCATGGAATATTTGGTTTTATACACAAGAAATAACTAATGAAATATTGAGAGAGAATAAGGGTTTTAGTCTTGTGTGGTAGTGTGAATTGTAAGCCATTCATTCAGCCATAGATGATTGAATTGGATTGATTTTTGAGTTGTAATTTGTCCTCTCTAAGATTTGAAGCATGAGTGTGTGTTTACTTGATTAAAGCTTTTAAGCAAGATCAAGTATGTGTATTTGAAGAGTGTCTTCTTTTCATTGTAATTCTTGTTTTGCATCACTGCTGTGATTGAGGGAGAGTGAGTAGGACCTCATATCTAAGAGTTCTTAGGTAGAAGTTACACGGGTAGAGATTAGGTGAAAAGACTGTAACTTGAAGTTGTTTACTGAGAGTCTTTAAACTAATTATGTTTAGTGGATTTCCTTCCTAGCTTGGTAGCCCCCAGACGTAGGTGAGTTTGCACCGAACTGGGTTAACAATTGCTTGTGTCTCTTGCATTACTATTCTTTATCTTTTACCGTGTTTATATTTTTCAGATATTAGTGTCGTGACATTAACTTCGACATCTCATATCTGATACCAGAATTTCAAATATAATGCAACTATGGTGAAGGATTGTCAATAGGTTCCATTACCTACAGCGAGTTATGTCGTGAGCATTGCTGATGTTACTAAGGTGACCCGTAGCAGTTGAGTGTTTGGACCGGTATTCCCAAAAGATGTAGGAGATTCAACAATTGGGAAGAAGGTAGAAGTCCCTGCAGCAGATCCGATTAGCACTTCAAAGCGTTAGTCTAGTGAATCCAGCAATTTGAAGACTAATGATGATGATGAGGTACTTAGGTTGATAAAGAAAAGTGAGTTTAATATGGTGGAGCAGCTGCTCGAAACCCCCTAAAAAATTTTAGTACTGTCTCTATTAATGAATTGAGAAGCGCACAGGGAAGCACTGCAAAAAGTTCTTGAGCAAGATTTCGTGGAACATGATATTATGGTAGATCAATTCAATCATATTGTGGCTAACATCACTTCCTGGAGCAATCTCAGCTTCTGTGATGAAGAACTCCCTGAGGAGGGTAGGAATCATAATCTGGCTTTGCATATCTCCATGAATTGCAAAGATGACGCTTTATCCAATATTCTTGTTGACATCGGATCATCGTTGAATGTGCTGCCGAAGTCAACATTATCAAAGTTGTCATATCAAGGAGCGCCCATGAGGTATAGTGGTGTAATCGTCAAAGTTGTTGATGGTTCACGCAAAACAGTGATTTGTGAAGTGGATCTTCCGGTGAAGATAGGTCCGAGTGACTTCCAGATTACTTTCCAAGTAATGAATATTGTAAGATCCTAATTTTGACCCTAAGATCCCTCATGGCATCATATCATTGCTCATTGCATTGCATCAAGGATCATAACATGTGTGGCTCCTTAACCCTAGAGTGGGACTTGTGTGAGTTAGTTTGAGACCACCAAGCATGCTTGAATTGTATATTATTGCATTTCTTATCTTGTTTACTAACCAAAAGCACAATAATATGTCACTAACCTATTTTGTTTTGAAGCTCAAGTGATCATGTGTTCCCATGGTCCTAGGAGCTCCCAATCATATTATTGCTTTAGGCAATGAAAATGGTCCATAAAGCTCCTAATCATCATATATGTCTCCCAAGTATCTCAATTTTCCAATTTGATCAAGATAAACCAAAGGGCTTGAGACTTGTTTCCCAAGGAAACCCTATTTCAATTGTGCATTGCTCATGAAGCAACCTCAACCTATGATCAAATACAATCAAGGGAAGTTCTTTAATTCATTATTTTATGCATATATGAGCCTATTTTAGTATCCTCAATCATTCATTCATTAAGATTTGAAGTTTGGCCTTGAGAAGTTGACCAGTCAATTCATCTAACTAAACTGAGGATCCCTGAGACCTAACTTTTAATGTATTTGATAAATGAAAATGACCCCAAGATAAAAATTGTTCTTAAGAACCATATGAACAACTTTCATGTTCATCAAAAATCCATTTGAAACTTGGAAGGTCATAATTCATTTCAAAACATTATAGGTCATTTTGACTGAAACCCTAATTTTGGGTCAAATTCCCAAGGACCTAACTTCCTTATTTTTTATGATTTTTAGGTGATACCAATTGTGTTGGAAAGATTAAGATGTCTACTTCAAAGGTTATGTTGGACAAAATTTCATAATCCTAAAATAAACACATGTGATAATACAAAACATTATAGGTCACTTTGGACCAAAACCATTGATTTAGAAAAATGTCCAACTTCAAGTGCCCATAACGTTTTCATCCAAAATCCAAATGGTGCAAAATCAATGTCCACATTGATCATATTGAAACTATCTAGAACTTTTATGTTGGAGGTTTTTCCATTTGAGGCTTGTATCATTAAAACAGAAGGGCTTGAAGTTGGTCACTTTTGGAAAAAAAAATTCAAAGAAAACCTAGACATGTTTTGTACCTCAAACTTCAAGGCCAATTTTCATAAATTTCCAAACTCCAAATGAATTTTTGTCCAACATAGCTTTTGTTCCTTATGTCAATACCTTTCCAACCATTACTCACATGACCATGTTTGGATTTTCCATGTGGGACTTTCGAAGAAGTGAATGTTTATGACCAAATATGCAATTCACTTTGTAACTTGATGCATAAGCTAACAGCAGGCCTTTTGCACGTCCAAACCATCTCAGAATGATATCATCATGCTATTTCACTCAATTTTGGGCCTCACATGCGCCTGTACAGGCCCATGCATGGAGGACCCAATTCTCATGCACACGAGTAAATCACTTGCTTGCATCCATCTCAGCTTTAAATACATGCTCTCCCTCATTCAAATCTCAATCTTATGGTGATCTGAAACTCTGCTAGAATCAAAACCTAGCCTCACTAAAAGGAATTCCAATTTTCATTTCTCAATTTCAAGCTTGAATTTCAACACAATCAGTTGATCTTCAAGTCTTATTCCTTAGCCTTGCATTCATATTACATCTCAAGATCAAATTGGAAGCAAAAGTTTGAAGGAATCGTGTTGTTCAAAGTTGCTCTTCAAAGGTATAACACCAAACTGTTTTGATCTAAAGCTTGCTATACAATGTGAATTGCTTGTGTTTAAACTGTTTTCTGAAGTCCTCGAGCAAGAGGCAGGCCAATGGTGGTCTTGATTTCATGATTTGAAGCATTTCAGTTTGCATACCTGGATTTTCGAGCTCAGATTTCTCACTTAATAGAAACATTGAGCACAATCCAAAGTTACAGGGGTGATGTACATCACCCTATCTTCCTTTTGGTACCACGTTTGTTTATTTTCATTGAAGTTTCAAAACCTGCGCGTGGTGGTTGGAAGTTTTTTGCTGGCCAGAGAAGACGGTGGATTCCACCACCATCCCCACGTGGATGCATCATGGCCTTCAGATCTCTCTCCAACGTTTTAATCATGGCCTTTGGTTCATTTGACTTATTTTAATTCACTTTGTTTCGCGCTTGACTCATGACGATGGTACTCCAACGCCTCTGAGCCATTGGATAATGCCACGTCATTTAATGAAGTCAATCCAGCGCTCCTGGTTTTTTGCTATTTTCTATTTTCTGTTTTATTTTCCTTTAATTCCTTTTTATTTCAAAAATTCATAACTATTTTATTTGAAGTCACAAAAATATGAGACCAATGGCAAAAAAATTCTTGAAAAATCTAGTTTCATAATCTGATTTTTAATTATTTTTGTGACGTCATTTAATATTTTTTGTGAATTACTTTATTTTTAATAGTTTTTTTAATTCATTTTAAATACTTTTTGATATCTGAAAATTCCAAAAATATTTTCTTAACACATATGGATCATGATAAGTCTATGAAAAATAGTCTCATCAATTTCTTAATTGATTTGAGATTTATTTGAGATTTTAATTCATTTGTGTTATTTTTTATTATTTTTAATTGTTTTAAAATAGTTTTTGTTTTCAAAAATTGCTGAGAAAATTTGTCAAACCTTGTTTGACCATGTTAGACCTATGATGATTCAATTGGACTTGTTGAAGTTGATTTGAATTGAATTTGAGGTTTGACCATATTTTGTCCATTTTAATTTTGCATTTATTTTAATTCTAAAAATACCAAAAAAAATATGTTTGACTTTGTTGACTTCTAATCTTCATTTCTCTTCTGTGTTACATTGGTTGATGATGATTTGATTCACATTTGATCATTGTGTTTCGATTATGTCATTTGAATTCTCCTTTTATTCATTTCATCTTCATCTCACTTCTTCTTTTTATTTTGGGCCAATGAGTTAATGATTTGTGGTTGGTCTTGACATATGAGAGGCTTAACCTTCTTTGATCCAAATCAAACTCAACTTGATCAAAGATCAAGTGAGTTGCTTTGGGTCCAAGATAGGTTGCTTCTTGGTCAAGCAAACAACCTAAAGTCCATACAAGGCTTTCCTCTTTTCTTTTGGCATGGCAAGTTGTAGGAGCTTGGCTTACTAGTCATGATCTCTAACTTGTGTTTATTTGCTTATAGTTTTATTGACCGGCCTCAGATAGGTGTGACTACTACATTAGTCCACTTACGATTGCTTAACATAGCGATAAATTGTCTTATGACACACTAACATTAACTACTAACTACTAAGTTTAATTCAAGCATTTAATTTTGTTGCAATTTACTTTAATGCAATTTACTTTCTTGCTCATTAATTCATATTGCTTTTCCCTTTGCTCACTTTAGCGCATATTTTATGTTTATGTCATTTTCCTTTTGCTCATTTAAGCTTATTATTGTATATAAATATATTGTGGTCTTGTGATTTGTTTTGTCTTTGTTTGTGTGAACCCAATGCAAAAAGGAGAAAGGACTTAGAATTAGGACCTTACCTGTGCTTAAAGGAGTTCAAGAGCAACTAGGCCTCATGCCTTTAGAATTCTAAATTGGTTAAAGAGCAACTAGGCCTCATTCCTTTAGAATGCGAAATCTTAAAGTTGACTTTAAAGGACCCCAAATCTAAACTCATTCTTTGTCCATTCCTCTTATTATGTTGGGAACTTTTTTTTATGTTTGTTTTTGTGTGATAGGGATTCCATCTTGAGATAGTAAGAAGGACCAATGTCATGAGTAACCAAGTTAAGAGAGACAAGCCAAATGGAGATCCTAGGAGCTTGAATATAATATTTGATTGATTGCTTGAGTTATTTTCTAAGTCCTAAGGAAAGGAGCATCTTGAATCATCTCTATGATGTCAAGAAAAAGGAACTCCAAGGGTTTTATCTCTTCTCTCATCTTTGCATGTTTAGGACTAGCCATTCTCTTCTTCTCTCCACTCTAACCCAAGCCAAACTCTTTTTGTTGCAAACTTTGACATTGTTTTTAAATTAGAAACCTAGGCCTTATGCCTTTGATTATTTTCAAACACTTTTCTCCAATACTCATTTGTGAATAAACCTTAATCCAACTTTGACTTCATTTTGTAAATACACCTAACTTGTAAATATAACTCACTTTAAGTGATTTTTGTGGTTCCAATGGCCACCTTTGTTAAAACATTTTCATAAACATTAGCCATAGGTTTGAGTTATCATAGTGGTTGGTGTAAGTGTAAGACCATAATTTTGACCCTAAGATCCCTCATGGCATCATATCATTGCTCATTTGCATTTGCCTCAAGGATCATAGCATCTTGGCTCCTTTACCCTAGGGGTGGGACTTGTGTGAGTTGGTTTGAGACCACCAAGCATGCTTGAATTGTATATTATTGCTTTTCTTATTTTTTTTACTAACCAAAAGCACAATAATATGTCACTAACCTTGCTTGTTTTGAAGCTTGAGCAATCATGTGAACCAAGGCTCCTAGGAGACCCCCATACTCATTGAAGTGGCCAAATGAAGTTTAAAGCAAGCATGACAATGGTTCCCAAAGCTCTCAATCATCATATATGCCTCCAAAGTATCTCAATTTGTCAATTTGATAAATATAAACCAAATGGCTTGAGGATTGTTTCCCAAGGAAACCCTAATTCAACTGTGCATTGACTGTGCCTTGCTCATGAAGCAACCTCAACCTATGATCAAATAAAATCAAGGGAAGTTCTTTAATTCATCATTTTATGCATATATGAGCTTATGTGAGTGTCCTCAATCATTCATTCATCAAGATTTGAACTTTGGCTTTGAGAAGTTGATTAGTCAATTCATCTAACTATTTAGAAATCCACTGAGACCTAACTTTTGATGTGTTTGTCAAATGATGATGACCCCAAGAGAAACAATGTTATTAAGAACCTTATGAACAACTTTCATGTTCATTAAAAATTTATTTGAAGCTTGGAAGGTCATCATTCATTTCAAAACATTATAGGTCATTTTGAATGAAACCCTAATTTTGGGTCAACTTCCCAAGAACCTAACTCACTCATTTTTCATTTTTTTGGGGTGGGACCAAGTGCATTGGAAAGTTTAAGATGCATAATTCAATTTTTATGTTGGACAAAATTTCATAATCCAAAAAGAAACACATGTGATAATACAAAACATTATAGGTCACTTTGGACCAAAGTCATTGAAATGTGAAAAAGTCCAACATCAAGTGCCCATAACATTATCATAAAAAATCCAAATGATGCAAAATTTAAGTGCAAATTTTCTTGAAAATACATACAACTTTTATGTTTAAGGTTTTGTCATTTGAGGCTTGCATCATTGAAACAGAAGGGTTTGAAGTTGGTCCATTTTGGCAAAATTTCCATATACATGTTTTGTACCTTGAACTTCATGACCAGTTTTCAATATTTTCCCAACTCCAAATGTATTTTTGTTCAACATAACATTTGTTACTCATGTCAAGACCTTTCCAACCATTACCCACATGCCTATGTTTCAATTTTGCAAATGGCATTTTCGAAGAGGAGAAGTTTTGGTTTCAATTATGCATAACATGATAAAACTCCATGCACAAACTTACACCTTACAATATGCACGTCCAATTTCATTTGCGTGATGTTTAGCACTTAATTTCCATTGCTTTTGGGCCTCCCATGCGCCTGTACAGGCCCATGCATGGAGGACCCAACTTCACATGCACACGAGTTTCTTCATGACTTGCACCAGCCTTGCCTATAAATAGAAGCTTCATTTCACTTCATTTGGGAACCTAAAGGCGTCTGAAATTCTGCGCAAGTGAAACCCTAACCCTCCATTAAAGGAATTTTGATTTTTTTCTAAATTTTTCAAGTTCAAATTTCAACTTCATTGGTTGATCTTTGAACTTCAATTCCTTAGCCTTGCTTCCTTGCTACCTCAAGAACAAGTTGCACTAAAGATTTGGAGTGGATCAAGCATTGAAAAGTTGCACTTCAAAGGTTGATTCTCAAACTATTTTCCTTCGAATCTCCTTGGATATTGATCATTTTTCGTGTTGGTTCGTACCTCTAAAGTCCTTACGTGAGAGGCAATTGATTTGTGCATTTAATTTTGTGAATTGAGTAAGTTCAGATTGAACACCATATTTTTCCATCTCAGATTTCTCTCCCTATAGCGATCTTGAGTGGAGACTAAGGGCACAGGGGTGATGTACATCATCCCAACTTTCTAATGATATATGGATCGTGAGTTTTGGTGAAGGTTTTGAAACCTGCAACTCTTGCCGGAACAGTGAGTCTCACCGGAGAAGACGGTGGTTTCCACCACCGTCCCCACGTGGATGAGTTCCTGGCCTTTGGATCTTTGTTTCCATATCTAATCTTAGCCCTTGGTGGTTATGACTTTCATTTAATCCATGTATTTCGCTGTTGACTATGGATAACCATACGCGCGCGCCTCTGGTTCCTTGGATCAGCCACGTCAATTAATGAGCGTTGATCCAAGTGTTGTGGTTTATTCCAATTTTTAATTTCTGTTTTAATTTTCTTTTATTCCAATTATTTTTAAAAATTCATAACTTCTTTATTTAGAATCACAAAAATATGGGACCAATTGCAAAAAAAAATTCTTGAATTCTAGTTTATAAAAATGATTTTTAATTATTTTTGTGATTCCATTTAATAATTTTTATGAATTATTTCATTTTTGATTGTTTTTAATTCATTTAAAAAACTTTTCAATATTCAAAAATGCCAAAAATATTTTCTTAACATCTTTGAATGATGATGAATCTATGAAAAATATTCTCATTAATTTCTTAATTGATTTGAGATTTATTTGAGATTTTAGTTCAATTATGTTATTTTTCTTCATTTTTAATTGTTTAAAATTAGTTTCTGTTTTCAAAAAATGATGAATTTTTTTTGTCAAACCTTGTTTGACCATGTTGAACTTATGATGATCCAATTGGACTTTTCCAAGTTGATTTGAATTGGATTTGAAGTTTGATCTTTATTTGTTTATTTTAATTCAAGTATTATTTTAATTCCAAAAATTACCAAAAATATTTTTATTGTTTCTTGACTTCTAAGCTTCATCTCACTTCTATTTACCATTGATTGATGTTGATTCCATTCATGTTTGATCAATATGTGTTGGTTATGTCATTTGAATTTCAATTATGTATATTCCATTTCTTCTTCTTCTGCTTCTTTTTTTGTTTTTGATCAATGAGTTAATGATTGGTGGTTAGCCTTGACATATGAGGGGTTAACCTTCTTTGATCCAAATCAAATTCATCTTGATCAAAGATCAAGTGAATTGCTTTGCATTAGAGATAGGTTGCTTCTTGGTCAAGCAAAAAACCTAAATCCATACAAGATCATTCTTCTTTTCTTTTGGCATGGCAAGTTGTAGGAGCTTGGCTTACTAGTCATGGTCTCTAACTTGTGTTTGTTTGCCTATAGTTTTATTGACCGGCCTCAGATAGGTGGGACTACTACATTAGTCCACTTACGATTGCTTAACATAGCGCTAAATTGCCTTATGGCACACTAACACTAACTACTAATCACTAAGTTTTAATTCAAGCATTTAATTCTTGCAATTTAACTTAATGCAATTTAATTTCTTGCTCATTAATTCATTTGTCGTTGCCCTTTGCTCACTCGAGCTCATGTTTATGTTAATGCAATTTGCCTCTTGCTCACTTGACCACATTATTGTGTATATACTATTGCCTTGTGCTTGTTTTGTTTTTGTTTGTGTGAACCCAATGCAAATGGAGAAAGGACTTAGTTTTAGGACCTTGCCTATGCTAAATGGAGTTTCAAGAGCAACTAGGCCTCATGCCTTTAGAATGCTAAATATGTTGAAGAGCCACTAGGCCTCATGCCTTTAGAATGCTTAATCTTGAAGATGACATTGAAAGGACCCTAGTTCTAAACTCACTCTTGTCCATTCTTTTATTTGCATTGTGGAACTTTTTGATTTGTGTGTTCTTGTGTGATAGGGATCCTAAACTTGAGCCAATTAGAAGAACCATTGTCATGGACATCCATGATAAGAGATACAAAAGCCAATTGGAAGATTCCTTGGAGCTTGATTGATTATTTGCTTGATTGCTTGAGTTATTTGCTTATTGCTTGCTAAGTCCAAAGGAAAGGAGCAACTTGGATCATCTTTATGATCTCAAGAAGAGAACTCCAAGTGGTTTTATTTCTCTTCCCTCATCTTTGCATGTTTAGGATCTAGCCCTTCTCTTCTTCTCTCCACTCTAACCCAAGCCAAACTTTTGTGCAAACATTAACATTGCTTTCCAAATTAGAAACCTAGGCACTATGCCTTTGATTTTTCAAACTCATATCATAACACTTATTTTGAATTGAATCTTAAGTCAACTTAGACCTTATTTTGTGAATACTTTTCATTTGTAAATACAACTCACTCAATTGTTTTTGTGGTTCCATTGACGATTTGTGTTAAAGCTTTTCATAAAAATTAGCTATTAGGTTTGTGTTATCTTAGAAGTTGATATAATACTCACCTGTATCCTTAATGATGGACTATAAGTCTTCCATGCTTATTATAGGGTTAAACTCTCACTAGCATGTTGAAGCTCTCCTCACATGGTGGATCTGTGGTTTTAGGTTGAGTTTTCTCCCTTTGATAACAAAAGACCTTAGGGCTTTTGACCAATCAATTCACCAACTTCTTTTGAGATTTTTACCCCGAACTACGAGGTTCTGATCCTACTCCTTTTTAAGATGGTACGTAGGTGTCGCACCTCGAAAAAATGAGAACACGACTTAGCAAAGCGCAATCGCACGATCGCAATGATGGACTGAACAGAGTCGCCACCGAACTTTATTTATTCCTAAAAAGGAAAGGGGAAATATCGATAAAACCCAAGAAAGAACGACAATGATTATTGGTCGTCGCAACCAAATCAGGGTTCGGGAGTCGATTACGCGAGGGGAAGGTATTAGCACCCCTCACGTCCGTTGTACTCAACGGGAACCATTAGGTCAGTTGTGTGCGTTAGTGTTAGTTTAAAATGTTAGGCCTTAAGTTATTAGGTGGGAAAGAAAGAATAAAAGAGAGGAGAATGTTTTTGAATTTTTGACGAAGGACTAAACCTAAGTTTTTTATTAGTGGGCCAGACAAGATTTACAAATCCTGCTCCTACGTATCTCAACAGAGAAATCAAGGCTTACGTAGTTATGGGTAGAAAAATGTTTGTTTGTTGGTCGATTTTAGCAAAAGCTATATTGTATCAATCGACGAAAACATTGTTTTACCCAAAACAGATGAGGAGCGGACGTATACCACACATCGAATGGATTTGCATATCAACATTCGGAAAAACGTCACTTATCTCAACTCAATAATTGTGGCCGAAACATTGTTTTGCATCATCTCGAGATAAGATGTCCTTCGTTTATGAAAATGGTTTTCTTCTGATTAACCGCACGACGGCGAAAAAAAGAGTTTGATTGGTTGGATGTATTTTGAGTGATGGCAAGAACTTGGATGAGCGAGATATCCATCTTGAATCCTAGACTCGGGAGTGCGTGGTATCCACCACGTTCTATTTCCATCTTACTGGAAAAAGTATTTAATAAAGATTAAGTGTTTTGAGGTTTGATTGAGAAAGGGTTTGAAGAAACCGCATTGACAATTTTAAATGATGGCGAGAGCTAAGATGGGCGAGGCATCCACCTCGAATCTTAATCTCAGGAGTGCACGGTATCCACCATGTTCCATTTCCATCTTTATTGAAAGGGGTTAAGATAGGAATTAAGTATTTTGGAGTTTGAAAGACGAGTACTTGTGACTTACAAGCTCTTACAGCTTGCGGTCTAATACTCGGGACTACGTCTGGATATTCCACCCAGGTAGTCTATTTCTTCCAACTTATTGAGAAAAGAAGTTTCAATATTTACAAATATTTTGAAGAGAAGACGAATACATAGGGATTACAAGCTCTTACAACTTGAGCCTAATATTCGGGATTACGACTGGATATTCCATCCAGGTAATCTTTTTCTTCCAATTTTATTAAGAAAATGGTTTGCATATTTACAAGTGTTTTGAAGAGAAGACGAACACTTATGGCTCACAAGCTCTTACAACTTGGACCTAGCATTCAGGACCACGATTGGATATTCCATCCAGGTAATCTTTTTCTTCCAACTTTATTAAGAAAATGATTTGAATAATGGAGTGTGGGGAAGAGAAGACGAATATTTGTGGCTTGCAAGCTCTTACAGCTCGAGTCTAATATTCGGGATTATAGCTGGATATTCCATCCAGGATAATCTTTTTCTTCCAATTTTAATAAAAAAATGGTTTGAAATTAAATTGATATGATCAATGTACGAAAATTTGGAACTATTTATTTGAAAATGATTGAAACTAGTTTAGAAATGATGTGGATTAATTTTTGAAAATATGGTGAAAAGGGTTTTAAATGGAGATTGTTAGTAAGACGGAATGCAATACTAGAGAAACTAAAATGGGAATACTTATGTATATGAAATGAACATGGATATAGATAATACCTAATTAAAATACCAAACACATGAAAATCGATCAAACCAAACATCAAATAATTTACTAATTAAATGAAATTTAAACATCTTTATTAAATAAACTTCTAATTAATTAATTAACTAAAAAAATGATGAGAGCTTATTCATGAAAAATGGAGTGTCTAAAGGAAAAATTTGGGCCTAAAGCCCAATCCCATAAAGATCCACAAAAACAAAGAAAATATAATCTAAATTTAATAAATAAATAAATAATATAAAAGAAAAGGAGCTGAAACATGGGGTGGGGCGGCACACCCCTTCCATCATTTATTTTGAAATTTAAAACCACCCTATCACAAAGGGACACATGGCATGGCCGTAAAAAGCAAAACCAAAAAAAACATAATGGGTTCATGAAGAAAGTGTAAAAACGCAGGGACAGAACACTCACTTCTCAACGGTTACCTTTTTTAGTAGTAAAAAAATGACTCAGTTTAACCTTTCTCAAGCTCTTCCGCACTCTCATCTCTTTCACTCTTCCTCGATCTTACCCTCTTCTCATGCTCTTTCTCTCTCTCTTTCGATCTAGTCTATAATGGTGACAAGCAGTAAACAAAGGAAAAGAACAATCATGCTCTCTTCTTCCTCTTTGTATCCATAAAATCCCCTTCTGCATGGTGAGTTTCTCGCTTTACAACGGTGAATCCGTGATGGCTATGAGCGGTGTTTGAATTGTTGGGAGGAATCATGGACGAAGCTTGTTCTGCCGCTGTTGAACGAGATGGTGGTGAGTGGACCGGTGAAAAGCGGTGGTGATGCGTACAGTGAGATTGTCGCGACGAGTAGCTCTCGCCGGTTTTAAAGGAGGTGAAGAACTTATGCGGTTGTTTCAGAGGAAGCTTGTTAATGGTGGGGTTTGGGTATTCCAGGCGGCGGCGTGGCTTGCGGTTAGTTTGAAGAAAGTGGTTTATGGGTGGTTTCGGTTCCGGCGGAAGAATTTTGTGGTGCCGTCGTGGTGGTTTCCGTGAGTGGCGGTTGACAGGGAGAGGAAGTGGAGGTAGCATTGCGGAGTCAAAAAATGGTGAAGTTTGGTGTATGATAGTTCGGTTATGAAGGCTTTTCGGTGGTGAATCACATGGGGTTATAGTGGATTTTGAAGGGATAACAGTGAAACACAAAAAGTGTTGTTCATGTGGGTTCAGATGGAATGCAAGCGATTCGCCGGAAACATGAATCGAAGGTGGAAATGTGGGTCTATGTGTTGTTGTTGTTGTGTAGGAGGTATTCAAGTGTTATTTGGAAAGATGGAGGCCTTGTTTTTGTGTTCGTGAAGGTGAGGTTCACAGTTATGGTGGTGGTTATCCTCCTTCTGTAGCGTTCTCCTCCTCTGATTCTACGAGCAAGCTGAATATCCTTGGGCATTATGGTAACTCTCTTAGCATGAATAGCACACAAGTTGGTGTCCTCAAAGAGTCCAACAAGGTAGGCCTCAGCAGCTTCTTGCAATGCAAGAACGGCATGGCTCTGGAAACGAAGGTCAGTCTTGAAGTCCTGAGAAATTTCACGAACCAACCTCTGGAAAGGGAGCTTCCTGATCAAAAGCTCAGTACTCTTCTGATATTTCCTAATCTCACGAAGAGCAACAGTTCCAGGGCGATAATGATGTGGCTTCTTGACACCACCAGTAGTTGGTGCAGACTTACGTGCAACCTTGGTTGCAAGTTGCTTCCTTGGTGCCTTTCCACCTGTAGGCTTACGAGCGGTTTGCTTCATACGAGCCATTGCAAATTGATTTGGTAAAAATGGAGAGAGATATTAGGGATTGTGTTGATTTGTTTTGAGTTTCAAACAGTTATGGTGATTGGAATGTGCATTGCAACGGTTGTGTAGAGGAATAGGGGTGGTATGAAGTTAGCACAGTGAGGGAGTTCTTCGGAGGTTTGAGAAGGAGGTAGACATCTCATGGATGCCTTTTTCTTTTCCCTGTCTTGTAACCAGTTCCTCTCTTCTTAATTGAGCCCTTTCTTAAAATTCAATTTCAAGTCTTATTTTGCAAACAGGTTAACAACACTTTTTCTTTTCTGATCACAAGGTCCCCTTTTCCATTCTTGGGTAACGTAGATTTCCAATTGTATAGATTGATTTTCTCTATTTCCCAAAAGCAAGATGTCGCATGTAATGTTTTTGTGTGTCTCCTCCTTCAAATAGTACACATATTATATTACTAGCTTCATCGATATTACCCACCAAATAAAAGGCTTGCCGTTAAGATGATTTGTGATTTAGAAAGAGTTTAAAACAATTAAATGCAAATAAAATTAAATAATTTAAAACAACTTAAATTAAAACAACAAGAGAATTAACCCTATTTATTTTTCTAAACATTTTGATAAAAAGTGAAATAAATTGACTAAAAAATGAATAAAATTTGAGCGTGAAAATGCCTGGAACATCAAAATGAGTGCACCAAAATGATCAGTGCGAAATAAATTTATTGGAAAAATACAGCGTTTCTTTTAATTTTGAAATAAATTTTGACCGGTTAAATAGGCTCGAGCTGATCAAAAAGTGGCCGAAAAAATTAGCTAAAAAATAAATCTAGCATACCAGATTAAACTACGCGAAACATAGATTAATAAAATTGATGTCTAGAAGCTTAATTTTAAAATTTTTCGTCCACTGATTTGACGCACATCCGTTGATTAATTCAACCGGTTTGTCTGTAGATCCGAAAAAATTATTTCGACTGATATTTTAGGCACTATGCGGTATGGAATGCATGGTATGCTATGTAGACATGCAATAGCTATGATGAATGTATTGAATCAACGATTCAGGGTCAAAATTGGGGTGTGACAGTAGGCAATGGGTTTATCCATTCAAACACAAAATTGTAAATAAATTGTATATTCTTTTCTCATCTCCCTAATCATGTTTGCACAAATATTTTCAGAAATACCAACCTACCTTACAACATTTGTAAAAAGGGCTCCCTTAGAGTACTAAGGATGTTTTTGGTGCTTAAAACCTTCCCATTGCATAACCAACCCCCTTACCCAGGTCTCTGATATTTTTATTAGTTTATGATTTGATAAAACTTCTCGGTTTTTGTTCGCTTTCTAACCTTTCCTTTGGATAAATAGAAGTGCGGTGGCGACTCGAATTGTATGATTTACTTTTGATTTAGTCAATAAATCTAAAGGTAACAAATACCCCACAACAGAAAAGTGGCGACTCTGCTGGGGATCTTTTGCCTAGTGGGTTTTGCCTACTTTTTACCTTTGTTGTGTTGTATGTTTATATTATTTGTGACATATTTTTGTACAAATTTGGGATGACTGTATTGATTGTAATGTATGAATTGTTTGATATATCAATTGCTTGTGTGCTTGGTGGTCTCTTGTGAGATGAGTTCTATACCCGAACTCGAGTGCACTTATGAGAGGAGATGGCATAGTCTTATTGACTTGTGTGGAGTTATTCCTTAGCAAGTTGACTTGCAAGCCCATTCACTTGGTGGAGGTTATGTTGGGATCAATAATGTCACACGAGTAGTCGTGGTTAGGCATTACTCTTTCCAATATATGCCTTAGAAGCCAAGGACCTTAGATTACCTAGGCCATAGTGGCCTATTTTAGGACGTAGTGCGAAGGTCGTTTAAGTGTAAGATTTGATACGATTGTTACGCGATACTACACTCATAAGAGTCTCTCTTGAGAATATTTTTGGAATACGAGTAGTCATTTATCCGATAATATCCGAAAGATGGGATGATGACTATAGGAACCTCTTGTAGAACATGTTTGTCAGGTTTAATGATAGTACACTCCCTTTGGGTGGTCCTTAACCAAGACTCCATGCTCGGGACTTGCAACAAAACCTTGATTCGCGGTTGATCAGTTCTCGTATATCCTTAATATCAATGGAACTTGGGTGTTGATAAGGTGTAAACCATAATCCACCAAAATGGATGATTGATATTAAGGATGACTTGATCCATCCCGTGACCTTTGTGTGGTGTGTTTTGCTTGATCCTTGAGTGTGATTGTTGCATCCATGCATTCATGCATTCATACACATCCATATCATCAACAATGAAAAAGTTTTCAAGGAACTTAAGAGGTGTATTTGCAAATTTCCAGACATGGATAAGCAAAGAAGGAATAAGAAGAAGTACAGTTTCAAACAACCCAACTTGAAAGAATTAAGGATTTTTACATCCTATGTATTAGATCCCTTGGAGTTCAAAGCTCGCCATGGGAAGCTTTTGTCTATTCTTGCTACTCAGGTGGATGAAGGTCTGATGAGTGTGTAGGTGCAGTTCTATGATCCCTTGTATCGTTGCTTCACTTTCCCGGATTTCCAACTTTTGCCTACGCTTGAGGAGTATGCCTATCTTGTGGGTATACCTATCTTAGATCAGTTGCCGTTCAGTGGCTTGGAGAGAGTTCCTTCTTCCCAAGAGATTGTTGATCTGTTGCATATAGATGTATCTAACATTGTTGCTCATATGACTACCAAAGGTGGAATTCAAGGTCTCCCATCTGATTTCCTCATTGCCAAAGCTACTTTGTTTGGGAAGGCCATGAGTAAGGACGCCTTTGAAGCCATATTTGTACTTCTCATCTATGAGCTAGTGTTATTCCCCAACATCGACAATTTTGTGGATGTGAACGCTATTAGGATTTTCTCTACTCTTAATCCCGTTCCTACTCTGTTGGGTGACACTTATTTCTCTTTGCATATGAGGAATGCAAAGGATGGTGGTACCATTGTGTGCTGTTTGCCTCTGTTGTACAAGTGGTTTATTTCGCACTTGCCACAGACGCTCGCCTTCAAGGAGAACAAAGGATGTCTACGGTGGTCCACGGGACTTATGTCTCTCACTAATGATGATATCTTTTGGTATAACCGTGTGTACGATGGTGTGCAGATTATTGACTCTTGTGGTGAATTCTCCAATGTGCCTCTTCTTGGTACATGTGGTGGGATTAACTACAACCCTGTTTTGGCACGTCGTCAGCTTGGGTTCCCCTTAAAGGATAAACCTAATAAAATTCTGTTAGAAGGTTTGTTCTTTCAAGAGGGTAAAGATCCCCAAAACTTGAAGGGCAGGATGGTCCGAGCTTCGCGCAAGATTCATAGGAAGGGAAGGAAAGAGCTTGGTCTGAAGAATTGTATTGCTTTGGAACCCTACACCTCATGGGTTAGGAGGAGAGCTTCTGAGTACCGCATGCCCTATAACTACCCGAGACCTACACCTATGGTTATGGTTGGGCCTTCAACCCTCCCTAACCAAGGAGTAGAGGAGTTGAGAGATGAAGATCGTTCACATGCTTGGGTTCGTGAGCGAGAGGAGCTACTTCAGCAGCTTAGAGATAAGGATGCTTTGATAGAGTTTCTGGAGCATCAGGTTATCGATGAGCCTGGTGATGTGGTGACTTCTCTTCTTCCTCAGGCTTCCAGGTTTTGGAAGAGGAAGTATGATCGACTCCCCAAGGAGAAGGCAGATATGGAGGCAGCCTTTAAGAGAGAGGTGAAGAGGCTTCGTGCAGCTTATCTTTCGGTCTCGAAAGCTTTGGACGATTGTTTCTAGGGTTCCATAGGATGTTCATTTTCCTTCTCTCTTGTATTGTATTTGGTTACCAAGACTGTACTTCTCTGGTGTAAAACTTTTTCCATATATTATTGATATGATTATTCCGTATATGTCTAAATGATTAATATTTTCAAAATATTTGCAAATAGAACTCTAAAAGTTCCTCTGATTAAAAATAAAATCATATTAAGAAGCATTGCATGCATAAGTAGGTTTTGTTCCAGGGCTTCTTGTTCAGTGGTCTAACTTTGTGTTCTTAATTTATTTTAAAGACAAGCTGATGCACCGGTACTATACCAGAGCCAACTCATCAAAGCTAATGGATCACCTCGAGCAAGAAAACAGAGAACTCAAGGAGGAAGTGGCTAGATTGACTGCCCTGATGGAGTCATTCATGGCCGCCCAAAGCCAGTCTTCTCCAATGCCTTCAACTCCTCCCCAAAGGACGGTCATTTCAGAGGTTGCTTCCTCTACCGTGCCTGCTGCCATTGCTCATTTAGCTCCGTCTGCTATGCAACCCAGGTTTCCCTGGGGGATGCCTGCTAATTTTGTTCCAGAGGGTCTCGCCCCAACTTTTGCTTCTCTGCCGGCATCTAGCCCAGTCCTTGCTATGCCACCTCCAATCGTGCATACTTTGCCGAGAGTTGATGACACCATTTATCACTCTGAGCCATCTGAGGGCCCAGATGTCTACGAGAAAATGGACGCTATGAATGATCAAAAGAACTGATGCTGCTGATAGTGCTGCTCGTCCTATGGGAAATTCATCTGAGGGCCCAGGCTGGCACCAAAAGAACTGATGCTGCTGATAGTGATGCTCGTCCTATGGGAAATTCTTCTCCGAATCCGGCACTTGCTGTTGATAGACCTGCCATAACTGCTAGAGCTCCTGTCCCTTTTGGCCAAAATGGCATGTTGAAAGAGGACTGTGATGATATGTTAAGGCTCATCAAAAGGAGCGAATATAATGTTGTAGATCAGCTGCTACAAACTCCATCAAAGATATATGTGTTGTCTTTGTTGATGAACTCCGAGCCACACCGCGAGGCTTTGCAGAGGGTGTTGGTGTGGCGTACATGGATCATGACGTCACCATAGAACAGTTTGATAGCATTGTTGCAAACATTACTGCTTGTAACAATTTGAGCTTCTGTAATACTGATCTTCCCGAAGAGGGAAAAGGCCACAATTTGGCACTACACATCTCTATGAACTGCAAGGATGATGCCTTGTCTAATGTGCTGGTAGACACAAGATCATCCCTGAATGTGTTGCCAAAATCCACTCTGGCGAAACTTTCATACCAGGGGCCTGCCATGAGGCAAAGTGGAGTGGTTGTCAAAGCTTTTGATGGATCCCGAAAGACTGTGATTGGCGAGGTTGAGCTCCCAATCAAGATAGGACCTAGTGACTTCTAGATCACTTTCCAGGTCATGGATATCCACCCATCATATAGCTGTTTGTTAGGCAGACCATGGATTCACGAGGCAGGCGCCGTGACATCCACCCTACATCAAAAGTTGAAGTTCGTGAAGAACAAGAAGTTGGTGGTGGTAGGGGGAGAGAAGGCTCTCTTGGTAAGCCATTTGTCTTCCTTTTCTTACATTGATGTTGAGGATAAGGTTGGGACGCCGTTCCAAGCCTTATCTATTATTGATCCTTCTAAGAAAGGAACTTCTTCATTTGCATCCTACAATGATGCGAAGTTGGCCATTGAGCATGGCACAACTACTGGTTTAGGACAAATGATTAAGCTGGAAGACAATAAATCTGGGGCTAGCATAGGGTATTCTTCAGGAACTTTCAACAAGCACGGTCTATTTCAGAGTGGTGGTTTCATCCACACGGTCGAAGACCAGGAAGCAGCTGCTATAGGGGAAGATGATGCAGAGGAAGATTCTGGCAAGTTTGTCATCCCTGGAGGAGTCTGCAATAATTGGGTCGCTGTTGATGTTCCAACAGTTCTCCATAAGTCCACGTAATGTTCATTTTTTGAAAACCCTTCTCCCACGCCAAAAGGAGAAGTGATGACATTGTTGGCACATAAATACAATGATATTCATTGAATAAGTTCATGTTAAATGTTTGTTTTTCCAAATTATTTTCACTTTTTGCTTTTTGCATGAAATTGGCAATCACAAAAAACCCTAAAGAAGAATAAAATCAATCTTTTCATCTACATAATGATTTGCCTTGTTTGAATTCTAAAATCTCTTTTATATCCATAATCATTATGCAGGTTGATCAAACCCATTGAACATAATGATCCAACACCATCTCCCAACTTTGAGTTCCCTGTATTTGAGGCCAAGGAAGATGATGCTGGAGAGATTCCTGACGAGGTTACCCATCTACTTGAGCATGAAGAGAAGATCATTCAGCCACACCTTGAGAATCTGGAAACAGTCAAGTTGGGGTCTGAAGATTGTGTTCGTGAGGTGAAGATTGGGGCACTCCGGTGAGAATCTGTGAAGAAGGGGTTGATTGAGTTGCTATGAGAATATGTCGACGTCTTTACCATGGTCATATGAAGACATGCCTGGTTTGGATACTAATATCGTGCAACATTTCCTGCCTTTGAAGCCTAAGTGTGTGCCTGTGAAGCAGAAGCTCAGAAGAACTCATCTTGATATAACAGTGAAGATTAAAGAAGAAGTTCAGAAGCAAATTGATGTGGGGTTTCTGGTGACTTCTACATATCCTCAATGGATGGCCAATATTGTGCCCGTGCCTAAGAAAGATGGAAAAGTCCGAATGTGTGTGGACTATAGAGACTTGAATAAAGCTAGTCCGAAAGATGATTTTCCTCTACCACATATTGATATGTTGGTAGATAATACAACTAAATTCAATGTCTTCTCATTTATGGACGGATTTTCCGGTTATAATCAGATCAAAATGGCACCCAAGGATATGGAGAAGACAACATTCATCACACCTTAGGGAACATTCTGTTATCGAGTGATGCCCTTCGGTTTGAAGAATGCTGGAGCCACGTATCAACAAGCTATGACTACCTTGTATCTATGATTGTGGTGAAATTCTGGAATGAAGTCCCCAATGTTACTATGATGCGCTTGGATAGACCAGCTCATGTATTTGCAGTTGAAGAAGTTAAAGATGATAAGCCTTGGTATTATGATATCAAGTGTTTTCTTCAGAGTCAGATTTACCCGCCTGGGGCATCTGTTAAACATAGGAAGACTTTGAGGAGATTATCTGGAAATTTCTACCTCAATGGCGATATGCTTTATAAGAGGAATTTTAACATGGTTCTGCTCAAATGCGTGGATAGACACGAAGCGAACCTGTTGATGATTGAAGTCCATGAGGGTTCATTTGGTTCTCATTCCAATGGACATGCAATGGCAAAGAAGATGTTGAGAGCAAGCTACTATTGGCTGACAATGGAGTCTGACTACTGCAAATATGTGAAGAAATGCCACAAGTGTCAAATTTATGCGGATAAGATTCATATCCCCCCGACACTTCTGAATGTGATTTCATCACCATGGCCTTTCTCTATGTGGGGAATTGACATGATAGAGCCAAAGGCGTCCAACGGTCACAGGTTTATTCTCGTAGCAATTGATTACTTCACCAAGTGGGTTGAAGCGGCATCATATGCGAATGTGACCAGGCAGGTAGTTGTGAAGTTTATCAAGAATCAACTCATATGCCATTATGGTGTGCCAGACAAGATCATTACTTATAATGGATCTAACTTGAACAACAAGATGATGAAAGAGCTGTGTAGCGAGTTCAAGATTGCACATCATAATTCTTCTCCCTACAGACCCAAGATGAATGGGGCTGTTGAAGCTGCTATCAAGAACATCAAGAAGATTATTCAGAAGATGGTAGTTACGTACAAAGATTGGAATGAGATGCTGCCATTTGCTTTGCATGGTTATCGTACATCTGTCCGCACTTCAACAGGGGCAACCCCTTTCTCCCTGGTATATGGCATGGAGGTTGTGCTCCCCGTGGAGGTTGAGATCCCATCAATGCGAGTCTTGATGGAGGCCAAGTTGACTGAGGCTGAATGGGTTCAGAGTCGTTATGACCAGTTGAACTTGATTGAAGAGAAGAGATTGATGGCCATGTGCCATGGTCAGTTATATCAGCAAAGCATGAAGAAATCCTTTGATAAGAAGGTCAAGCCAGGTGTATTCCGAGATGGTGACCTTGTGCTCAAGAAAGTTTTATCTTTCGCGCCCGATTCCAGGGGTAAGTGGACTCCAAACTATGAAGGTTCATACGTTGTTAAGAGAGCCTTTTCAGGCGGTGCTTTGATAGTTACAACTATGGATGGGGAGGATTTCACTCGTCCTGTGAATTCAGATGCAGTCAAGAAATACTTCGCCTAAAAATAAAAACAGAATAGCTCGCTAATTTGAAAACCTGGAAGGGCAGCTTAGGCAAAAATGAGCGTCTCGTTGGATTGAAAACCTGAAAGGGCAATCCAGGAAAAAGTTAGAGACATGAAAAAATGAATATATATATCCCGCTAGATTGAGTACCTCACCCTGGGGCAATCTAGGAAAAAATTAGGGATTTGGCAAGTAACTGCATCCTGACAAGACTTTGTTTTTCAACTTGTCGTCTGTCAAAGATTCTCGCTCAGTCATCGTCAACTGAAGCTTCAAATACATTGGATTCAGAGTTGGTGGAGAAATGCTCATTATGTTCAATGTATCCTTTTTTCAATATATATCACCAATTTCAAATTTGTAAAGATCCATGGAGTCTTGCCATTTGCAGACTACCATTCCATCAAATAAATTTGAGCCTTTATCCAATTCTTTGCACTCTTATTTGTTTCTGTTCAACAAATATTTGCATGTTTTAAGTGATAAATATCATTGTTTTAAATAAATAAAATTTTTATAAACTATTTTAAACTAAGTGAACATTCACAAAAGGCTGAAAGGATTATTGAAATATCCTCAGTGCTCTCCCAAGGATAGTATGATTTCCAAAAGGGTAAGACATTTGTTCATATTTGTAAGACCCCAATTTTGTCCCTAAGATCCCTCATGGCATCATATCATATCATCACATTGCCTCAAGGATCATTGGACGCCTTGCTTCCTTCCTTGTGGGTGGGTCATATTTTTGAGAGTGGTTCTTGATCACCAAGCAGTCCTTGCATTTGTATATCATTGCTTTTCTTTTAATCACTAACCAAAAGTACAAAAATATGTCATATAACCTTTGTCTTGCAGATGAAGCAATAACAGGTCAAGGCAATTCAAGGCATTCATTGAGCAATAGATGGTGGACATTATTGATTTGGACCCCACAATCATTCACAAGAGTTCATATGAGCCATGATGTCATTTTGAAGCAAAATCCCAAGTGGTAGAGGCTTGAATTTCATCAGAACATTCTCAGATCATCTGAAGACCTAGAAAGTCAACTGCAAAGTCAACTGTGGATTTGGAGGTGGGAAGTGATTAGAAATACTTCATTCATGTTCAAACAAGTCTCATTTGACATTTCAAACACTCACATTGAGGAATTTGAGGTCCAGTCAAAACTTTCCCAAAATAGCAAGTGACCTATAATTTGAACTTTCCAAAAATGGAAAGATTTCGGACCAACTTCAACTTCAAATTACATCATCAGGAAAGCTTCAAATGAAATTTTGTTGAACATGAAAGTTGTTGGTCTTTCTCTCCCATTTCCAAAAAGTCCAAGATCATCAATTTATCATGTGTAGTTAAGGAGATATGATCAAAACATGGCAAAGTGTGCATGGGACTTCAAATGAGCATAACTTTTCAAACAAAGCTCCAAAATGGGTGGTTCTTTTTGCAATTTTCTCCTCATGACTTGTAGTTTCCAAAACATCCATTACATGGCTTGAATTCTATTTGCATTATCATGTGCTCATTCATGAAGTTTTTGAAGAGAAATTTCATAAAACCATTTTTAATGATTGAATGCATACAAAACCATCTCAAAAGCTTGCATGGGCCTTAGTTGAGTGGATTGGGATCAGATTTGAGCACTGTTCACATGCTACTTCATGCATTGGGGTGAAAACCCAATTTGTGCATACACCTTAAAACTTGACTAATCTCATTAGCAATTGGCTTAAGCATGATTACAGCATAATTAGCAAAGCATATATAAAGAAAACCCTAACTGTTTTCAGAAATGAGCACTCATTTTTCAGATCTAGATCAAGAATCTCAAACTTTTCTCTCAAAAATTTCTTCTAAATTCTTCAAACAAAAGCACATTCCATTGCTTGATTCATGATCCTGAATTATTCTTGAGAAGAATTGGACGTGGAACCAAGAGAAACAGTGCCACATTGAAGCATACTCGAAGCTTAGAGCATTCATGGTGATTCCAAGATTTGCTGGATTCAGGTGTTGTTGAGCTTCCAATTCATCATCAATCACCTCAATAATCATTGTAGAGGAACTGTAAGGCATTGCTGAGCTTTGTGGAGCACGATTCCAACTTCTGCTCTTCAAGAGGTCATGACTCGATCCTTCTATTTCTCAAAATTATTGTGATATTATTGTAGATCTTGTTGTCCTGGTTATGCTGAGCTTTGAATCGTGTGATTTCATGCACTATTGGATGAGTTAGGTTAATTTGAAATTTCATGCATGAATCTTGTTGTGTTCGATTTGATCTTGTTATGTGGAATTAAGCTTAGATATGCATTGATCTTTAATCTACATTGGAAGACCTACATGTTAGTGTGTTCAATTGTGATTTCTGGGAGAATTTTCTGGAAAATTGATGAACACGTGTTACTGTTCATGAGCTGCATGATGAAGAAGATGAAGCTCAACCTTCGGCCACGCTTTTGATCCATTTGGAAACAGTTTTTCTGGGTTGCATGTGTTAGTTTAGGGCTGGACATGTACTGGTTCACGTGAGCGTCCACACAGCATATCCGTTGGCTCACATTCGTTTGACTTGCACACTCAGCGCTTGACCATGCCATGTCACTTTAATGAAACGGTGCGTTGCACCTTGGCGCTTCTATCATTCAAATTCGTCTGTGGTTCGATCCTTGGCTGCAGCGAAGTTCAAATGCTTCTCATATTTTCTCATTTCCCTCCATATATTCCATGCTTTGCTCTTCATGTTTTTTTTAATTTTTTCTCATCTTAGAAAATTCATATCAATTTGAAAATTAATCCAAAAATTACCAGGTTTTTTGCATTATGATCCTTATCCTCTCTAGTGTTTCATCATCATGATTTTACAAGTTGTACTTAGCTGGATAATTTTTTGTGCTAGAATGTTTGAACATGTATGCTTATTTGACCTTGCCATGCTTATACCTTTGTGACATGCTGGTCTTTGATCCAATGATTCTGAAATTTTGCATGATGAAACTAGACACATTGCTTGACATTTTGGTGTTGATTTGGTATTTTTATCAATTGTCATTTCTGTTTTATGATTGTGCTAAGTTGGTGTGACAATTTGTGTCACACCTTTGCTTGTTCAACTTGTGCCATGTGATTTCCATACCAAATGATCTCCAATGCTTCTGATTTTTTGTGTGATGCACATTATGAATGTCTTGATTGATCATGAAATTTCTCAGAATTATTTGAATTATTTCTGATTTGATTTGCTTTTTTCATTCTGGTTGATCACATATGAGCTTTGAAATTGCCTTGAACTTGATTTGATCATGAAATGCATTTGGTTAATGATTTTGATATGATACCTTTTGGAACTTGCCAATAAGTGTTTGAAGTTGCTTCATGTTAAATTGCAGCCTCTGTTTTTAATTATTTCTCCATCTTTGACCCTAGGCTTTGACCTAGTGGTTGGTTGCTTACAATTGAGCTTTGATTTCAGGTTGAGCATCCAAGTTCCATAGTTGATGATGCTTCATCATTTTAATATTGATGTTTGCTTTTGATTACTAACACTTGTGTGTTTTGTAGGTTGATGCTAACTCATTTGAGTTTGCCTTTTGGCTTACACATTTTGTACATTGGGATTGTTAGTTGCTTATTGACTGTTATCTGTTGGTCTGAGTATTGTACTGATCTGTTTAGTTATTTCCACAGGTACTTAAGTTGCTTAAGTTCATTTTGAACTTTGCTTTGCTTGGTTGCTTAACCACTTAGGTATAATCCCTAATCTTCATGTAGTCTGGAAGACCTATCCTGTTATGTGGGCAGGCACCTGTCTGAAGCCCTCCTTAAGAGGCAGTGTTTTTGTTTGTTTATCTTTTGTGCCAAGCAGGAAAAGTCCTCTTATGAGGCAATTGGCAGATAAAAGAGATGTGTAATCCATCTCCTGCTACTCAGTGTGTCATTCACCTTGCTCACACCATGTGTTGATGCGTGGTGAATAATAACCCAAGATCTTATAGAGTCCATTTGTGGAGAAGAGTTCCAACTTTCTGAACTCCCAGACTTTCCATTGATCAGAGCTCTCCCTGACCAGGGATAAGAGCTATGAGGCACACCCCTCATCTCCATTTCATCTGCTTCACCCTAACTCTCAATGTTAGGGTTAAGAGCACAAAATACCCCACTCCAGTTGGCTGTAAAGTCTAACCTTGCTTGAGCCCAATTGATTGTGTATAGTGTGTGCTAATTAACTTATTTGTCTGCTTACTTGATTCATCTGTACATATTTGCTCATGCGTGCCTTGGTGCATCTATCTTCATTTACTTGTATATCATTTCATAATCATTTGTTCATTACTTTGTGACATTTTGTTTTGTCCATTGAGGAGTCAATTGTAAGTCCAGCTATTGGCAGTTGTTTCCTATGATCTGGTGGGATTTGGAACTAAGACCATTCATTGGCATTCCTTTCCTTGGAGTCGAGTGTAAGACCATTTATTGGTAACTTGTTTCCTCTTGCTTATTGCATTTGTTATTTGTTTCTTGTGAGGAGTCAATTGTAAGTCCAACTATTGGCAATTGTTTCCTATGATCATTCTTTGTGAGACTAGTATAAGTCCATTGATTGGCCTATGGTATCCTTGTTTCTTTGCTTTGTGAGACTAGTATAAGTCCATAGATTGGCCTCTGGTATCCATGTTTCTTTGTGCTTTAGGAGATTGGTGTAAGTCCAGTGATTGGCATCCGGTATCCACCTTTGTTGGCTTTGCCTGATACATTGTTCACCTGTTATTTGCATTGTTTCCTATTCCAAAGGAATCACTTGAATCATCTACATATGATCTCAAGAGGTGAACATCTAAGAAGTTTTACATCCCTTAACCCTCCCACCTTTTGTTGCTTTAAACCTCCATTTGCATGTTAACCCAAACCAGAAAACTATTGTGCAAACATTTTCATTTCTTTTCAAATTAGAAACATAGGCCTTAAGCCTTTGAATTTTCAAACTTCATTTTCATAATATTTCTTTTGAATTGAATTCTAATCACACTTTGACCATCTTTTGTGAATAAATTCTAATTGATTAATTCCACTCATTCAATTGTTTTGTGGCTCAAGTCCACTTTCTTGATAAGTTTTCATACATTAGCCATAGGTTTGATTTATCCTAGTTGGTTGATGTTAATCTCACCTTTTGTCCTTAGTGATTGAATTGTAAGACTTCCTTGCTTATTATAGGGTTAACCCCTCACTAGCAAGTTGAAGCTTTTCTCACATGGTGGACTTGTTGTTTGTATAGGTTGAGTTTTCTCCCATGGATAACGAAAGACCTTAGGGCTTTTGTTTTAAAATCAATCCACTCATATTTTGGAAATCTTTTAGCCGAACTACGGCGTTTTGATCCTTACCTTCCATGGAAAGGTACGTAGGCAACGGGTTCATCCGTTCAAACACAAAAATAATAACTTGTATATTCTTTTCTCATCCCTTCAATCATGTTTGCACAATAAATATTTCATAAACAAATAGCATTTCGTACAACAAGTTATGAAAAGAGGTTCCCTAGGAGTACCTAGGACGTTTTGGGTGCCTAACACCTTCCCATTGCGTAATTAACCCCTTACCCAGATCTCTGACCTTTTCATTAGTTTTCTATGTGTAAAACTTCTTAGGCTTTTGTTCGCTTTTTAGCCATTCCTTTGGATAAATAAAAGTGCGGTGGCGACTCTATCTTTGTATGCTTTGCTTTTGATTTAATCAATAAATCATAAAGTGACGAATACACCGCTACAATATTCCTAGCATATTCTTGCATCCTCTTCATCATCTTTCAGGTTGTCTCCTCCGTAAGCGCAGGAAAGTAATACTACACCAAGATCCCCTGAGAGTCTGAAGTTGGGTCTCAGTCTTCTAACTCCCCGATGGGTCTTGTTCTAGCATCTGTGTTATCAATTATATGGTTGTCATCCCTTGTGTGGATTGACCTAAAATCCCTTGTAGATATATAAATTGATATGCTTTCTTTTCGGGGAAGTTGGTCTTCCCTCATTCAGATTGGAAAATTTCCCGTAGAGTGAGTAGGAAATCCCAGCATGAGTGGAATTTTTTCAACAAGTTGGTTTGTAACTTATCCCCAATGGATTTGCCTACATTGATCTCCAGCAGGTTTGCCTCCTGTTCATCCTCAGCAGGTGTGCTCACATTAGACACCCTCAGTTTGGTCACTAGCAGGTTATCTCCAGCTGATCGCTTACAGGCCAATCCCCGGTTCAGTCATCAGTGTTTTTTCCCTAGTGGAGCTTCCTGATCGGAGCCTAATTGTTGTTACTTCCTCCTTCTCGGATAGTTTTCCTCCTAGCAGAGTGGGTGATGAAAATGTTTATTTTCTATCCCCAGCGGAGCGGTGTTTCTCTTCTCTTAGGCAGAGTTTGTTTCTCCAGCAGTATGAGGAATTGTGATGGTTATTAGAACTTTTGTTCGGTGGTTATTCCCCGTAAAGATTCCTATATTTCCTTGGTTTTTCCCCAGTAGAGTTACTCCTATGGTGGATCTTATCCGTGTTTAGTTCCCCCAGCTAAGGCTCTACCTAACCCTAGTTTGGCTTTGGAACTCTGAGGAGGATGTGTTGTCTTCTTCCCCAACGGAGTGTTTGGTGTTGTCTTTGCAGCAGAGACATTCCTTCAGTGTTTAGAAGTGAATGTTGTTTGATGTGCTCCTGTTTGGTGGATGTTCCCCACAGAATTCCACATCACCCCCTAATAAGATCCTCAATAGTGTTCTTCTCTGACCGATCTTATCCTTGTCTCTGCGTACTTTTGGAAGATCCCCAACTTTGGTATTTGTGACCCTTTGCTTATTCCCAACAGCGGTCTCTGATCCCCGGTGATCCTGCTTGTTCCCCCAGTAACGAACTTTGTCCCTAGCAGCGACTTCGCTCTATCCTAAACATTGAACTTTCTCCCCTTGCAGAGATTGGTGTTTCATGGTATTTTGTTGCCCCCCACCAGATTGGATTTTCTCCAGGGGACGTGGCTTTCTCTTTTGAGATGTAGTATCGGATGTCTGTCCATTGATTCTTCGATCTGTTTGTGTTAGATATGTCTGTTTCTCAGCATTAGTCATACATAAACCACGCATATACATGCATAATCATAACATTCAGATATTCATGCTGCATTCTTTGCCATATATCTTTGTTTATTATCTCCTGCTAGTGGTGAAATATTTCCCCAAGTAGATGATTGTGTTTAATCTCTCCATATAGAGTCAGCCCTATAGGCAGAAAGTGTCTATCTCTTCTTCATTATTCCCCACTGAGTTATGTCCTCGTGGATGATGTTTATTTCAGTTTCATCCCAAAACATGTATCTCTCTAGTTTGTTCCTAGATTGAATCCTCTCTTGATATTTCCCCTGCAGTTCCCTGTGGTTCAAGTGATAAATTGCTCAATAAACAGTAGTTGTGCATTCTTTCCCCAACGAATGTTGTGGCCTTCTACCCAGTAATCGGTAGTTGTAAGTCCTATTTTTGTGGTTTTCTACCCAGTAACCGGTAGTTGTAAACCCCATTTTGTCCCCTTGCAGAGTTAATCCTTGATGTTGTTCATCCTAACCGATGACGGTTACTCTCTTCTTTGGTTTTCTACCCAGTAGCCGGTAGATGTAATCCCCTCTTGGCTGGTTATCTTTATCCAATATTCAGTATTGATATTCCTTCATTTTGAGTATATCTCCCAGTAACCGGTGATATATCTCTCGGTTCATTGCTTTTGTTAATGTATCCCCAGCGAGTCATCTTTCATTTACTCTTTGATTGGTAATGATTGTTTCTCTTTTTGATTGGTCATCATTTTTGTACCCAGTAGCCGGTATCCCGATATCCTTTCCTTTCGATCGATTTATCCTTTATTAACCCAGTAACCGGTTATGGATAATCTTCCATGCGAGTATGTTATCTACGTTCTGATGGTAATAGATAATATATCTCATGCGCTCTTATGTCGAAGTCTTTTTCTTCCCCAGTTGAGTAAGATTCTTATTTCCTTATGGAATCGAATGCCCATCCTGTAATCGAGTTTGCTTTTTCAGCCTTCCTTTTGGATGATGAGTGTCTTGGAAATATTCCCCAATTCACGCTTGGTTGGTCACCTATCATATGCCCAGTAACCGGTATCCCTGGTGTTCCTTCCCTTTGCTCCCTATTATGACTTTTTGTCCCATGTGGAGTCAGATTTTCCTGAGTGAAAATATACCTTTTTTGGTCTTCCTCAGATATTTTTGGATGATTGATATCTTTCACCCTTATAACGGTCTTAGATATTCTTTCTCCCCGAGCGTGTTGTTCTCTCACCCTTATATTGGTGCTTTGATCACATGTCTCTTTGAGCTTATTACCCAGTAACCCATAATACCTCATTTGTTTCTTCCTCAGTTGAGTCCTTTATGGACATCCCCACCTGAGTCCCTTAGAAGATTTCCCCATCCGAGTTTGGATTTTTATCCGAAGTATCCTTTCTGGATAGTTTGTTGTATTGGCATATTCCTCAATACATGCATATTTGCGTCATCTCGAGTCTTTCCATTGATTTATTTTCATGGAATCCCTTCGTGTCTTCCAGCAAGTTTTAAGTCGTGACCTGCTCACGCATTTTATCCCCTTTATTCCCCAGTAAAGTCCCTAGAGTCTCTATCCCATTTTTGAGTGTATTACTCATATGGATTCTCAGTCTCTCCAGATTTCTTTTTCCTTTGTGGACATATATCCCCAAAGAGTATTAATTTTTGCATACATAACATTTGCATCATGAGGTCTCTTAGGGACCAAAATTCGGCTCTTTGTGATTATTTAAGCCCATTCTACCTCGTCGAGACGAAGATTTTAACCTTCATATCTCCGGCTAGAATGACCTTAAATAGGGGCATCTGTAAGACCCTAATTTTGACCCTAAGATCCCGCATTGCATCATATCATTGCTCATTTTCATTTGCCTCAAGGATCATAGCATCTTGGCTCCTTTACCCTAGGGGTGGGACTTGTGTGAGTTGGTTTGAGACCACCAAGCATGCTTGAATTGTATATTATTGCTTTTCTTATTTTGTTTACTAACCAAAAGCACAAGAATATGTCACTAACCTTGCTTGTTTTGAAGCTTGAGCAATCATGTGATCCAAGGCTCCAAGGAGACCCCCATACTCATTGAAGTGGCCAGATGAAGTTAAAAGCAAGCATGAAAATGGTTCCGAAATCTCTCAATCATCATATATGCCTCCAAAATATCTCAATTTTTCAATTTGATCAAGATAAACCAAAGGGCTTGAGGATTGTTTCCCAAGGAAACCCTAATTCAACTGTGCATTTACTGTGCCTTGCTCATGAAGTTCTTTAATTCATCATTTTATGAATATATGAGCTTATGTGAGTGTCCTCAATCATTCATTCATTAAGATTTGAAGTTTGACTTTGAGAAGTTGATCAGTCAATTCATCTGACTATTCAGAAATCCAATGAGACCTAACTTTTGATGTGTTTGTCAAATGATGATGACCCCAAGAGAAGAAATGTTCTTAAGATTGATATGAACAACTTTAATGTTCATCAAAAATTTATTTGAAGCATGGAAGGTCATCATTCATTTTAAAACATTATAGGTCATTTTGACTGAAACCCTAATTTTGGGTCAACTTCCCAAAGACCTAACTCACTCATTTTTCATGATTTTGAGGTGGGACCAAGTGCATTGGAAAGTTTAAGATGTCTACTTCAATTGTTATGTATGATAAAATTTCATAATTCAAAAATAAACACATGTGATAATACAAAACACTATAGGTCACTTTGGACCAAAGTCATTGAAATGTGAAAAAGTCCAACTTCAAGTGCCCATAACTTTCTCATCAAAAACCCAAATGATGCAAAATTTAAGTCCAAATTGATTGTCTTGAGAAATTGCATTATTGAAACAGAAGGGCTTGAAGTTGGTCCATTTTGGCAAAATTTCCATATACATGTTTTGTACCTTGAACTTCATGACCAGTTTTCAATATTTTCCCAACTCCAAATGGAATTTTGTTCAACATAACATTTGTTCCTCATGTCAAGACCTTTCCAACCATTACACACATGCCTATGTTTCAATTTTTCAAATGGAATTTTCTAAGAGGAGAAGTTTTGGTTTCAATTATGCATATCATGATAAAACTCCATGCACAAGCTTACACCTTACAATATCCACGTCCAATTTCATTTGGCTGATGTTTAGCACTCAATTGCCATTTCTTTTGGGCCTCCCATGCGCCTGTACAGGCCCATGCATGGAGGACCCAACTTCGCATGCACACGAGTTTCTTCATGACTTGCATCAGCCGTGCCTATAAATAGAAGCTTCATTTCACTTCATTTGGGAACCTAAAGGTGCCTGAAATTCTGCACAAGTGAAATCCTAACCCTCCATTAAAGGAATTTTGATTTTTCTCTCAATTTTTCAAGTTCAAATTTCAACTTCATTGGTTGATCTTTGAACTCCAATTCCTTAGCCTTGCTTCCTTGCTACCTCAAAAACAAGCTGCATTGAAGATTTGGAGTGGATCAAGCATTGAAAAGCTACACTTCAAAGGTTGATTCTCAAACTGTTTTCCTTCGAATCTCCTTGGATATTGATAATTTTTCGTGTTGGTTGGTACCTCTGAAGTCCTCATGTGAGAGGCAATTGATTTGTGCATTTAATTTTATGAATTGAGTAAGTTCAGATTGAACACCACATTTTTCCATCTCAGATTTCTCTCTATATAGGGATCTTGAGTGGAAACTAAGGGCACAAGGGTGATGTACCTCACCCCAGCTTTCTAATGATGTATGGATCGTGAGTTTTTGTGAAGGTTTCGAAACCTGCAACTCTGGCCGGAACAGTGAGTTTTACCGAAGAAGACGGTGGTTTCCACCATCTTCCCCACGTGGATGAGTTCCTGGCCTTTGGATCTTTGTTTCCAGATCTAATCTTAGCCTTTGGTTGTTATGACTTTCATTTAAACCATGTGTTTCGCTGTTGACTATGGATTACCATACGCGTGCGCCACTGGTTCCTTGGATCAGCCACGTCAATTAATAAGCGCTGATCCAAGCGCTGTGGTTTTTTCCAATTTTTAATTTCTGTTTTAATTTTCTTTTATTCCAATTATTTTTTAAAATTCATAACTTCTTTATTTGGAATCACAAAAATATGGGACCAATTGCAAAAAAAATCTCTTGAATTCTAGTTTCTAAAAATGATTTTTAATTATTTTTGTGATTCCATTTAATATTTTTTATGAATTATTTCATTTCTGATTGTTTTTAATTCATTTAAATACTTTTCAATATTCAAAAATGGAAAAAATATTTTCTTAACATCTTTGAATGATGATGAATCTATGAAACATATTCTAATCAATTTCTTAATTGATTTGAGATTTATTTGAGATTTTAGTTCAATTATGTTCTTTTTCTTCATTTTTAATTGTTTTAAATTAGTTTCTGCTTTCAAAAAATGATGAAATTTTTTGTCAAACCTTGTTTGACCATGTTGAACTTATGATGATCCAATTGGAATTTTCCAAGTTGATTTGAAGTTTGAACTTTATTTGTTTATTTTAATTCAAGTATTATTTTAATTCCAAAAATTACCAAAAATATTTTTATTGTTTCTTGACTTCTAAGCTTCATCTCACTTCTGTTTACCATTGATCGATGTTGATTCCATTAATGTTTGATCAATGTGTGTTGGTTATGTCATTTGAATTTCAATTATTTATATTCCATTTCTTCTTCTTCTGCTTCTTTTTTTCTTTTTGATCAATGAGTTAATGATTGGTGGTTAGCCTTGACATATGAGGGGCTTAACCTTCTTTGATCCAAATCAAATTCATCTTGATCAAAGATCAAGTGAATTGCTTTGCATTAGAGATAGTTTGCTTCTTGGTCAAGCAAAAAACCTAAATCCATACAAGATCATTCTTCTTTTCTTTTGGCATGGCAAGTTGTAGGAGCTTGGCTTACTAGTCATGATTTCTAACTTATGTTTATTTGCCTATAGTTTTATTGACCGGCCTCAGATAGGTGGGACTACTACATTAGTCCACTTACGATTGCTTAACATAGCGCTAAATTTCCTTATGGCACACTAACACTAACTACCAATCCCTAACTTTTAATTCAAGCATTTAATTCTTGCAATTTAACTTAATGCAATTTAATTTCTTGCTCATTAATTCATTTGTCGTTGCCCTTTGCTCACATGAGCTCATGTTTATGTTAATGCAATTTGCCTCTTGCTCACTTGACCACATTATTGTGTATATACTATTGCCTTGTGCTTGTTTTGTTTTTGTTTGTGTGAACCCAATGCAAATGGAGAAAAGACTTAGATTTAGGACCTTGCCTATGCTAAATGGAGTTTCAAGAGCAACTAGGCCTCATGCCTTTAGAATGCTAAATATGTTGAAGAGAAACTAGGCCTCATGCCTTTAGAATGCTTAATCTTGAAGATGACATTGAAAGGACCCTAGTTCTAAACTCACTCTTGTCCATTCTTTTATTTGCATTGTGGAACTTTTTGATTTGTGTGTTCTTGTGTAATAGGGATCCTAAACTTGAGCCAATTAGAAGAACCATTGACATGGATATCCAAGATAAGAGATACAAAAGCCAATTGGAAGATTCCTTGGAGCATGATTGATTATTTGCTTGATTGCTTGAGTTATTTGCTTATTGCTTGCTAAGTCCAAAGGAAAGGAGCAACTTGGATCATCTTTATGATCTAAAGAAGAGAACTCCATGTGGTTTTATTTCTCTTCCCTCATCTTTGCATGTTTAGGATCTAGCCCTTCTCTTCTTCTCTCCACTCTAACCCAAGCCAAACTTTTGTGCAAACATTAACATTGCTTTTAAAATTAGAAACCTAGGCACTATGCCTTCGATTTTTCAAACTCATATCATAACACTTATTTTGAATTGCATCTTAAGTCAACTTAGACCTTATTTTGTGAATACTTTTCATTTGTAAATACAACTCAATCAATTGTTTTTGTGGTTCCAATGACCATTTTTGTTAAAGCTTTTTATAAACATTAGCTATTAGGTTTGAGTTATCTTAGAGGTTGATATAATACTCACTTGTATCCTTAGTGATGGACTATAAGTCTTCCATGCTTATTATAGGGTTAAACCCTCACTAGCATGTTGAAGCTCTCCTCACATGGTGGATTTGTGGTTTTAGGTTGAGTTTTCTCCCTTTGATAACAAAAGACCTTAGGGCTTTTGACCAATCAATTCACCAACTTCTTTTGAGATTTTTACCCCGAACCACGAGGTTTTGATCCTACTCTTTTTTAAATTGTATATTCTTTTCTCATCTCCCCAATCATGTTTGCACAAATTTTTCACAAATACCAACCTACCTTACAACATTTGTAAAAAGGGATCCTTTAGAGTACTAAGGATGTTTTGGGTGCTTAAAACCTTCTCATTGCATAACCAACCCCCTTACCCAGGTCTCTGACATTTTTATTAGTTTTTGGTTTGATAAAACTTCTCGTTTTTGTTCGCTTTCTAACCTTTCCTTTGGATAAATAGAAGTGTGGTGGCGACTCGAATTGTATGATTTACTTTTGATTTAGTCAATAAATCTAAAGGTAACAAATACCCCACAACAGAAAAGTGGCGACTCTGCTGGGGATCTTTTGCCTAGTGGGTTTTGCCTACTTTTTACCTTTGTTGTGTTGTATGTTTATATTATTTGTGACATATTTTTGTACAAATTTGGGATGACTGTATTGATTGTAATGTATGAATTGTTTGATATATCAATTGCTTGTGTGCTTGGTGGTCTCTTGTGAGATGAGTTCTATACCCGAACTCGAGTGCACTTATGAGAGGAGATGGCATAGTCTTATTGACTTGTGTGGAGTTATTCCTTAGCAAGTTGACTTGCAAGCCCATTCACTTGGTGGAGGTCTTGTTGGGATCAATAATGTCACACAAGTAGTCGTGGTTAGGCATTACTCTTTCCAATATATACCTTAGAAGCCAAGGACCTTAGATTACCTAGCCCATCTTGGCCTATTTTAGGACGTAGTGTAAAGGTCGTTCAAGTGTAAGATTTGATATGATTGTTACGCGATACTACACTCATAAGAGTCTCTCTTGAGAATATTTTTGGAGTACGAGTAGTCATTTTATCCGATAATATCCGAAAGATGAGATGATGACTATGGGGACCTCTTTTAGAACATGATTGTCAGGTTTAACCATGACTATGGGGACCCCAATTTTGGCCCTAAGATCCCTCATGGCATCATAATATTGCATTTGCAAAGCTTCAAGGATCATGAGCATCTAGGTTCCCTTTGCCTTTGGGTGGGACCTCTTGTGAGTGGTTTGAGATCACCAAGCATGCTTGAATTGTATATCATTTCTTTTCTCATTTTATTTACCAACCAAAAGCAGAAAAATATGTCACTAACATTTCTTGTTTGTAGCTTGAGCAGTCACAAGATCCAAAGTTTCTAGGAGATCTTATGTGCATTGATATGGTTAGGAGAAGATGAAAGCAAGCATGGTAATGGTTCCCAAAGCTCTCATCCATCAAATATGCCTCCCAAGTATCTCAATTCATCATTTTGATTAAAGCAAGTCAAGGGGTTTGAGGTTTGTTTCCCAAGGAAACCCTTATTCATCTGATCATTAACTGTGCCTTGCTCATGAAGCAACCTCAAACCATGGTCAAATACAATCAAGGAAAGTTCTTTAGTTCATCATTTCATGCATATTTTAACTTATTTGAGTTCCCTCAATCATCAATTCATTAAGGTATGAGTTGTGGACTTGAGAAGTTGATCAGTCAATTCATCTGACTACCTTGAAATGCACTGAGACCTAACTTTTTATGTGTTAGTCAAATGGAGATGTCCCCAAGAGAAAAACTGTTCTTAAGGACAACATGAACAACTTTCATGTTCATCAAAATTTTATTTGAAGCTTGGAAGGTCATCTTCCTTTCCAAGACATTATAGGTCATTTTGACTAAAACCCTAATTTTGGGTCAACTTCCCAAGAACATAACTCATTTATTTTTCATGATTTTGGGATGAGACTTGATGCATTAGAAAGCTTATTGTGTCTAATTCAAATGTTATGTGGAGAAAAATTGCAAAATCTCAAAA
Organism: Lathyrus oleraceus; assembly: GCF_024323335.1. Lineage (NCBI taxonomy): Eukaryota > Viridiplantae > Streptophyta > Magnoliopsida > Fabales > Fabaceae > Lathyrus > Lathyrus oleraceus. Next base: position 161,094,427 of record NC_066583.1, read on the forward strand.
TAAATACATGTGATAATGCAAAACATTATAGGTCACTTTGGGCAAAATGCATTGAAATGTGAAAAAGTCCAACTTCAAATGCCCATAACTTCTTCATTAAAAATCCAAATGATGCAAAATTTAAGTCCAAATTGATTTCCTTGAAAATATCTACAACTTGCATGTTGAAGATTTTATCATTTGGAGCTTTCATCATTGAGAAAGAGGGCTTGAACATTGGCCAAATTTGGAAACTTCACATATCCATGTTTTGCACCCTACACTTCAAGCTCAAATTTCACTAATTTCCAAGGCCCAATTGGAATTTTGATCAATATAGCATTTGTTCCTTATGCAACAAGCTTTCTGACCATTACTCATAAGGTTGCATTTGGAGTTTGGAAACATCATTTTCGAAGACATGAAGAATTAAGTGCATTTTGTGAAATTCAATTCAATTGCCATGCATGAGCTGATTACACTTAATGTACACGTCCATTTGCATTTCACATGAACTCAACAAGTTATTTCAGCCTTTATTGGGCCTTCCACATGCTCACACAGGCCCATGCAATGCAAAATCCATTTGCCATGCACACGAGTTAGCTCATGCATTCAACTCTCTCCATCTATAAATACCAGGCCTTACCTTCACAATTCTCCAACCTGAAGGCGCCTGAAATGCTGCAAGATTGAATCCCTGGCCATACCTAAAGGAACAAACTCCATTTTTCTCCAAAAATTTAGATCTGAAATTTAATTGCATTTGGTTGAATTTTAAGATCTAAAGTTCCTAGACCTTCATCATTTGATCCATTGAAGCTTCTGTTTGCAAAAGGAACCAAAGAGAGTGACTCAATTCTTCACAATCCAAAGGTTTTGCTCGACTGAAATTTGCTTCGAATCTCATTATACTTTGCTCTATTTGCCTTGATATTGTGTTGTCTGAAGTCCTCTCTATAGAGGCATCATTATTATGTGCTTAATTGTTGAAATCGAGCAAGTTCAGTTGAACACCACCAAACTTCCATCTCTGATTTCTCTCTTAATAGGAATCTAGAGTGGAATTGAGTGGCATAGGAGTGATGTACATCACTTCATCTTTCGAATGGTGCCTGGATCGTGCATTTTGATGCACGTTTGAATCTCTGTAATTTTGGACCTCCACCGGAGCTCGCCGGAGAAGACGATGGCGCTGCCCACCGTCTGGTCTCCAGATCAGATCTGGACCCTCCATTTGTATTTCCAGATCTAATCTCAGCTGTCCAATGTTATGACTTTATTTAATTCATTATGTTTCTCATTGACCTTGGACTATGGTACGCGCGCAGCTCATTTCCATTAGATCCTCCACGTCAATTAATGAGGATCCATCCAACGCACGTGGTTTTTTCTAATTTCTGAATTTTCCATTTTTATTTTTTTAATTCCATCTCATTTTCAAAAGTCCATATCTCTTTTATTATTGGTCCAAAAAATATGGGACCAATTGCATTATTTCTCTTTTTATTTCTAGTTTCTAAAAATGATTTTTAATATTTTTTATTTTATCATTTGCTATTTTTTAATAATTTTCTCTTTTCTGGTTATTTTTAATTCATTTTAAATAGTTTTGGATATTAAAAAAAATACAAAAATATTTTTCTAACTTTTTTGAATGATGATAGATCTATGAAAAATACTCTTATCAATTTATTAATTTATTTGAGATTTATTTGAGATTTTAGTTCAATTAGGTTATTTTTCTTTATTTTTAATTGATTAAAAATAGTTTCTGACTTTTAAAAATGCTGAAATTTTTTGTCAAACTTTGTTTGACCTTGTTGAACTTGGGATAATTCACTTGGACTTTTCAAAGTTGATTTGAAGTGAATTTGAAGTTTGACCTTTCTTTAATATTTTAATTCAAGCTTATTTTCAAATATTAAAAAATGCCAAAAATATTTTGTTTATTTCTTGACTTCCAATCTTCATCTCACTTCTTTTTTTTATTGGTTTGACCTTGATCTTCCCTATATTTGGTCAACATTTATGGATTGGTACATCCCATTTCACTTAATGCACTTTATTTTCTTCATTTCCATTATCCATCTTCTTCTTCTTCTTCTCTTCTCTTTGATCAATGAGTTAAAGGTTGATAGTTAGCATTGATTAGGGAGGTTTAATCTTCCTTGATTTAAATCTAATTCATCTTGATCAATTGATCAAGTGAATGGCTTTGCATTAAGGATAGGTTGTTTTCTAAATCATGCAAAAGGCTTAAACCAATACAAGATCATTTCTCTTCTTCTTTTTGGCATGGCAAGTTGATGTAACTTGGTTCACTAATCAAGACTTCTAACTTGTGTTGTTGCCTATATTATTATTGACCGGCCTCAGATAGTCGTGACTTCTACATAAGTCCAATTACGATTGCTTAACATAGCGCTAAATTTGCCTTATGGCACACTAACTACTAACACTAACCATTAACAATTAACATTTACTTTTTGCACTTTACTTTTATGCAATTTACTATTCTTGCACATATAATCCATTTGCTTTTCTCTTTGCTCACTTGAGCACATGTTTATGTTAATGCCATTTTCCTTTTGCTCACTTGAGCACATAATTGTGTATATACTATTATGCTTGTGTATTGTTTTGATTATTGTGGACCAAATGCAAAGAAATGGACTTAGATTCTAGGACCTTCCCTATGCAAACTTGGAGTCAAAGAGCAACTAGGCATTGAGCCTTTAGAATGCTTAAGCTTGAGGATGACATTGAAAGGACCATATTCTAAACTCCCTCTTGTCCATTCTTTGATTGTATTATAGAACCTTTTGATATGTGTTTTCTTGTGTTAGGAGTTCCAACTTGAGCTCAAATTGAAGAACCATTTCCATGTTCATCCAAAGTGAAAGACACCAGATACATTGGGGATCTCTTAAGAGACTTGTTTGATTGCTTGAGCTTACTACTATTGTGTTTGCTTATTCCAAAGGATGGGAGCTACTTGGATCATCTATATGATCTCAAGAGAGGAACTCCATTGTGGTTTTGTTTCTTTATCCCTAATCTTTTTGCTTTACTTAGGACCTTAGCCATTCTTCTTCTTCTCTCCACTCTAACCCAAGCCAAAACTTTTTGTGCAAACATTTAACCATTATTTTCAAACATTAGAAACCTAAGCCTTAGGCTTTTGATTTTCAAACCTTCTTTTCATAACACTTATTTGGAATTGAACCTTTAAATCAACATTGACCATTTTGTACATACTTCCAATTGGTAAATATAACCCATTCAAATGTCTTTTTGTAGTTCCAATGGCCACTTTCTTAATCAAATTTTCCATAACCTTTAGCTATTAGGTTTGAGTTATTCTTGTGGTAGATGTAATACTCACCCATATCCTTAGTGATGGACAATAAGTCTTCCATGCTTATTATAGGGTTAACCCCTCACTAGCATGTTAAAGCTATCCTCACATGGTGGATTTGTGGTTTTAGGTTGAGTTTTCTCCCTTTGATAACAAAAGACCTTAGGGCTTTTGACCAATCAATTCACCAACTTCTTTTGAGATTTTTACCCCGAACCACGAGGTTTTGATCCTACTCTTTTTTAAATTGTATATTCTTTTCTCATCTCCCCAATCATGTTTGCACAAATTTTTCACAAATACCAACCTACCTTACAACATTTGTAAAAAGGGATCCTTTAGAGTACTAAGGATGTTTTGGGTGCTTAAAACCTTCTCATTGCATAACCAACCCCCTTACCCAGGTCTCTGACATTTTTATTAGTTTTTGGTTTGATAAAACTTCTCGTTTTTGTTCGCTTTCTAACCTTTCCTTTGGATAAATAGAAGTGTGGTGGCGACTCGAATTGTATGATTTACTTTTGATTTAGTCAATAAATCTAAAGGTAACGAATACCCCGCTACAGTAAGCCTCACCTTATCCATAGTTATTGGACTATAAGTCTTCCATACTTATTATAAGGTTAATCCCTCACTAGTATGTTGAAGCTCTCCTCACATGGTGGATTGTTGGTTTAGGTTGAGTTTTCTCCCTTTGATAACAAAAGACCTTAAGGCTTTTAATCAAATCAATTCACCAATCTTTGAGATTTTTACCCCGAACTACGAGGTTTTGATCCTACCTTTGTGATGGTACGTAGGCAATGGGTTTATCCATTCAAACAAAAAAATTGTAAATATAATATATATTCTCTTCTCATCCCCCCCAATCTTGTTTGCAAATATTTTTACAAATACCAACCTTTGCAAAAAGGGCTCCCTTAGAGTACTAAGGATGTTTTGGGTGCTTAAAACCTTCCCATTTCATAACCAACCCCCTTACCTAGATCTCTGACATTTTTATTAGTTTTTGATTTGATAAAACTTCTTACTTGGCTTTTGTTCGCTTATTAGCCTTTCCTTTGGACAAATAAAAGTGTGGTGGTGACTCGAATTGTATCTTTACTTTTGGTTTAGTCAATAAATCTAAAGGTAACGAATACCCCGCTACAGAAAAATGGCGACTCTGGTGGGGAGACACTGCAAGTAGTCTTCCTAGTGGGTTTAGCCTACTTTTTGCTTATATGTGTTATATGTTTATATTTACTGGTGACATATTTTTGTGCAAATTTGGGATGACTGTATTGTTTGTAATGTATGAATTGCTTGACATATTAATTGCTTGTGTGCTTGGTGGTCTTTTGTGAGATGAGTTCTATACCCGAACTCGAATGCACTTATGATATGAGAATGGCATAGTCTTTTTGACTTATGTGGAGTTATTCCTTAGCAAGTTGACTTGCAAGCCCATTCACTTGGTGGAGGTCTTGTTGGGATCAATAATGTCACACAAGTAGTCGTGGTTAGGCATTACTCTTTCCAATATATACCTTAGAAGCCAAGGACCTTAGATTACCTAGCCCATCTTGGCCTATTTTAGGACGTAGTGTAAAGGTCGTTCAAGTGTAAGATTTGATATGATTGTTACGCGATACTACACTCATAAGAGTCTCTCTTGAGAATATTTTTGGAGTACGAGTAGTCATTTTATCCGATAATATCCGAAAGATGAGATGATGACTATGGGGACCTCTTTTAGAACATGATTGTCAGGTTTAACCATGACTATGGGGACCCCAATTTTGGCCCTAAGATCCCTCATGGCATCATAATATTGCATTTGCAAAGCTTCAAGGATCATGAGCATCTAGGTTCCCTTTGCCTTTGGGTGGGACCTCTTGTGAGTGGTTTGAGATCACCAAGCATGCTTGAATTGTATATCATTTCTTTTCTCATTTTATTTACCAACCAAAAGCAGAAAAATATGTCACTAACATTTCTTGTTTGTAGCTTGAGCAGTCACAAGATCCAAAGTTTCTAGGAGATCTTATGTGCATTGATATGGTTAGGAGAAGATGAAAGCAAGCATGGTAATGGTTCCCAAAGCTCTCATCCATCAAATATGCCTCCCAAGTATCTCAATTCATCATTTTGATTAAAGCAAGTCAAGGGGTTTGAGGTTTGTTTCCCAAGGAAACCCTTATTCATCTGATCATTAACTGTGCCTTGCTCATGAAGCAACCTCAAACCATGGTCAAATACAATCAAGGAAAGTTCTTTAGTTCATCATTTCATGCATATTTTAACTTATTTGAGTTCCCTCAATCATCAATTCATTAAGGTATGAGTTGTGGACTTGAGAAGTTGATCAGTCAATTCATCTGACTACCTTGAAATGCACTGAGACCTAACTTTTTATGTGTTAGTCAAATGGAGATGTCCCCAAGAGAAAAACTGTTCTTAAGGACAACATGAACAACTTTCATGTTCATCAAAATTTTATTTGAAGCTTGGAAGGTCATCTTCCTTTCCAAGACATTATAGGTCATTTTGACTAAAACCCTAATTTTGGGTCAACTTCCCAAGAACATAACTCATTTATTTTTCATGATTTTGGGATGAGACTTGATGCATTAGAAAGCTTATTGTGTCTAATTCAAATGTTATGTGGAGAAAAATTGCAAAATCTCAAAATAAATACATGTGATAATGCAAAACATTATAGGTCACTTTGGGCAAAATGCATTGAAATGTGAAAAAGTCCAACTTCAAATGCCCATAACTTCTTCATTAAAAATCCAAATGATGCAAAATTTAAGTCCAAATTGATTTCCTTGAAAATATCTACAACTTGCATGTTGAAGATTTTATCATTTGGAGCTTTCATCATTGAGAAAGAGGGCTTGAACATTGGCCAAATTTGGAAACTTCACATATCCATGTTTTGCACCCTACACTTCAAGCTCAAATTTCACTAATTTCCAAGGCCCAATTGGAATTTTGATCAATATAGCATTTGTTCCTTATGCAACAAGCTTTCTGACCATTACTCATAAGGTTGCATTTGGAGTTTGGAAACATCATTTTCGAAGACATGAAGAATTAAGTGCATTTTGTGAAATTCAATTCAATTGCCATGCATGAGCTGATTACACTTAATGTACACGTCCATTTGCATTTCACATGAACTCAACAAGTTATTTCAGCCTTTATTGGGCCTTCCACATGCTCACACAGGCCCATGCAATGCAAAATCCATTTGCCATGCACACGAGTTAGCTCATGCATTCAACTCTCTCCATCTATAAATACCAGGCCTTACCTTCACAATTCTCCAACCTGAAGGCGCCTGAAATGCTGCAAGATTGAATCCCTGGCCATACCTAAAGGAACAAACTCCATTTTTCTCCAAAAATTTAGATCTGAAATTTAATTGCATTTGGTTGAATTTTAAGATCTAAAGTTCCTAGACCTTCATCATTTGATCCATTGAAGCTTCTGTTTGCAAAAGGAACCAAAGAGAGTGACTCAATTCTTCACAATCCAAAGGTTTTGCTCGACTGAAATTTGCTTCGAATCTCATTATACTTTGCTCTATTTGCCTTGATATTGTGTTGTCTGAAGTCCTCTCTATAGAGGCATCATTATTATGTGCTTAATTGTTGAAATCGAGCAAGTTCAGTTGAACACCACCAAACTTCCATCTCTGATTTCTCTCTTAATAGGAATCTAGAGTGGAATTGAGTGGCATAGGAGTGATGTACATCACTTCATCTTTCGAATGGTGCCTGGATCGTGCATTTTGATGCACGTTTGAATCTCTGTAATTTTGGACCTCCACCGGAGCTCGCCGGAGAAGACGATGGCGCTGCCCACCGTCTGGTCTCCAGATCAGATCTGGACCCTCCATTTGTATTTCCAGATCTAATCTCAGCTGTCCAATGTTATGACTTTATTTAATTCATTATGTTTCTCATTGACCTTGGACTATGGTACGCGCGCAGCTCATTTCCATTAGATCCTCCACGTCAATTAATGAGGATCCATCCAACGCACGTGGTTTTTTCTAATTTCTGAATTTTCCATTTTTATTTTTTTAATTCCATCTCATTTTCAAAAGTCCATATCTCTTTTATTATTGGTCCAAAAAATATGGGACCAATTGCATTATTTCTCTTTTTATTTCTAGTTTCTAAAAATGATTTTTAATATTTTTTATTTTATCATTTGCTATTTTTTAATAATTTTCTCTTTTCTGGTTATTTTTAATTCATTTTAAATAGTTTTGGATATTAAAAAAAATACAAAAATTTTTTCTAACTTTTTTGAATGATGATAGATCTATGAAAAATACTCTTATCAATTTATTAATTTATTTGAGATTTATTTGAGATTTTAGTTCAATTAGGTTATTTTTCTTTATTTTAATTGATTAAAAATAGTTTCTGACTTTTAAAAATGCTGAAATTTTTTGTCAAACTTTGTTTGACCTTGTTGAACTTGGGATAATTCACTTGGACTTTTCAAAGTTGATTTGAAGTGAATTTGAAGTTTGACCTTTCTTTAATATTTTAATTCAAGCTTATTTTCAAATATTAAAAAATGCCAAAAATATTTTGTTTATTTCTTGACTTCCAATCTTCATCTCACTTCTTTTTTTTATTGGTTTGACCTTGATCTTCCCTATATTTGGTCAACATTTATGGATTGGTACATCCCATTTCACTTAATGCACTTTATTTTCTTCATTTCCATTATCCATCTTCTTCTTCTTCTTCTCTTCTCTTTGATCAATGAGTTAAAGGTTGATAGTTAGCATTGATTAGGGAGGTTTAATCTTCCTTGATTTAAATCTAATTCATCTTGATCAATTGATCAAGTGAATGGCTTTGCATTAAGGATAAATTGCTTCTTAAATCATGCAAAGGACTTAAACCAATACAAGATCATTTCTCATCTTCTTTTTGGCATGGCAAGTTGTTGGAACATGGTTCACTAATCAAGACTTCTAACTTGTGTTGTTCCCTACATTATTATTGACCGTCCTCAGATAGTTGTGACTACTACATAAGTCCAATTATGATTGTAGGTGTTTAATTGGCTGCATTGTATGGTAAAACACAAATGTCTTGACTGATGTCATGACATGTATATGTAACTACATTGTAGTTATTGCAGGACTAGCTAACACAGGATTATTGAATGCTGTGACATTCATACCTGTCAACAGATACTAAGGAACAGAAGCTCTGTTAGAACTTAGTATTCACTTGCAGTCTGGTTATCAAGGAAGAACCAGACCTGGCATAAGGCCTACTGATTGAATGTCAAACTGGATGTTGTGACATTCATCATTGACAGCAGCTACTGAAGATTGGGCAGAGTGGTGTTCTGCTATACTTCAGCACTTTACTTAGTTTGTTATTCAAGAGAATAGCAGAACTAACTTAAGGCCAATTGTGTAAATGTTAAGTTGGACACTTTGACATTTACTAATGTAAGCTGGTACTGTAGTATGGTCATAGTGATCATGTACAGGTCAGCAGATTTGTACAGTTTGTTTTCTGGGAAAACAGACTCAGCATATGGACCTTGATGTCAAGCTGAATGTCGTGACATTCATGCCTGACAGCATATGCTAAATTGTAGGTTGTTCAGTTTTCTGTTACAGCTTTCTCAGGCTATTCTTTAGGAAGTCAACAGCTCAGAGAAAATCCAGGAAATCAACAACCAAGCTACATTTAATGAACCTAACAAATAGCCTATTTGTTAGCAACCTAAATATTGAATTTGAGGGAACGTATGTGACCTAAAATTCAGGAAAATACAGGTGCAAAAGCCCAGGTGCTGCAATATAAAAAGGAAGGCATTCCTCCATTCAGTTTCAGGGATTTTGAGGCGTGAAGATTTAGTGTGTCCATCTTACTTCACTGCTGTATTTTTGTGAGTCTAGAATTAGACGTATCTTGTAAGCCAAGTCATTATCAAATAGATGATTGCTTTGGCATAGGGTGTTCATTGAGTTGTAAGTGTTGTGTCACTCAAAGCTTTTAAGCGTGAGTGCTGTGTATCTTGGTTTAAGCTGTGAAGCATAACCAAGAGTTGTTTTTGAAGTGTGACTTCAAAGTGTTGTTAATATCACTGAGGTGATTGAGGGGGAGTGAGTAGGAACTCTGATCTTAGATTAAGATTGAAATTGCATTGGGTAGGGATTAAGTGATAAGTTGTAAACGGGTGAGTTTAGCTTTGAATTGATACTACTAATAGTGGATTTCCTCCCTGGCTTGGTAGCCCCCAGATGTAGGTCATGTTGGACTGAACTGGGTGAACAATTACTTGTGTTATTTACTGCACTTATAATTAAGTTCTGCATAATCCCTGTCTGTGCAGAATTGGATGTCATAACAACCTGTGTGACATCCAAAGTCTGATAACTAGAATTTCGATTGGCATCAGAGCAGGCACCCTGCCTGTGAAGTTCTGGGTGAGATCTAGGGAAGTTACTTTCTAGTACCATGGACAAGGACTTAGGACACTCAAATAGACCACCCATGTTGGATGGCTCTAATTATGATGACTGGAAGCCTCGTATGATAGCCTTCTTAAGGTCTCTAGACAGCAAAGTCTGGAGAGCTGTCAACAAAGGATGGGAACATCCAATGAGGACAGGTGAAGATGGAGTCAGTGTGCAGATTCCTGAAGAAGACTGGGACAAGGAACAAGAGGCATTAGCTCTTGGAAATTCCAAAGCCTTGAATGCACTGTTCAATGGAATCACTAAGAACATCTTCAGGCTGGTGCACCATTGTGAACTAGCTAAGGAAGTTTGGGATACCCTCAAGGTAACTCATGAAGGTACTTCCAAGGTGAAGATGTCAAAACTTCAGATGCTGACAACCAAGTTTGAAAATCTGAGGATGAAAGAGGATGAGACTATTCATGACTTCCACATGAATATTCTTGAAATTGCAAACACCTCTGGTGGACTAGGTGAGAAAATGACCGAAGAGAAACTTGTAAGAAAGATTCTCAGGTCCTTGCCTAAGAGGTTTGCTATGAAGGTCACTGCTATAGAGGAGGCTCAGGACATCAGCAATATGAAGGTAGATGAGCTCATTGGTTCTCTCCAAACCTTTGAAATGGGCTTAGGTGAGTATGCTGAGAAGAAGAAAAGCATAGCCTTTGTATCTAATGCTGAAGAGGAGGCAGAAGAAGGATATACTGGAGGTGATGAAAGTATATCAGAAGCCTTAGCCATGCTTGGAAGGCAATTCAACAAGTTCATGAAGAAGATTGATCAAAGAGGTAGACCCAATGTCAAGAACATCCCGTCTGACATTAAGAAAAGATCAACTTCTGAAGAAAAGTTCAACCATGGGAAAGGAATCCAGTGTCATGGTTGTGAAGGGTATGGACACGTCAGAGCTGAATGTCCTACTTACCTCAAATTGCAAAATAAGGGGCTAGCTATCACATGGTCTGAAGGAGATTCTGAAAGTGAATCTGAAGGAGAATCTGCCAAACATGTCACTGCACTAACTAGTGTGTGTGTCTCTGAAGATGACACAAGTGCAGATGAGCTGACCTTTGATGAACTTGCTGCAGCATATAAGAAGCTGTGTACCACCAGTGCAGAAGTACGTGCACAAGGTGAAAAGCAGAAGAAACTCATCAAGGAACTGGAAGATGAGAGACAGAAACAACTGTCTGCCATAGAAGGGCTGAATGATGAGATAGCCCTGCTGACCTCCAAGCTGAACCAGATGACCAAATCCATCAGAATGATGAATAAGGGAACTGACACCTTGGAAGAAATCCTAAAGGTGGGACAGCAGTCTGGAACCAAATCTGGGCTAGGATTTAGAAAAAGAACTGAACACAAACGCCCAAAGGCTAAAGTTCAGAAGTTCAAGCAGATGTCACAACCGATGTCTCAACATCGAGGAGCTAGGATGAATGATCATCAGAAGAGAATATTCCAGAATTTGCGGTGTCACCACTGTGGCAGGCTTGGACATATAAAAGCCTTCTGCTACTGGATTCATGGCTTCCCTAACAGAGCCTCACCTGTCAGACCTAAGCATAACACACGCAAGCGATGTGTTCCCATTAAGAAGCAACAATGGTATGCTAGGATAGCACACACTGCCCTAAGGGCTTCTTCCAGAGAAGACTGGTACTTTGACAGTGGATGTTCAAGACATATGACTGGTATGGAAAATCTACTGGTAGACATTCAACCTCACACCACCAGCTATGTGACTTTTGGTGATGGTGCCAAAGGAAAAATCAGAGGTGTGGGCAAACTGGACTGTTCTGGAGTGCCAAAACTGAACAATGTGCTGTTAGTAAGAGGACTCACTGCAAACCTCATCAGTATAAGTCAGCTGTGTGATCAAGGTTTTCATGTTCAGTTTACGAAGGAGCAGTGCATTGTGACAAATGGTGACAATCAGGAAGTTATGAGAGGAACCAGGTCCAAAGACAACTGCTATCTGTGGGAACCTGACCTCTCTAACTTTTCCACAACGTGCTCCTCAGCCAAGGAAGAACAGGAGGTGAAGCTGTGGCATAGAAGACTTGGCCATCTCCACTTACGTGGAATGAAGAAGATCATATCCAAGGAAGCAGTCAGAGGAATGCCAAAGCTTCTGATTGATGAAGGTAGAGTCTGTGGAGAATGCCAAGTGGGCAAGCAAACCAAGATGTCACACCCAAAGCTGGGACATTCCACAACCTCCAGAGTTCTGGAACTGCTGCACATGGACCTAATGGGACCTATGCAGGTGGAAAGTCTTGGAGGGAAGAAGTATGCCTACGTGGTGGTTGATGACCATTCCAGATACACGTGGATAAACTTCATCAGAGAGAAGTCAGATACATTTGATGTCTTCAAGGATCTGTGCATAAGACTTCAAAGAGAAAAGGACAGCTGTGTGGTCCGGATTAGAAGTGATCATGGCACTGAGTTCAAGAATTCCAAGTTTGATGAGTTCTGCTCATCTGAAGGAATAAGCCATGAGTTCTCCTCCCCTATAACTCCTCAGCAGAATGGAATAGTTGAAAGAAAAAATAGAACTATTCAAGAATCTGCCAGAGCAATGATTCATGCAAAGAAGCTCCCTATGCACTTTTGGGCTGAAGCAATGAATACGGCGTGCTATGTTCACAACAGAGTCACCTTGAGAAAAGGAACCTCCTCCACTCTGTATGAAATATGGAAGGGTAGAAAACCCACTGTGAAGTACTTTCATATTTTTGGAAGTAAATGCTACATTCTCACAGATCGTGAACAGAGAAGGAAGCTAGATCCCAAAAGTGATGAAGGAGTATTTCTGGGATACTCCACGAACAGCAGAGCCTATAGAGTGTTCAACTACAGGACCAATGTCCTGATGGAATCCATAAATGTCATTGTGGATGATAAAGAGGAAGGAACCGATGTCATGGAGGATGTTGAAACATTCCTTGATAGTCCAACTGACAGTCCAGTCAAGCCTGAAGAAGTACAGGAACCTCCTCCTGAATGTGAAGTAGAAGCACCTGCCAAAGTGTCATCTATCAGAATTCAGAAAGACCACCCTAAGGATCTTATCATAGGGGATCCCACCAGTGGTGTAACTACCAGGTCAAGGGGAATAAACTCAAATTCCTGCTTTGTTTCCAAGGTTGAACCAAAGAATGTGAAAGAAGCCCTGACTGATGAATACTGGATCATTGCCATGCAAGAGGAACTCGAGCAGTTCACAAGGCATGAAGTATGGGAGCTGGTTCCAAGACCTGAAGGGTCCAACATCATTGGTACCAAGTGGATCTACAAAAACAAATCTGATGAGAAAGGAGTAATTACTAGAAATAAAGCAAGACTAGTAGCTCAAGGATACACTCAAGTTGAAGGAGTAGACTTTGATGAGACATTTGCTCCTGTGGCTAGACTTGAGTCCATCAGATTGCTGTTGGGGGTAGCATGCATCCTGAAGTTTAAGCTATTTCAAATGGATGTGAAGAGTGCATTCTTGAATGGCTACCTGAATGAAGAAGTCTATATGGAACAACCCAAAGGGTTTAGTGATCCTAACCAACCTGAGCATGTATACAAGCTGAAGAAAGCCTTGTATGGGTTGAAGCAAGCACCCAGAGCTTGGTATGAAAGGTTAACCGAATTTCTGACCACAAATGGATACAGAAAGGGTGGCATAGATAAAAAACCTTGTTTGTGAAGGATGAGGAAGGCAAAATCATGATAGCTCAAATCTATGTGGATGATATAGTCTTTGGTGGAATGTCAGAACAAATGGTTAAAAAATTTGTTCACCAGATGCAATCTGAGTTTGAAATGAGTCTAGTGGGAGAACTGACCTATTTCCTTGGAATGCAAGTAAACCAAATGGAGGACTCCATGTTTCTCTCCCAAAGCAAGTATGCCAAGAACATAGTTAAGAAGTTTGGTATGGATCATGCCAGGCACAAGAGGACTCCAGCTCCTACTCATCTGAAATTAACCAAAGATGATGGAGGACCCAGTGTTGATCAATGCCTGTACAGAAGCATGATAGGTAGTCTGCTGTATCTAACTGCAAGTAGACCTGACATTTCCTATGCAGTTGGAGTGTGTGCCATATATCAAGCAGAGCCCAAAGTGAGTCACTTGAATCAAGTCAAAAGGATCCTCAAGTACATCAATGGGACATGTGACTATGGGATGCTGTACTCACATGGGTCTGAGCCTGTCCTATATGGGTACTGTGATGCTGATTGGGCTGGAAGTGCTGATGACAGAAAAAGCACATCAGGTGGATGTTTCTTCTTAGGAGAAAACCTCATATCGTGGTTCAGCAAGAAGCAGAACTGTGTATCTCTGTCCACTGCAGAGGCTGAATACATAGCGGCTGGAAGCAGTTGCTCCCAACTGGTTTGGATGAAACAAATGCTCACTGAGTACAATGTCAATCAAAAGGTCATGACATTGTTCTGTGATAATCTCAGTGCCATCAACATCTCCAAGAATCCCATCCAACACAGCAGGACCAAACATATTGACATTAGGCACCACTTCATCAGAGATCTGGTGGAAGACAAGGTGATCACTTTGGAACATGTAGCCACGGATCTTCAACTGGCTGACATATTTACAAAGGCTCTGGATGCTACTCAGTTTGAAAACTTAAGGAGCAAACTGGGAATATGTCTCTCTGAGACATTATAGCAACCACTGATGTTTGGGATAAATTGTTTAATATCTCTGCCTATTAAACGATTTGTACAAGACTATGATTGGTCAACATATCATAGCTATGCTGCGCGCATCAAGGGTGAATACAAGAGGGTAAGGAGACACCCTACAGAGAGAAGGCCTCTGTACCTGCAGGAGTTCAAGGATGCTGTTCATGCAGGAGTGGTTCTGGATGTCAGAAACAACATCATGGCATCTGATATGGTGGTACCTACTGTAAAGCAAAAGTGGGTGATCACTTGATCGAAGCTGTGAAGCAAGATCAAGTGGATGTGAACTTGGTTGAAACTGTGAAGTAAAACCAAGTCTGGAACTCTGTCATTGTGCTCTGACTATGTTGTTGGCTTTGGCAACATTTGTGACAAAAAGGGGGAGTAATAACCACCAATACCCCTGACAAACAGAGTGGGTCTCTACAACAGACTCTCATGACAGATCTGAAGATTCCCCCCTTGCAGCTGATGTTGAAGTTTTATTTAACTTCCATGTGTGTGAGTGTGCTGCCACTCTGAGTGTATTAGCTAGTTTTATTCCGCTGCCATGAACTCTGTTATGGGGATCAAAGTGTTTTAGCCAAAAATTTGCCAAAGGGGGAGTTTGTAGGTGTTTAATTGGCTGCATTGTATGGTAAAACACAAATGTCTTGACTGATGTCATGACATGTATATGTAACTACATTGTAGTTATTGCAGGACTAGCTAACACAGGATTATTGAATGCTGTGACATTCATACCTGTCAACAGATACTAAGGAACAGAAGCTCTGTTAGAACTTAGTATTCACTTGCAGTCTGGTTATCAAGGAAGAACCAGACCTGGCATAAGGCCTACTGATTGAATGTCAAACTGGATGTTGTGACATTCATCATTGACAGCAGCTACTGAAGATTGGGCAGAGTGGTGTTCTGCTATACTTCAGCACTTTACTTAGTTTGTTATTCAAGAGAATAGCAGAACTAACTTAAGGCCAATTGTGTAAATGTTAAGTTGGACACTTTGACATTTACTAATGTAAGCTGGTACTGTAGTATGGTCATAGTGATCATGTACAGGTCAGCAGATTTGTACAGTCTGTTTTCTGGGAAAACAGACTCAGCATATGGACCTTGATGTCAAGCTGAATGTCGTGACATTCATGCCTGACAGCATATGCTAAATTGTAGGTTGTTCAGTTTTCTGTTACAGCTTTCTCAGGCTATTCTTTAGGAAGTCAACAGCTCAGAGAAAATCCAGGAAATCAACAACCAAGCTACATTCAATGAACCTAACAAATAGCCTATTTGTTAGCAACCTAAATATTGAATTTGAGGGAACGTATGTGACCTAAAATTCAGGAAAATACAGGTGCAAAAGCCCAGGTGCTGCAATATAAAAAGGAAGGCATTCCTCCATTCAGTTTCAGGGATTTTGAGGCGTGAAGATTTAGTGTGTCCATCTTACTTCACTGCTGTATTTTTGTGAGTCTAGAATTAGACGTATCTTGTAAGCCAAGTCATTATCAAATAGATGATTGCTTTGGCATAGGGTGTTCATTGAGTTGTAAGTGTTGTGTCACTCAAAGCTTTTAAGCGTGAGTGCTGTGTATCTTGGTTTAAGCTGTGAAGCATAACCAAGAGTTGTTTTTGAAGTGTGACTTCAAAGTGTTGTTAATATCACTGAGGTGATTGAGGGGGAGTGAGTAGGAACTCTGATCTTAGATTAAGATTGAAATTGCATTGGGTAGGGATTAAGTGATAAGTTGTAAACGGGTGAGTTTAGCTTTGAATTGATACTACTAATAGTGGATTTCCTCCCTGGCTTGGTAGCCCCCAGATGTAGGTCATGTTGGACTGAACTGGGTGAACAATTACTTGTGTTATTTACTGCACTTATAATTAAGTTCTGCATAATCCCTGTCTGTGCAGAATTGGATGTCATAACAACCTGTGTGACATCCAAAGTCTGATAACTAGAATTTCAATGATTGCTTAACATAGCGCTAAATTTGCCTTATGGCACACTAACTCTAACATTAACCATTAACCATTAACATTTACTTTTTGCTCTTTACATTTATGCAATTTATTATTCTTGTACATATTATTCATTTGCTTTTCCCTTTGCTCATTTGAGCACATGTTTATGTTAATGCAATTTTCCTTTTGCTCACTTGAGCACATATTTGTGTATATATCATTGTGTTTGTGTTTTATTTTAATTGTGTGGACCAAATGCAAAGAAATGAACAATTGGACTTAGACTTTAGGACTTTCCCTATGCAAATTTGGAGTCAAAGAGCAACTAGGCATTGAGCCTTTAGAGTGCTATAAAAGTCAAACAGCAACTAGGCAATTGAGCCTTTAGAATGCTATGAATGTTGAAGAGGACTTTGAAAGGACAAATCTCTAAACTCCTTCTTGTTCACTCTTTGTTTGTTTATAGAACTTTTTTATGTGTGTGTTCTTGTGCTAGGAATTCCAACATTGAGCTAAATTGAGGAACCATTGCCATAAGCTTCTAAGAGAGAGAGATCTAAAAGCCATTGGAAGATTCCTAGGAGCTTGTTTTGATTGTGTGCTTGATTGCTTGAGTATTTGTTTATCTTGCTTGCATATTCCAAAGGATGGGAGCTACTTGGATCATCAATATGATCTCAAGAGAGGAACTCCATTTGTGGTCTTGTTTCTTATCCCTTATCTCTTGTATGATTAGGACATTAGCCATTCTTCTTCTTCCCTCCATTCTAACCCAAGCCAAAACTCATGTGCAAACATTTAACACTTATTTTCAAATATTAGAAACCTAAGCCCTATGCTTTTGATTTTCAAACTTTCTTTTCATAACACTTATTTTGAATTGAATCTTTAAGTCAACTTTGACCATATTTTGTAAATACTTCTCATTGGTAAATATAACTCATTCAAATACTTTTGTGGTTTCAATGGCCACTTTCTTAACCCAAACTTTTTCATAACCTTTAGCTATTAGGTTTGAGTTATCCTTGAGGTAGATGTAATACTCACCTATATCCTTAGTGATGGACAATGAGTCTTCCATGCTTATTATAGGGTTAACCCCTCACTAGCATATTGAAGCTATCCTCACATGGTGGATTTGTGGTTTTAGGTTGAGTTTTCTCCCTTGGATAACAAAAAACCTTAAGGCTTTTGGACCAATCAATTCACCAACTCATTTTTTGAGATTTCTACCCCGAACTACGAGGTTTTGATCCTAATCTTTTTTAAGATGGTACGTAGGCAATGGGTTCATCCAGCCAAACACAAAATGTAAATAAACTTGTATATTCTTTCCTCATCTCTTCAATCATGTTTGCACAAATAAATATTCACAAAATACCAACCTTACAACCAATATGAGAAGGGCTCCCTAGGAGTACCTAGGATGTTTTGGGTGCTTAAAACCTTCCCATTGCATAACCAACTCCCTTACCCAGATCTCTAACATTTTTACTAGTTTTTGATTCGATAAAACTTTTAGGTTTTTGTTCGCTTTCTAACCATTCCTTTGGATAAATAGAAGTGCGGTGGCGACTTGAATTGTATGGTTTACCTTAGATTTAGTCAATATCTCTAATGGTAACGAATACCCCACTACAAGAAGGAATACGAAGAAGTACAATTTCAGACAACCCGACTTGAAAGAGTTAAGGAGTTTGACATCTTATGTATTAGATCCCTTAGAGTTCAAACCTCGCCATGGGAAGCTTCTGTCTATTCTTTCTACTCAGGTGGATGAAGGTTTGATGAGTGTGTTGATGCAGTTCTACGATCCTCTTTACCGTTTCTTCACTTTTTCGGATTTCCAGCTTTTGCCTACACTTGAGGAGTATGCCTATCTTGTGGGTATACCTATCTTGGATCAGTTGCAGTTCAGTGGTTTGGAGAGGGTTCCTTCTTCCCAAGAGATTGTTGATATGCTTCATATAGATGTATATGAGATTGCTGCTCATATGACTACCAAAGGTAGAATTCAAGGTCTCCCATCTGATTTTATCATTACCCAAGCTATTCTGTTTGGGAAGGCCATGAGTGAGGATGCCTTTGAAGCTATATTTGTACTTCTCATCTATGGGCTGGTGTTATTTCCCAACATCGATAATTTTGTATATGTGAATGCTATTAGGATTTTCTCTACTCTTAATCCCGTTCCGAATCTGTTGGGTGACACTTATTTCTCTTTGCATATGAGGAATGCAAAGGGTGGTGGATCGATTGTGTGTTGTTTGCCTCTGTTGTACAAGTGGTTTATTTCTCACTTGCCTCAGACGCTCGCCTTCAAGGAGAACAAGGGATGTCTACAGTGGTCTACGAGACTTATGTCTCTCACCAATGGTAATATCTTTTGGTACAACCGTGTGTATGATGGTGTCCATATTATTTACTCTTGTGGTGAATTCTCCAATGTGCCTCTTCTTGGTACATGCGGTGGAATTAACTACAACCCTGTCTTGGCTCGTCGTTAGCTTGGGTTCCCCTTAAATGATAAACCTAATAACATTTTGTAAGAAGGTGTGTTCTTTCAAGAGGGTAAAGATTGTAACACCCCAAAATTTGCCCTCCTCATTCATGCATTCATTTAGCATTTCATATTGCATTTCATCATGTCAATCAGAATTAGATCCGAAAAAAAAATAAAAAAAATAAAAAAAACATAAAAAAAAAATATTACAAAAAAAATAATAAATAAATAAAAATAATAATAATAAAATAAATAAAATATAATAAAAAATTTTGGACTTGGGTCTCTCTCATTTGAGCCCACAAAACCATGAAATTCAGTCTATAAATACCAAGGCTTCACTTGAGAAAAAGGAAGAGAAACAAAATACTCTGAGGTTTCCTTGAAACAAAACCCTTGACAAAACCTGGAGAGAAACCTGACAGAGAACTCAGAGTAACCCCCAGACAGCTCTGAAAAATTCAATCTGACTCACACACTTTCATTGCCTTGCAAACCCAACCATGCCATTTGATTTCAACCGGTCTCTCCCATCAGGTTTGCCTCATTCCCATGATTTTATGCTCTTAATTTGGATCATCTGAATGTATGAGGTATGATGGATGAATTTCATTATGTTTTTGCCCACGGGTTTAATTATGCATGAATGGGTGAAACCTATGCCTTAAATGTTTAATCACATGATTTCTGAAATGTATGCCACCGGGTTTGAGGTTTCTGAAACCATACTGTTATTCATGAAAAAAATGCTTATCGTGTTTCACTAACCCTTTTGTTGAGTTTTTGTGAGGGCTCACAGACTCTTGCAGAGATGGTTTGCGTGGTTTTCCCACTTTATTTGTGGGATACCCCTGGAGGTTCATTCCGATTACCTGTACTGACTCACTTTTCTTTGATGGCATTAGCTTGGGAGGTACCTGGGTTTCTTACTCCTTTAATTGTTGTTACTTTGGATCTTCATCCGTGTGGTACTTTTACCTCTTTTCCGCATTTTA
Organism: Lathyrus oleraceus; assembly: GCF_024323335.1. Taxonomy (NCBI): domain Eukaryota; kingdom Viridiplantae; phylum Streptophyta; class Magnoliopsida; order Fabales; family Fabaceae; genus Lathyrus; species Lathyrus oleraceus. The sequence goes on from NC_066583.1 coordinate 161,114,432, forward strand.
TCGCTTTCTTAGCTGGAAGACCTCGATAGGAGGCATTTGTTTTCTTTTGTTTATTTACTTCTGAGCCACTTGTTGGCACATTTACTTTATACATGTTTGTTTTGTATGTGTTTGTATCCCTGCAGGTAGCGCGGTTCCTTCATCAAGGACTGCCTTTTTGCCCTTGAGCATCCCAAACCCTAAAACCCAAAGCAACACGTTAACTCCTTCTACTACAGGCGAGTAAGTCTCCAAAGGTCGAGCATCCGGTAGATTGCATAGTGACGTCGTTCGTCCAAAACCCAATCCATAACCCCATAGTTAGCCGAACTACGTTTTGCTCTGATTCTCAGGCCAGATGAGATACGTAGGCATAAGACGCGATGTCTTAGCGAGCACACATCCCCCCAACCCATAGGTAGCCGAGCTACGAAGACTTTGATTCTCATATTCAGATGAGATACGTATGCAGTGGATGCGACATCCGCGCGAGTCATTTTCATTTAACCCCTTTTTTTTTTGGCAAACAGCACAAGATAAACCCACACCCTTTAGACGAAAACTACAAAAGTGGATCCCGTAGAGTACTACAGATGCGTAGGGGTGCTAATACCTTCCCTTCGCATAACCGACTCCCGAACCCAAGATTTGGTTGTGAGACCCCGTCTTGTCCTTTCCTTTTTCAGGTTTACTTCGAGCGTTTCCTTTCCCTCCTTTGGGATGAATAACGCACGGTGGCGACTCTTCTGTCATTTTTCTTTCGCCGGTTGTTTTTTCACGCACTGTACTTTTCAGGTTGCGACAGCTGGCGACTCTGCTGGGAACTAAGAAGTTGACCTCTTGCTGGTCCATCTTCTCTAAGCGAGTCCCTCCTAGCTTGTGTGATTTCTTGTTTATTGGGTGTTCATGCTTTTGTACATTTATTTGCTTACCTGCTTGCATGCATCTATTGTATCTATTGGATCTGTTTGTTTGTTTGTTTGGATGGGATGTTCTATGAGAGATAAGCCCATTACCCAGGCTTGAGTGTACACATAGGTTTTAGAGTGGATGATCATGAGGCTTGCGTGGCATGTTGCTACGTTAAGTCGTTCGGGAAGAACCACACCCAGACGAGGTTTCTTTTGGATATATTATGTCCTACGGATGTTCCGTAACGACATGGTGTTCCTTTAGAAATCGTCGACTCTGGTTACCATTTCCCGAGAACTCAGTCGAGGCCTCTCCTCCGAGACGTGATTATGTTAGCTCTGGTGGGCGCATTCTCGCTGATCAATCCGAGGACCCCGAGACTGGGAACTTGCTTTAGGATGTCCTGTTGAGGGGAGTCAATGGAGGTCTTTTGTCCCGTAATAATACCAAACCTTCAGTGGTAAACGTATTATTCGCGACTGAAGGGCTGAAGCTGACGAACTTCTGTTCTTAGAACCCACCAGTGAGGGGTGGGCTAAATTCAGGAAACCTTAACCTCCAACCAACCCGGTTTTCTGGAGCAGAGTTTTGGTCTTGTATTATATTCCTCAATGAATTTCTCTCCAGGAAGTGCAACCTGACAGATGTTCAAGCGGATCCATCAATTCTGATTGACATGCCTTTGCATTGCATAACATCATCTGCATATTTGCATCCAACATCTCATGCTTATTCATTTGAAGGGTATTCCCTTTCAAAACGGGGGTGCCTTAAAACTGAACAAGCAGTGCATCGCATACCATGCATATTAACCCTTGTCTGTTTTGCAGGTGTCACCGCAGTGTCTAATGTTTGTTCCCTGTATCAGGCAGTTATTGGTCCCAAGCGAGTTCACAGATACCCGACAAAGGAAAACCGTCCACGACTAGCGATGGACCAAGTACAGAAAGAGCTGGCTGATATGCGTGAAAGGATGGATCAGTTCATGACATTGATGATTGGTATGGCAGCAGGTCAGGAAAAGCTGAGGGAATTGGTTGAGCAACCGAGACCCGATCCGGAGGTGGAGATACCAAATGCTGAGGGAAACCCTGGTAACCCTGGGAACGCTGATAACCCTGTGAACACTGGTAACGCGGGTAACGCAAATGCTGATGGAAACCCGGGTAATGTTGGCAACACGGGGAATGTTGGAAATGGTATTGGCGGAAGGTACAATGTGAATCAAGGAATTCGGATTAACGGGCACCCCGTTACTGAAGATTATCAGTATGATCAATTTTCTTTGCACGACGAGGCCCTCGAGACCACTCGCCGTATGGATGAGCTTGCTGAGAAGCTCAAATCTTTGGAGTCTCAAAATTCCTTAGGCTTTGATGTCACAAATCTTGGTCTGGTTCAGGGAGTAAGGATTCCTCACAAGTTCAAACCCCCTACTTTTGAGAAATACAACGGGGCTTCCTGCCCACGCACTCATCTCCAATCTTATTTGGGAAGGTTGGGAGCTCACACGGAAGATGAAAAGCTGTGGATGTACTATTTTGAAGACAGTCTAACTGGAGCTTCTCGTGAATGGTATTCTCATTTGTCTCGTACTACCATCAAGAGCTGGAAAGACTTGGCAGAGGCTTTTGTCAAGCAATATCAATACAACTTGGACATGGCTCCAAATCGGACCTTGTTGCAAGGTATGTCCCAAACTGCCAAGGAGACCTTTAGAGAATATGCTCAGCGTTGGAGACAGATTGATGCGTCCGTCCAACCCCCTATGTCTGAAAGGGAGATGGCAGACATGTTCATGAACACTCTTCAAGGCAATTATATTGAGAGATTGGCCGCTTGCCCGTCAATCAGCTTTGGAGAGATAGTAATTGCTGGAGAAAGAATCGAGAGTCTTTGAAGATGGGCCGAATTCAAGACAATAGTCTTTCCAACCCATCAGGTCCCAAGAGACCGTTTGCTGGTAACGGTCAGCGAAGAAAAGAAGGCGAGGCAAGCGTTGTGTATGCCGACAGAGGCAGGAGTAAAGGACGCCCTAATTATTATCAAGATCAAGTGGCCGCAGTCACTATTCCAACACCTGTTCCTCAACCGCAATATCATCCGCAACAACAACCCAGGTACAACAATCAACAACAAGGAGGTAATCCGGGTCAGCAGAGACACTATCAACAACGTCCAAGGCAGACGGACCGGGTCATCGAGCCAATCCCAATGCCTTATTCAGTATTACTTCCCAAGCTGATTGACATGAATCTGGTTACATTGAGAACTCTGGCCCCACCAATCGATCCCAATAATTTGCCTAGAGGTTATGATGTCAACACCAGATGCGCTTTTCACTCCAACGCACCTGGCCATACTACAGATAATTGCAAGGTTCTCCAGTTAAAGGTACCAGATTTGAGAGATGCCCAGGCTATCAATTTTGCTCCGGTGCCTAATGTTATCCAGAACATGATGCCGGCTCACGGCGGGCAGAGGATTAATGCTGTTGATAGTGGGGAAACTTTGAATTTGGTTTCTGATGTGACTAAGGTGAAGACTTCTCTATCGGTGGTTAAAGACCGACTTCTGAAACGCTACAACAAACAAGACCTTAGACAGCGCTTTTTTTAGCCTTAGACAGCGTTTTAAAGCGCTGTCTAAACCTCCGCTGCTAAAGGTTTAGACAGCGCTTTTTTAAATCTTAAAAGCACTGTCTAAGCCCCCCCCCCCCCCTTAGACAGCGCTTTGGCCAAAAGCGCTTTATAAGACCCTCTTATTTTAAATTTTCTAGGTATACCTTAGACAGCGCTTTTGAAAAGCGCTGTCTAAGCCCCACCCCCTTAGACAGCGCTTTGGCCAAAAGAGCTTTCTAAGACCCTCCTATTTTTAATTTTTTTAGGTATACCTTAGACAGCGCTTTTCAAAAAGCGCTGTCTAAGCCCCCCCCCTTAGACAGTGCTTTTGCCTAGAGCGCTTTCTAATCCCCCCCTTAGACAGCGCTTTTTACAAAAGCGCTTTTAGTCGAGATGTACCTTTAGATAGAATGCAACTGCGGTAAATATACTTCCTGTAACCAGTCCTGATCCAGATACCTAATTGAAACAAAGAAATAACAATAACAATATCATACATGAAGAGGATAAGCAAACGGAAGGTTGAAGCTAAGTTATTTCGCGCGTTAAAATTACCAATAGTAGCGGCTTCCTGCCTGCTTTATCTATGAGGGCTGCTCCAACACCTGTGATCACAATCTGCAAAATCAAAAAACATAATTGAGTTGGTTTCAATTTGAAGGGTGAAAAAAATAGACTTTTCATGAATTATTGGATAAGTTAGAAATAAGAACCTGAAGGATAGCAAAAAGTATAGTACCGGTCGCGGAAGGAAATCCTACAGCGAAATTAAAGTACACAAATACACCGGAACAAATAAAAATCTGACTTCTTCATGAAGTTAAGTTTTAAAACATGATTTCATTGGGAGTTATAGGTTGTATGCAAATGTCAGACTTTGAATGAAGAGTTGCGATTAGAGAAGTAAGTATTAGAACCTGCTAGGTCAAAAATACTGCTAGCATAAAAACCAACTCCATTGATTCCACCAAATTGCTGGCAGACCATAAGCCCTACTCCAATCTGGTCATACATCAAAATTAGTTATCTATACGCCTTAATACAACAATAACATGGGAAGGTGGAAAATAAACTATCATTTTCCACACACACCCTTAGAGAAACTGAACTGATATCAATAGTGGAACTATAGTTACCTACCGTGAGTGAGCGTAAATATCTTTTCTGAAACAAATCCAGCACTTTCGGTTTTGCGAGTTTTTCTAAACTAGTTATATAATCCTGTGTGGCAGTGACAGATGCACCAGCTTAAAATTGCATTATACTTGGAATGCTTTGTCTTTAATATTGTGCATGACAGGAAAGTCACAGAAATATATCCAACACCAACACACAGTAACCTGAATTTCCTTTGCTTCTTGAGATATATCAGCATCTTTTCCGCGAAGTATTTGCAATGCCGCCACAAAATCTTTTGTGAGTCCTCTCTTTGCCTGCAGTCATTAATTGGTCGGTACTTGGCACTCCTCATGATGTGCTAATCACTTTATATGGAAATTTGTTACTTACCAGCCATCTAGGGGACTCTGGAATGAAGAATAGACCCAAAAGCAACACAACAGTGGGAATAAGGCCTGCAATTGCAAACACTTGTTTAGTATTGAAAAGTTTCAATTAATGTATAATGTTCTAAGTTTATTACTAGACCGATTATAGATAAAGCCCTCCATGAAAGTATTGTTCCAAATATGAATGCCGTGGATCCCCCAATAACAATCATGAACTACAAAGGAAGATGAAAAACAAACTTATACGTTAGTGCTACCTTCATTGCAAATACTTGACCATGAAGTTACAATATGTAGCAAAACTATGCCTGATTTAAGGTAGTCAATACTCCTCGGCGTTCTTTTGGCGCAATTTCTGCTATGAAGACAGGAACCTTATATGTATAATACATCAAATATAATGTCATTTTAATAACTTAAACATATGTGAGTGTTTTAAAATGGATTTTTTTTATCATTTCATTGAAAAATAGAAGTATGACCAACCACATAAGAAAAAACTCCCATTCCATATCCTGTTGCTAGTCTCCCAATATCCAAAGAAACTGGACCCTAAATATATATAAGAGAAAAAGAGGAAAACTCAGATAATCCTTGGAGAACAGTTATGACCAAGAAAATCTCATAGGTTCTGTAGTAAGAACCTTTGAAAAATAAATAACAAGCCATCCTGCAATACAGAAAGCACTTGATACTCTCATTGCCTGCATATACATTCCAAAGCCAACTTTTTATGAATACTCCAATTAATTTGGAAGTTAATTCATCATTTTACTGATATTACCCCCTTTCGTCCAACTAAATCAGCAATAGGACCACTTGTTATTGCGCCAATCATCGCACCAAAAGTCAAGATGGAGCCAAACAAGGAGTACTGCATACATTCAATCACCAAAAACCAAAGAAAACAACATCAAATCCACTGAGTAGAAGCTATACAAACTTTTCTAGTACACGGTAATCACGAGTTATTTTCAGTCTATTTCCTATGTTTTCATTAATCTAAGGATAATGAAGTAAAATCAAATTTTGAATAATTTCTGGCTAACCTCTGCCAAAGACAGACTAAGATCCTTCCTGATAGCGTCTTGAGTTGGAGATGAATATCCAACGTGGAAAATAAAACAAAAATAACAATTATTCTGTAGAACTCTTGGTCAACTAAACTATAGCAAGCATCTTGAAGCTATATAAAAAAGTGCTTATCTTTGCTGATTTTCAGATTTATAGTAAAACATAGAAGTGGTGAGAGAAGTAAAGACTTACACAAACACCAAACTCAAAAGAACCACAGACAGCAATGAATATGGTGAAGTAAACCATCCATGGATGATGATAATCTTTGGTTTCATTGACAGGTTGCTTATTCTTTTCCCCTATCAATGGTTCTCTTCTTCGCAAGATTATAAACATTCTCAACATTCTCAACAAGAATATACAGTAGAAACGAAGAAATGAAGAAATATTGAAGAACATACCGCAAGAAATGAAGAACAGTAGAAACGAAAAACGAAGTCAACACCCAAATGTCGAGACACGTACGATTCTTCAAACACGTTCAATGATTGAAACCGAAAAATGGAAGTGTATTCGTGTTCACTATTATGGTTTTCGCTGATAGGGTTTCAACGTTCGCAGGAGGGAAAACAAAAGAACAGAGAACGAAAATTGAAATGGAGTCTGAAATTTTATTTTAATTAGACCTTAGACAGCGCTTTTGTGGAAAGCGCTTTCTAAGGTATGCCTTAGACAGCGCTTTCCAAAAGCGCTTTCTAAACCCCCCCTTAGACAGCGCTTTTGGTTTTAATTTTTTTTTTAATTTAAAGACTTTAGACAGCGCTTTATCAAAAGCGCTGACTAAGGTCTATATTTAAAAGCGCTTTCTAAAAGCGCTGTCTAAGGGGGGGTCTTAGACAGCGCTTTTAGAAAGCGCTGTCTAAGACCCCCCCTTAGACAGCGCTTTCATTATTTTTTTGGAACATTTTCCGTGTTTTATTTTAATTTTAACCTTAGACAGCGCTTTCTTTTAAAAGCGCTGTCTAAGATGCGCTGTTAAAAGTCATTTTTGGCGTAGTGAAAGGACAGATTTTCCCGGGCTGTGGGGAAGAATACAGAAATTGTCAAGCTGTCGAAAACGGATGTGACAGTTTGAGAAGGGGTATTCAGCAGCTGATAGATGAAGGTTGTCTTCAGTTCGATCAGGCCCGTCCGGTGAAGAATGATGTATCGACGGTGACGTTTTATTTCACTCCTGAAGAAATATATGTTCCCGAGAGACTCGCTCCGACAACAATATATTTCCCAGAAAGTACAGAACCAACAGCGGTGAACATCGAAAGTTCAGCACCAGTCGCAATTTACTCTGACAGCCCTCAACCGACTTTGGTTGGTCCAATCACCATCACGGTACTAAGACCTGTTCCGTATGAGAAAGACAGTGCTATCCCGTGGCACTATGGGGATGATATCTACTGCCAGGGGTAGAAAGTTAACGAAGAAGACATTGACATTGGTAGCTCCGCTGTAGACAATGTAGGAGGGGTTGGTGGCTTCACTCGCAGTGGACGCCTATTTGCACCATCAACATTACGCGCGAATACTGAAGTCGGGGCAGCTGCCAAGGCTAAAGGGAAACAGGTATCCACCGAAGAGATTACTATTGAGGAAGATCCTCCTAAGACCGCATTCGAGAAGGAAGTTGATGAGTTTATGAGGATTATCAAGAAAAGTGACTACAAGGTAGTCGACCAGCTAAATCAGACACCCTTAAAGATCTCCATTCTCTCACTATTGTTGTGCTCTGAGGCGCACAGAGCAGCCTTGTTGAAAGTACTGAATATGGCCTATGTTCCACCGGAGATAACTGTTAACCAGCTGGAGTCGGTAGTTTCCAATGTAAACGCTAGTCGGGGGCTAGGTTTCACCGATAATGACCTGACACCTGAGGGCATGAATCACAACAAAGCCTTGCATATCACAATGGAGTGCAAAGGGGTGGTGCTTTCCCATGTTTTGGTTGATACAGGCTCTTCTCTGAATGTTCTTCCAAAGAAAGCCTTAATGAAGTTGGATTGCGATGGCATCATCCTGAGGCCAAGTAACTTAGTTGTGAGGGCTTTTGATGGCTCTAAGAGAGCTGTCTTTGGCGAAGTTGAGTTTCCAATTAAGATTGGACCGCAGGTGTTCAAGAGCACCTTTTATGTGATGGATATCCAGCCTGCCTACAGCTGTCTGCTAGGTCGGCCTTGGATTCATGTTGCCGGTGCTGTTACTTCTACCCTCCACCAGAAGCTCAAATATGAACTAGAAGGTCAGATCGTCACTGTATGTGGTGAAGAGGATATTTTTGTTAGCCACCTGTCTACATTTAAGTATGTAGAGATGGACGGCGAGATGCATGAGATGCTGTGTCAGGGCTTCGAAACTACATACATCAATGAGGTCGCGCCCGAAGCTGTCTTTTCACCTGAGTTTGAGAAGGTCGGGACTTCTATCTCTTCATACAAGCAAGCTGTCGAAGTGGTTAAAGCTGGTAATGCCCAAGGCTGGGGCAAATTTGTGGAGCCAGTCATCAAAGAAGACAAGTTTGGATTGGGGTATGCTCAGGGATCTCAGAAGAATGAAACCGGTACTCTCTCCAGCGGGGGTTTGGTTTCCCCCCACATCGTCAATGCTGCAGATGAAGACAAGGCTGACAGCGAGTGTGACTTAGATAGCTGGATTCGCCCGTGTGTCCCAAGAGAAAAGCTCGACAATTGGTCGTCTGAAAAAACCGTCTGGGTTACTCTACTTAAAGAGTGATTTTTATTGTTTTCCTTTATTACATTCATAATAAAGTCTTACACTTTGCCCAAGGTGTAACGGCTCATTTGTAGGGCCATCCATTTAGTTACGTTTCGCAATTATTTTTATCATCAATAAAGGACGGCTTTTGCAAACAATTTTGTGTTCTCTTTCTTTCAGTTTTTTTTACTTTTTACAAAAAAAAATGGCAATGTTTCTTTTTTCGTTTTTCCTTTCTTTCAAAAAAAAAATCTCTCATTCTAAGGTAAAGCATGATCCTCCATCATGCAAAGCCGACCACTCGGATCTCACTGCTAACGACACTGCTATGGCCAAGTATGACTTCGACAATCCTATCTATCAAGTCGAAGAAGGGGCTGAGGAAGATTGTGAATTGCCTGAAGGGTTAGCCAGATTGTTGAAACAGGAGGACCGAGCTATTACACCTTATCAGGAGGTGATTGAGACCGTCAACATCGGTACCGCAGACGATAAGAAAGAAATCAAGATCGAGGCCAGTCTACAGGCCGAGAGAAAAAAACCGTTGATCATATACTTGACTGTGTTAGAAAGGTCAATGGGTTGTGTGCTCGGTCAGCATGACGAGTCAGGTCGAAAAGAGCATGCAATATACTACCTTAGCAAAAGTTTACCGACTGTGAACAAAAATACTCATTGCTCGAGAAAACTTGCCGCGCTTTGGCATGGGCTGCTCGCCGACTAAGACAGTATATGTTTACTCACACGACTCTATTGATATCAAAAATGGGTCCAGTCAAGTATATTTTTGAAAAGCCATCACTTACCGAAAAGGTTACTAGGTGACAAATGATACTGACAGAGTATGACATCCAATACACTTCACAAAAAGCCATCAAGGGAAGTGTCTTGTCAGACTATCTTGCAGAGCAACCGATTGATGATTACCAACCTATGAGGTTTGACTTTCCTGATGAGGACATCATGTTTCTCAAATCGAAAGATTGAGAGGAACCACTCCCGGAGGAGGGGCCTGACCCTGAATCCAAATGGGTTATGATGTTTGATGGGGCGGTCCACGTCTATGGTCGCGGAGTTGGTATAGTGTTGATCACACCGGAAGGGGGTTCATATGCCATTTGGTGCCAGAATAACTTTTCCCTGCACCAACAATGAAGCCGAATACGAAGCTTGTATCCTAAGACTTGAGGAAGCCGTCAATATACAGATTAAAACCCTGGATGTATACGGGGATTCAGCTTTGGTCATCAATCAAACCAACGGGAAATGGTATACACCTCAGCCTCATCTGGTTCCTTACAGAGACTACACGAGAAGATTGTTAACTTTCTTTTGAAGAAAACCAATTTGTTGATGCTTTGTTTACCTTGTCTTCGATGATTAAGGTGCTATGTTGGAACTACATACCCAGAATTGACGTATCTCGGTCAGAGACGAATGAAGAAAGCATTTGGTCAGAAAGTGCGCCCTCGGGGGTATCAAGTCGGTGAATTGGTACTCAAAATATTTCTTCCTCCCAACACAGATCACAGGGGCAAACGGACACCGAACAACGAGGGTCCATACGTGGTTAAAAGAGTTTTCTCTGGCGGAGCTTTGATGCTAACAACCATGGATGGCGAAGACTTCCCATCCCCTGTCAACTCAGACGCAGATAAAAAAATATACTTCGCATAAAATAGACCCGCTGGACAGTAAAAAGAATAGTCCAGGCAAAAAAGGGCATCCCGACGAACCAAAAAAAAAAGGAATAAAGAGGTCCGGGCAAAAATTAGGGATATAAAAAAGAGTACACCCAGTGAGTCGAAAACCCAAAAGGGCAGCTCAGGCAAAAATGGGTATCCCGGTGGATTGAAAACCCAAAAGGGCGGTCCACGCAAAAGTTAGGGAATAAGCGAATAACTGTGATCTGAGTTCATCAGTGTTATATCACCGTTTCATTCAATCCGACAATCTTCGAAGGTTAAAGATCGACTAATCATCCACTTCAGAAAGCAAGATGAGCATATTGTCTTGAGGAAATACGAGCCATAGTTGAGTCGAAACTCGGTGGGACCCCGTATCCCCATTGCCATTGGGATAGTTCTCTTTTTATAGCGATCACCTCTTTTCAGGGATCAACTTCCTGATACCCTCGCCTATTCCTGGCACAAATTTTCTCCCCATTAAGAGTCGAATAATTCAGTTAAAGAGCCTCTTTATTTTTCATTTATCAGTTTGTTTGCAAAAATGTCCGAATTTTTGATAAAACATATTGCATATGAACACAATGGTGGCTTTTGCAGATGATTTGCACAGGAAAACATTTAAAATTGCTTTGGATGTGCTTAATCCCGGACGGTGAATTCAAACCGAGTAATTCCCCCGAGGCATACGTGTATTTTTGGTTGCAGGTCATAGGAACCGGATGCCAAGTCATGAATCCTCATCCCCAAACGGTTGACAAAGTCTCTCCTCAGCAGAGCATGTTCCCCAGCAGAGTTGACAGTATCCAGACTATATATCCCCAACGGAATTGACAGTGTCAGACTGTATCTTCCTAGCAACAGCGGAGTGCTTGCATACCCAACGGACAAGAGGGTGGTGTTCCCAGTGTTCATCTCATCCCCGGCAGATTATTTCTAACAGATTTGTTCTAATCCCCAGCTTGAGGACGATTAGCAAGTTCATATCCCCAGCAAAGGCCGTTTCCTACGACATTTCCCCAATAAGTGTTTTCCCCACAAACTCTCCTCACAGAGCCTCGCCGAGAAAAGTTTCCATAGTTGATACTCCCCCCGCAAGGTCAACTTTTCAAGCAGCCAATTTATTTTTGGTGGCTCATTGGTCCCGGCAGACGGATCATTCCCCACAGAGCATTCAAGGATTGATGCAGCGATCTATTCCCTACCGGAGTTTGCTTCCCCAAGCAGATTTCTTTTTACACCATGCATAACATTTGCATTTGCATGCATATCATATCAAGCATACACATAAGCTGATAAACAGGTTCTTCCAAGCAGACTGAAGAATTACTTTACAACCAAGGTCATGAGATCCAGCCAGAGGATCAAGCGTGAGTGATCCAGCCTGAGGGTCGTTTTGAAGATTCAGCCTGAGAATCGTTTTCCAGTGATCCAGCCTGAGGGTCATTTTGAAGATTCAGCCTGAGAATCGTTTTCCAGTGATCCAGCCTGAGGGTCCATTTCGAAGATTCAGCCTGAGAATCGTGTTCCAGTGATCCAGCCTGAGGGTCATTTCAAAGATTCAGCTTGAGAATCGTGATCCAGCCTGAGGGTCATTTCAAAGATTCAGCCTGAGAATCGTGGTCCAGCCTGAGGGTCATTTCGAAGATTCAGCCTGAGAATCGTGTTCCAGTAAGCCAACCTAAGGCTCAATTTGAAGATTCCCCAGTGAAGTCGCCTACAAGCTTTATTTCCCCAGCAAGCCCAAGTCTAATTGAGGAGTCGTTACAACATGTTCTAGCCTGAAGAATATGTACGAAGCCCAAAAGTGGAATATTCTCGAAGCTGCATATCTAATATGAAGGTTGGGTGTAGATTTCAAAAGAGGGTCAACCAGCGCATGCCTCAGATGCGGGATCCTAATGACGGGAATTTATCATCAAAACAATCCAGATCTAGCCAGAAGATCGAAATAGATTCAGCCAGAGAATCGAAACAAAGGAGATCTAGCCAGAAGATCGAAGAAGATCTAGCCAGAAGATCGAAGTCAGGTCTAGCCCGAAGACCGGAAATAGATTCAGCCAGAGAATCGAAACAATTTAGATCTAGCCTGAAGATCGAAGTAGATTCAGCCCGAGAATCAAAGGAAATAGATTCATCCAGAGAATCGAAACGAAGGAGATCTAGCCAGAAGATCGAAGAAGATCTAGCCAGAAGATCGAAGTCAGGTCTAGCCCGAAGACCGGAAATAGATTCAGCCAGAGAATCGAAACAATTCAGATCTAGCTAGAAGATCGAAGTAGATTCAGCTTGAGAATCAAAGGAAATAGATTCAGCCAGAGAATCGAAACGAAGGAGATCTAGTCAGAAGATCGAAGAAGATCTAGCCAGAAGATCAAAATCGTATCCAGCCCGAGGATCAAAATTAATATCCAGCCAGAGAATCGAAACTCCAGATTAAGCCAGAGGATCGGAAGAAAAATAAACAGCACGGTGTATTTCCGCGTTTTTGTGGTGTTCTCGGAGCGCAAATTTTCGGTCTATCTTTGGTATTCAATCACAGCTCACCCCGTTTGTCTGATAAGTTGTTCGCTTTCAGCCTACTCGGTTTAGCTGATGATTGAATAGGGGCAGCTGTAACACCCCAAAATTTGCCCTCCTCATTCATGCATTCATTTAGCATTTCATATTGCATTTCATCATGTCAATCAGAATTAGATCCAAAAAAAAAAAAAATTTACAAAAAAAATAATAAAAAAATAAAAATAATAATAAAAATATATATATATATAATAAAAATTTTTGGACTTGGGTCTCTCTCATTTGAGCCCACAAAACCATGAAATTTGTGAGAGAATTCTTTACCTTGAATTAATTTTTAATGATAGCAAATTGTGTGATCATCATCCAAATGTTGGTTGTGCAATGCATTACATGATACATGTGTGTTTCATTATGTTTTTCATCCCACTCTATTGTTGCATAACTGTATATATAAAATTACATTGATACTTACCTTAAATAACAATTAAAATTCATCTTATGTCAGTATGCATCGATACATAAAGCCTCTGCATCGATACATACAGCATGTGATAAATCACAAAACCTTTCTGTTCAGTTTGCATCGATGCATACGAGTCATGCATCAATACATGGAAGACAAAATACTCTATGCATCGATACACACGATTCCTGCATCGATACATGACCAATTGAAACAGCCTGTGTATCAATACATGCGCATTAGGCATCGATACATACTAGTGTAATAATCACATGCATCGATACACACGACTTTTGCATCGATACATGAATAATCAATTTCACCAAAAATACACATATCCTACAGTATGCATCAATGCACACTATTATGTATCAATACATAAAGTTGTTTTGTGGTATAACAGCAACTGTTTTTGCAGCATATAAAAGACAGGTTACAACAGCAGTGCAAAAAGACGAATTCATTGAGGGAAAACAATTGAACACAGATCAAAAGCAGTGTTGGAGCAATTGTTTTGTGAGCAATTAGAAACCTGAAAGAGACTTCATCTTCTTCATCTTCTCAATCACTTTTCTTCAAGAACATTTACACATAACCATTCTTGTTCTTTGGATTAAAGAAGCATCGAGATAACGTTCAGTGGTACGATCAAGGATCTAGCTGTGGTTTGCAGTGGAACGATCGAGGATCTAGCTGAGTCGAAGATTGAAGGGGTTTCTAGGAAAAACCTACTGGTTTATCCTTCAAGAACTGGAGTGTTCTTGAGGGTTTGGGAGTCACATTTGCAGAACATATTCAGCCGCAGCGTTGCGTTTGGAGATCGGGGGATTTCGCAAGCAGGTCGTGGAACCGGTGAATTGTTTGCAACTTTGTGCAGGAAAATCTTGATCGTGCTCAGATCAAGTGAAGGTTTATACAAGAAGAGGTTCTTAGAGTTTAGAATTCTGTCTTTGTACCATAACCTTGTATCAACGGATTCGGCAATAATTGATAATCAAAGTTCTCAATTTCATTTGAAATTGAGAGGGAGACGTACCCACACGCGAGGACGACGTGGGGAACTTCCTTACCAAATCTCTGCGTATCGTACTCTTACCTTACTCCTCTTTACGTTTTTCAAACTGTTTTCGCAATTTCAGTTAGTGTGTGGTGATTGTTTCTTTTTCAAGACAGCAGTGGCAAGAAAACTTTAATCAAACTCCATTGCTGTTTATCATCGATCACATACACACCAACTGTTTGATAAAACGGTTAGCTAGATTTTATTCATTGGAAATAGACTTTAATGATAAGTGCATTCAATTAGTTAAAATTCTGGTGTGAATTGTTTCTGTCATTCTCATTAAAATCCAGCAATTAAACTTGTGTGTCCGGCTTTCTAGTAGCGGTTCAGAATAGACGGAAGTCGATTCGGGACTGATTTTTCCGCCAACTTTGAAAACTCTGATAAAATTTAAAATCCGTAAAATTTAAAAAGAGGTGATCTATTCACCCCCCTCTCGATCACTAGCCACACCGTCTAACAAGTTGTATCAGAGCGCCGGTTCGCTGGTGCTCTGTGGCTGTCTGTAACAGTATGGATTCTGAACCAAAGGGGGCGTATAATAGAGCGCCTATTTTCAACGGTGAAAATTATGGCTACTGGAAAGACTGCATGCGAGTTCATATAAATTCTGTGGATAGGTTAGTATGGGCTGCCATTGAAAACGGTCCTTTTTAAATCACTATGACAAATGCGGCTGGCGCCATAGTACCTAAACCAGAAGATGATTGGAATGAGAAAGATGAGAAAAAGTGGTCGTGTGATTGGAGAGCTCGAAATATGTTAATTTCAGCACTTGGTGTTGATGAGTATTATCGAGTATCCCATTGCACGACAGCTAAAGAAATGTGGGACGCTTTAGAAGTTGCCCATGAGGGTACTACTGAAGTAGAACAGTCCCGCATTAACACACTCAATCAAGAGTTTGAGCTCTTTCGCATGAAACAAGGAGAATCCATCTCCGACATGCAAAAGAGATTCACCCATCTAACTAACCGATTGAATGCTCTTGGAAAACCTATTTCCAATGAAATTGCTACTAATAAAATTCTCAGGTGTCTTAGCAGGGAGTGGCAACCTAAAGTTACAGCAATCAAGGAAGCCAACGATCTTACAAGACTTACGATTACAACTCTATTTGGAAAGCTGGAAGAACATCAGCAAGCTTTGGAAAGTCTTGAAAAATATGAGAATAAAAGTAAGAAGGAAAAGGAGAAGAAAAGAGACAAAGAGGGAGAGAAGAAGCCAATAGCTCTTGTGGCCTCTAGCTCTAAGTCCTCACGAAAAGAGCAAAGCGACAATGATTCAAGTAGTGACAAAGACTCGGATGATGAAGAAATGGGACTGTTTGTAAGGAGATACAATAGGTTCATTCGAAAGAATGGAGTCAAGCATTCCGACAAAAATCTCATGAAGTTTCGAAAACAATCTACAAATTCGAAACAAGAAGAGAACAAGAAGAGTAGAGGAAGAGGATCCTGTTTTAATTGTGGCAAATCCGGACACTATAAAACGGACTGCCCTATGAAGTATAAGGATCAAAGAAAAGATTCGCCAAAAGGGTACAGCAAACAAAGAAGAGCGTATATTGCATGGGAAAGTGATAGTGATTCATCAAGCACACAAAGCTCAAGTGATGATGATGAAGCTGCAAATCTGTGCCTTATGGCTCACACAAAAATTTGTCCTACCACAAGAAGAAAAACAATGACAAAAGGTAAAACAAGCCTATTACGATAATTTCTCCTCTATGTCTTTTTCGGAACTAAAAATAGCTTTTGAAAAACTGCATAACGAAGCTGTAGATGCTTTTAAAAGACTATCTTCCGACAAACATATTTTCTCTTTTTTGGAAGGTAAAGTAAACAAAGCTGAAATTGATTTAGAAGCATTGAAAACTAGTATTGCAGAAAATTCAAAAACTATTGACATTGACGGATGTAGTAGAGTTAGGTATTGTGACGCTTGTTATATTTGGCAAAAAGAGGTAAACACTCTTAAGGTCAAATTAGAGAAAGCGCTACAACCTAAAGTTACTTATGCCGTTGACCCCAAGTTGTTTAAGAAGTCATTGAATCCTCCATATGCAAAATACTCTTTCATTCTAAAAGATTCAATGAACAAGAAACAACAAACACATCATCATGGTTTATGTCATTATTGTTGCCATGCTGGCCATACCATTGAAAAATGCAAATTTAGGAGATTTCTTGTCCCTAAAGGCATTTATCAATGGAAGCCAAAAGGCAACCATGTTAGCACTTACCCACTTGGACCCAATGAAAATTGGGTACCAACTTCTCTCTTTTGATGTTGTAGGATGAGTGCCTTGCCTCCGCAGATAGAAGGTGGTTTCTTGACAGCGGCTGCTCGAGGCACATGACCGGTGACATATCGCTCTTTATAGACTTCAAGGCAAAGAAGAAGGGATATGTCACTTATGGAGACAACAACAAAGGAGCTATACTCGGCAAAGGTAGTGTAGGTAATCCCTCCACCACTACTATTTCAAATGTCCATTTAGTTGAGGGACTTAAACACAATTTGTTAAGCATAAGTCAACTATGCGACATGGGCTATAAAGTGTCGTTTACAAAAACTTGCTGCATAATTGAACATGTTGAACAAAACATTGTGTTTAAGGGTGTAAGAGTAAACAACATCTATATGCTTGACTTGTTTGATGTACCTTTAACAAGTACTAAATGTCTAGTCACCTTGAATGATGATTCTTGGCTTTGGCATAGACGTTTAGCGCATGTTAATTTCGATTTGCTTAATAAGGTTGTGTCTAAGGATCTAGTAGTCGGTCTACCAAAAATAAGATTTTCAAAAGACCACCTATGTGACGCGTGCCAAATGGGAAAGCAAACAAGGGTGTCCTTTAAATCTAAAAATGTAATTTCAACTTCACGACCCCTTGAGCTTCTCCATATGGACCTCTTTGGACCTTCTAGGACAAAGAGCCTAGGTGGAAATTACTATGGCTTTGTAATAGTTGATGACTACTCTAGATTCACTTGGACTATATTCCTTCATAGCAAAGATGAAACCTTTTCTGCTTTTAAAAATTTTGCAAATCTGTCCCAAAACAAAATGAATTCCAAAATAGTTACAATTCGTAGTAATCATGGTGGTGAGTTTCAAAATTACCACTTTGAGAAGTTTTGTGACAAGTATGGTATTGAGCATAACTTTTCAGCTCCTCGCACTCCACAACAAAATGGCGTTGTGGAGCGTAAAAATCGTGTTTTAGAGGAGTTGGCAAGAACAATGCTTAATGAGGGTGGATTACCAAAATACTTTTGGGCTGATGCTGTTAGCACAGCCTGTTATGTTCTAAACAGAATCTCAATTCGCCCTATTTTAAACAAAACTCCTTATGAACTTTTGAAAGGAAGAAAACCAAACTTGTCACATCTTCACGTATTCGGTTGTAAATGTTTTGTTTTGAATAACGGTAAGGAAAACATTGGGAAGTTTGATGCAAAAGCGGATGAAGGTATTTTTCTTGGTTACTCACTGTCAAGTAAGGCATATAGAGTGTATAATAAGCGTTTACTTACTGTTGAAGAATCTGTTCATGTTTCTTTTGATGAGTCTTATCCGAAAAATGTCGGAAAAGGTATTTCTTTTGATGACGCAGGTGTATCTACAGAAGACATACTCAAGGAAGCTGTTGAGGAAACTGATCAGTCCAAAACAGCTGCCCATGAGAAGGAGGAAGATACTAGTCATGAAGAAATTGAGGAAGAAAAGACAGCTGAAGTGAATGATCTTCCAACAGCTTGGAGATCCTCAAAAGACCATCCCATTGACAACATTTTGGGAGACATTTCAAAGGGAGTAATGACCCGGTCTAAGATAAGTAACTTTTGTTCTCACTTCGCGTTTGTTTCACAAGTAGAACCTAAAAATGCCAAAGAGGCCTTGATTGATGAATTTTGGCTAATGGCCATGCAAGAAGAGCTTAATCAATTTAAAAGAAATGACGTTTGGGAACTTGTCCCTCGTCCGCGAGATCATCATATCATAGGCACTAAGTGGGTTTTTAGAAACAAGCTTGATGAAAACGGAGTGATTACTAGGAACAAGGCACGCTTAGTAGCACAAGGGTATAACCAAGAGGAGGGCATAGACTATGAGGAAACTTATGCTCCAGTTGCTCGCCTTGAAGCTATACGTCTTTTGCTTGCCTATGCGTGTTCTAAGGATTTTAAGCTTTACCAAATGGACGTAAAGAGTGCCTTTCTTAATGGTGTCATAAATGAAGAAGTATATGTTTCACAACCTCCCGGTTTTGAAAATGCTGAAAATCCAGATCATGTTTACAAATTAAAACGAGCTTTGTATGGTCTTAAACAAGCCCCTCGGGTTTGGTATGAAAGGCTTAGCAAATTCCTAATTGATCATGGATATTCAAGAGGTAAAGTGGACAATACACTCTTTATTAAACACAAAGGGAAGCACATTCTTTTAGTTCAAGTTTATGTCGACGATATCATATTTGGTTCAACTAACATACACTTGGTCGAAGAATTTTCTAAGGTTATGCAGGGTGAATTTGAGATGAGTCTAATGGGGGAGCTGAACTACTTCCTAGGACTGCAAATAAAGCAACTTGATGAGGGTACAACAGTATGTCAAACAAAATACTGCAGAGAACTACTCAAGCGCTTTGGAATGAATGACTCAAAATCGATTGACACCCCAATGCCTACCAACGGAAATCTAGACAAGGATGAGCATGGTAAGTGTGTAGATGTCAAAAGGTTCAGAGGTATGATTGGATCTCTCTTGTATCTTTCTGCTTCTAGACCTGACATCATGTTTAGTGTTTGTATATGTGCACGCTATCAATCAAATCCTAAGGAATCGCACCTTAAAGCGGTAAAGCGCATATTTAGATACCTTCACGGAACACCTAAATATGGGCTTTGGTATTCCAAAGGAAGTGATTGTAGCTTAGTAGGGTACTCCGATTCTGATTTTGCTGGCTGCAAATCAGATAGGAAGAGCACAAGTGGCACATGTCATCTGTTTTCAAACTCCTTGGTCAGTTGGCATAGCAAAAAGCACGTTTCTGTGGCTTTGTCAACTGCAGAGGCAGAATACGTTGCAGCCGGTAGTTGTTGCGCTCAGATTTTATGGCTGAAGCAGCAACTACAAGACTTCAACATTCAACTCAAACGTATTCCTATCAAATGTGACAACACTAGTGCCATAAACCTTACTAAAAACCCTATTTTACACTCACGCACTAAACACATAGAGATTAGACATCATTTCCTTCGTGACCATGTTGAAAAAGAAGACGTTGTCTTTGAGCACGTTGATTCCAAAAATCAGCTCGCTGATATTTTCACTAAACCATTGGCAACGGAACCTTTCTTCAACATTTGTCGCGAATTGGGAATCTTAGATCTTTCTCAATTGATGCCATAAGCATGTTATCTCTTAATTATATTATGCCTCACCATGGTTAATAAGAGCTGTTTTAGATGTCAATTATCCATCACACGAGTTCTCCAACAGAGGTAATATCAATCCTTTCTACAATTTTCTTATTGCTAAGTGATTGTGTATGTTACATCAAATGTTCTTACTCTAGTTGATACAAAATTTGATTGCATATACTCATGTCCATATTGTGTGCACACTAACAATTTGACTTCTGAATCTCTGTTGAGCATAATCATCATGACAGTGCATAATGCATATTCATACTGCATTAAAATTCATTAAAAACTGGTTCAGCATCAGTATGCATCGACACAAACGAAGCTTGCATCGATCCATATATACTAAAATTCAATTTTTTTCAAAAACTGCTTCAGGATGTATCGATGCATCCATCGCATGTATCGATACACAGGGCAATTGTAAACACTTGGCATCAACGCAACCATCGCATGTATCGATACACATGACAATTTTGAATACTTGGCATCGACGCATGACTATCTGCATCGATACATACTGATGCTATCTGAATTAAATGCATTTCTTTCTCTCTCATGCATCGACACATCAGCCAATCATATCACTTCCTATCTCATTACTTCATCTCATCTGCCCTCAAAAACCCCAAAACCAGTGGCTAACCCTAATCCTCCTCATCTTCACTCTCTTTCACAAACTTGGTAAAACCCTAAATCTCACATCACCATGCCTCCACGCACTATTCCAGTCAGAGCAAAAGGAAAAGGAAAGGGAAAGGAAGCAGCCGGTACTTCTCAGCAACCACCAGATGTTCCTTCAAATGCCTTAGACATACTTCATCCTGCCATTGCTGCTGAATTTGAGGAATCCTTCAAGGCCAGGTTGGTAATGAAACCTCATATCTTTGATAAAACAGATGCTGTTCATCTGCACCTAAATGAAGTAGTTGAACACTTACATGCACAAAGACTTGGGTCCTTTCTATCTACCAAAGATGAGTATCATGAGGATTTCATCCGGGCCTTTTATGCTGGTTTACAAACTGGTAGAGGCTATATGTTTCGGTGTTCTATCGGAGTCAGAACATATACCTTTGAAGCCTCTGATTGGGAAACGGTATTTCAAATGCCGTCTCCGTCGATGGTTTTCAAGTGCTGGCATGACCTGCATTTTGATCCTGAATTTGACATACAGGACTTTATAACTTCTATCCTAAAGATTGATAGACCGTTGAGTGAGGATGAACACGTCACGTCAGGTATGATCAAGCAAACTCCGCGTATTCTTCACTGGATTATCACACATATTCTGCGTCCAACAAACAGCGGACACTCTCGGTTGGATAGGCCTAGCATACATCTTCTCTACATTCTGCAAAATAAGGTTCTCCTAAATTGGGCGAACTACTTTGTAAAACGTCTATTCTTTGTGCGAGACAGCTCCAAGAATGTGGCTTTAGGTTATGCCTCTCAGATAATGAAAATTCTTAAGTTTTGGAAACTTGCAATACCTATTGTGCCTCTCCTATCTCCATCTGCAGCTCAAGAGTTTGACTCTGCCACTCTATCGCATATGGGATATCGGTGGGACAAGGACCGCAAATGCTTCTATTTCTTCGAAAGAAAATCCAAAACCAGAATTTACAATTTTGACGTGCCTTCGGAACGCATCCATCTTGCTGAAGATCAGCCTGATGAAGAGATGCAGGATGCGGCTGAAACAGATGCACCACAAGCTGAAGCCAATACTGGCTGGGGTGAGTGGGTGCCACGAAGGTGGTCTCCTACCAACTACGTACCTGAACCTACAGCCCCTCCATTCTCCGGTGGTACTTCAGCCCCAACACCAAATGCGGACATCACTCATATGCTTCAACAGATGGAAATTGTCAACAAAGAACGCCATGAAGAAGCACGATACTGGCATGTTCAACAATCTGAATGGCAAAACGAGCATCGGGACTGGCATGATGAGCATACACGGATGTATCACAATGAACACGCTTGGCACCAAGACTTAGTTAAATGGCATCAAGTTTTCTACAACGAAATGTCCGGCTTTATGGATGACTGCCGTGAAAATCCTGGGATTATGGACAGTTTTAGAAGCATTGAAGTTCAGAACCGATTTAGGCAATACTCCTTCATGGGCCAAAATCCGGACACAATGCCTCCTCCTCCACCTCCGCCAAGCTACCGAGATCCTGACAGACATGATGAGGAGTCCTGTGGTGGCAACAATCCACATTAACCCACCTGCATTTCATCTCATTTCATCTCATATTGCTCTAGTTTTTCTTTTATTGAACACTATGGTTTAGCTTATGTAACTCTTAAACTCGTTCGTATCTTTAAAACGCTTTTCCAATTCTGTTTATCTCTATTGTTATTGCCCTTATTCTTCATTCTTTGTGAATGATTCTTTACTTTGATGCTTCATTCTTTGTGATTGATAGCCTGTTATCCATTGTTTGCCATGTCCTGCTACACTATGCTACCTTGATAAATTTGTCTCTTCCTCTTTTTGATGTTGACAAAGGGGGAGAAACTGCAGATATGCACAAACTCAGGGGGAGTATCACACATCTTGCCAAGAATTTGCCATCATCAAAAAGGGGGAGTTTGTGAGAGAATTCTTTACCTTGAATTAATTTTTAATGATAGCAAATTGTGTGATCATCATCCAAATGTTGGCTGTGCAATGCATTACATGATACATGTGTGTTTCATTATGTTTTTCATCCCACTCTATTGTTGCATAACTGTATATATAAAATTACATTGATACTTACCATAAATAACAATTAAAATGCATCTTATGTCAGTATGCATCGATACATAAAGCCTCTGCATCGATACATACAGCATGTGATAAATCACAAAACCTTTCTGTTCAGTTTGCATCGATGCATACGAGTCATGCATCAATACATGGAAGACAAAATACTCTATGCATCGATACACACGATTCCTGCATCGATACATGACCAATTGAAACAGCCTGTGTATCAATACATGCGCATTAGGCATCGATACATACTAGTGTAATAATCACATGCATCGATACACACGACTTTTGCATCGATACATGAATAATCAATTTCACCAAAAATACACATATCCTACAGTATGCATCGATGCACACTATTATGTATCAATACATAAAGTTGTTTTGTGGTATAACAGCAACTGTTTTTGCAGCATATAAAAGACAGGTTACAACAGCAGTGCAAAAAGACGAATTCATTGAGGGAAAACAATTGAACACAGATCAAAAGCAGTGTTGGAGCAATTGTTTTGTGAGCAATTAGAAACCTGAAAGAGACTTCATCTTCTTCATCTTCTCAATCACTTTTCTTCAAGAACATTTACACATAACCATTCTTGTTCTTTGGATTAAAGAAGCATCGAGATAACGTTCAGTGGTACGATCAAGGATCTAGCTGTGGTTTGCAGTGGAACGATCGAGGATCTAGCTGAGTCGAAGATTGAAGGGGGTTTCTAGGAAAAACCTACTGGTTTGTCCTTCAAGAACTGGAGTGTTCTTGAGGGTTTGGGAGTCACATTTGCAGAACATATTCAGCCGCAGCGTTGCGTTTGGAGATCGGGGGATTTCGCAAGCAGGTCGTGGAACCGGTGAATTGTTTGCAACTTTGTGCAGGAAAATCTTGATCGTGCTCAGATCAAGTGAAGGTTTATACAAGAAGAGGTTCTTAGAGTTTAGAATTCTGTCTTTGTACCATAACCTTGTATCAACGGATTCGACAATAATTGATAATCAAAGTTCTCAATTTCATTTGAAATTGAGAGGGAGACGTACCCACACGCGAGGACGACGTGGGGAACTTCCTTACCAAATCTCTGCGTATCGTACTCTTACCTTACTCCTCTTTACGTTTTTCAAACTGTTTTCGCAATTTCAGTTAGTGTGTGGTGATTGTTTCTTTTTCAAGACAGCAGTGGCAAGAAAACTTTAATCAAACTCCATTGCTGTTTATCATCGATCACATACACACCAACTGTTTGATAAAACGGTTAGCTAGATTTTATTCATTGGAAATAGACTTTAATGATAAGTGCATTCAATTAGTTAAAATTCTGGTGTGAATTGTTTCTGTCATTCTCATTAAAATCCAGCAATTAAACTTGTGTGTCCGGCTTTCTAGTAGCGGTTCAGAATAGACGGAAGTCGATTCGGGACTGATTTTTCCGCCAACTTTGAAAACTCTGATAAAATTTAAAATCCGTAAAATTTAAAAAGAGGTGATCTATTCACCCCCCCTCTCGATCACTAGCCACACCGTCTAACAAAATTCAGTCTATAAATACCAAGGCTTCACTCGAGAAAAAGGAAGAGAAGCAAAATACTCTGAGGTTTCCTTGAAATAAAACCCTTGACAAAACCTGGAGAGAAACCTGACAGAGAACTCAGAGTAACCCCCAGACAGCTCTGAAAAATTCAATCTGACTCACACACTTTCATTGCCTTGCAAACCCAGCCGTGCCATTTGATTTCAACCGGTCTCTCCCATCAGGTTTGCCTCATTCCCATTATTTTATGCTCTTAATTTGGATCATCTGAATGTATGAGGTATGATGGATGAATTTCATTATGTTTTTGCCCACGGGTTTAATTATGCATGAATGGGTGAAACCTATGCCTTGAATGTTTAATCACATGATTTCTGAAATGTATGCCACAGGGTTTGAGGTTTCTGAAACCATACTGTTAATCATGAAAAAAATGCTTATCGTGTTTCACTAACCCTTTTGTTGAGTTTCTGTGAGGGCTCACAGACTCTTGCAGAGATGGTTTGCGTGGTTTTCCCACTTTATTTGTGGGATACCCCCTGGAGGTTCATTCCGATTACCTGTACTGACTCACTTTTTTTTTATGGCATTAGCTTGGGAGGTCCCTGGGTTTCTTACTCCTTTAATTGCTGTTACTTCGGATCTTCATCCGTGTGGTACTTTTACCTCTTTTCCGCATTTTATCGCTTTCTTAGCTGGAAGACCTCGATAAGAGGCATTTGTTTTCTTTTGTTTATTTACTTCTGAGCCCCTTGTTGGCACATTTACTTTATACATGTTTGTTTTGTATGTGTTCGTATCCCTGCAGGTAGCGCGGTTCCTTCATCAAGGACTGCCTTTTTGCCCTTGAGCATCCCAAACCCTAAAACCCAAAGCAACACGTTAACTCCTTCTACTACAGGCGAGTAAGTCTCCAAAGGTCGAGCATCCGGTAAATTGCGTAGTGACGTCGTTCGTCCAAAACCCAATCCATAACCCCATAGTTAGCCGAACTACGTTTTGCTCTGATTCTCAGGCCAGATGAGATACGTAGGCATAAGACGCGATGTCTTAGCGAGCACACATCCCCCCAACCCATAGGTAGCTGAGCTACGAAGACTTTGATTCTCATATTCAGATGAGATACGTATGCAGTGGATGCGACATCCGCGCGAGTCATTTTAATTTAACCCCTTTTTTTTTGGCAAACAGCACAAGATAAACCCACACCCTTTAGACGAAAACTACAAAAGTGGATCCCGTAGAGTACTACGGATGCGTAGGGGTGCTAATACCTTCCCTTCGCATAACCGACTCCCGAACCCAAGATTTGGTTGCGAGACCCCGTCTTGTCCTTTCCTTTTTCACATTTACTTCGAGCGTTTCCTTTCCCTCCTTTGGGATGAATAACGCACGGTGGCGACTCTTCTGTCATTTTTCTTTCGCCGATTGTTTTTTCGCGCACTGTATTTTTCAGGTTGCGACAAAGATCCCCAGAACTTGAAGGGCAAAATGGTCCGCGCCTGGCGCAAGGTTCATAGGAAGGGAAGGAAGGAGCTTGGTCTGAAGAATTGCATTGCTTTGGAACCTTACACCGCTTGGGTGAGGAAGAGAGCTCTTGAGTATCGCATGCCCTATGATTATCCGAGACCTAACCCTATGGTTATGGTTGGGCCATCAACCCGCCCTAATGAAGGAGTAGAGGAGTTGAGAGATGAAGACCATTCGCGTGCTTGGGTTCGTGAGCGAAAGGAACTTCTTTAGCAACTTAGAGATAAGGATGTTGTGATAGAGTTTCTAGAGCATCAGGTTATTGATGAGCCTGATGATGTGGTTACTTCCCTTCTTCCTCAGTCATCCAGGTTTTGGAAGAGGAAGTATGATTGGCTCGCCAAGGAGAAGGCAGATATGGAAGCAGCTTATGAGAGAGAGGTGAAGAGGCTTCGTGCAGCCTATCTTCCGGTCTCGAGAGCTTTGGAAGATTGTTTCTAGGGATCCATAGGATGTTTACTCTCCTTTTCTCTTGTATTGTATTTGGTTACCAAGACTGTACTTCCACGTTGGTGTAAAATTTTTCCAAATATTATTGTTATGAGTATTCCATATATGTCTTAAAAGATTCATATTTTCAAATATTTGTAAATAGATCTCCATAAGGTTCCTCTGATTAAAAAATAATTCATATGCACGAACATTGGATGCATCATATGCATAAGCAGGTTTTGTTCAGCTCAGTGGTCTAACTCTTTGCTCTTCATTTATTTTGAACACAAGATGACGCACCGGTATAACACAAGAGCCAATCTTTCGAGACTAATGGAGCATCTAGAGCAAGAGAACCGGGAACTGAAGGATGAGATAGCTAGATTGACTTCCATGATGGAGACAGTGTTGGCTGCCCAGAGCCAATCATTGCCAACTCCTGTAACTCCTCCCGCAAGGAAGGTTATATCTGAGGTAGCTTCCTCAACTGTACCTACCGCAACAACTCATTTTGCGCTTACTATGCCAGTCGGGTTCCCCTGGGGAGTGCCCGCCAACTTTGTGCCTGAGGGTTTTGCTCCAACTCTCGCTTCTCTGCCGGCATCTAGCCCGGTCCTTTCTGTGCCACCTCCGTTGTGCACACCTTACCTAGAGTTGAAGAAACCATCTATCATTCTAAGACATCTGAGGGCCCAAATCTTTATGAAAAGATGGACGAGATGAAAGACCAATTCCTTGAGCTGCGAAAGGAATTGAAGACTCTGAGGGGTAAAGACCTCTTTGGTAAAAGTGTTACTGAGTTGTGCCTCGTGTCCAACGTCAAGATCCCTGTAAAGTTCAAAGTACCTGACTTTGAGAAATACAAGGGAAACACATGCTCTCTCAGCCATCTTGTGATGTATGCTCGCAAGATGTCAACACAAACTGACAATGACCAGCTTCTTATCCACTACTTCCAGGACAGCCTATCTGGTGCTGCTCTCAGGTGGTACATGATGCGGTGTTTCACAAGTATACGAATGCGTCAGAGTAATATAAAAGATTGTCGAATCCATAAAGACCAAGTGTCAATCTATCGTTATCTATTGTTATGGTGTTTATCAAAGGCAATCGAAATAGGTGTTTTTTGGAGTGTGCAATGAAAAGTAAAGTATTGAAATAAAGATATAATTAATAAAGACAGGGTCGAATGTAATTCACGTAATTAATTAATAATCCAAGTACTTGCTAATAGAGCTACTTATGGGCAGTGTTTCCTACTTTGAAAAGAACTAATTTAACAGGAACTGTCGCTTTCACGTATTCAGAACCGAGTTGTACTCCCTAATTAAACCCTCTTATTGTCACTTATAAAAAGGCGCGCATTGCGTTAGAGTAGTAAACCTATTTTTAAGAAATATAGTATCTTGACTAAGTTGAAAAGTATTATAACCTGGATTTCTTAACCAAAAGAGGTTCTTACGAACCAGACTCTAAACTTATAAACGTGTCCGAAAATAGTTTTAAAATCTCTTTTCTTCTTAATGTTAAAATCTCCTAATGAACTAAACAAAGTGCTTTCGCTGTTTTTGAAATATTTAAAAACAATTAAGTTTAAAAAGACGTTGGACGGCTTTCGATCTTACCCAACTGAATTGAAGTGCGGGAAAACTTAAGTTGAAAGTTAAAATAGCCCTTAAGTGTTTCTACGAACAATTGTACGGATTATCGGTTCAATTACGATCCTTACATTCTAACCTTATAAATTTAGCTAGACATGGTAAATTAAAAGTGCATTAAAATAAATAAAATTAGTGCGAGTGCGGAAAGTAAATAAAAGTAGTGCGAGTGCGGGAAATAAATAAAAGTAAAGCGAGTGCGAGGAAATAAATAATTTAAAGCGAGTGCAGAAAATAAATAAAGTAAAGCGAGTGCGAGGAAATAAATAATTTAAAGCGAGTGCGAGAAATAAATGAAAGTAAAGCGAGTGCGAGGAAATAAATAATTTAAAGCGAGTGCGAGAAATAAATAAAGTAAAGCGAGTGCGGGAAAATAAATAAGATAAAGACAAGTAATAAAAACCTGTTCCAATCGGAGGGTTGAATAAATTGCAAAGTGGAAATGAAAATGGCGGCAGGATTAACTTCCTTCCAAAGTTCTCCAAACTCGATTACAAACTCTATCACAGACTCTATTACACAATTGTGGTAAACTCCAATGCGAAGCGATTACCACTTTATAAAACTGAATATATGCCTAAGTGAAACAAAGTTGCTCTGAGTTTGCCTCTGCTCTAAGTTTGGATGATTGTAAAAGTGATTTCGAGTTTCTATTTATAAGCAAGTAAAAAGATGGAAATGACAAGGACGCCCTTCAACTTGAAAATGGGAGGGAAAAACTTTCCTCTTGTGGCGCCCGCCACAAGGCCATGGCACCCGCCACAAGCACAAAATGATGCGCCTTAGTGGAAGTAGTGGGGAACGTGGAAGTTGAGGGAAGTTGAGCTTGGACACGTCATGGCAGGGTCTATGGTGCCAGCCATGGGGTAGGCCACAAGTACAAAATGCTGAATTTTAGGGTTTTTAGCTCTTTTTCACTCCTTTTCTCGATCGGGGCTCTGATTAAAGTAAAAACCTGAAAACAAAGGAAAACATACCAATAACACAACAAAATGATAATAAAACAACTAGAATGCATGTGAAATCGGAGTCGAAAATACGGTAAATTTTAGTGTTATCAAACTCTCTCACACTTAAACCTTTGCTTGTCCTCAAGCAAAACATTAAAAAACTCTTAAAAGAAAATTTATGTAAACGAGTGCTTCAGGGAAAATTCTAAGTTCAAGTCGGGATGCAGTGATAGGTACTAACTGAGTTTACTAAGGGTATCATGATGACACTAATCCGCAAATACGGACATAAACTTCATTCCTATATTAACCAACCCATATTATCCCATAATACCTAGGCCTGCCTCTTCATCTCTTTTGTGTCCTTTTCATTCAGGCGCAATCACATTAAGCCCGTTATCCGTACATGCTTCATAGTAGAGTGGCCTGTTAGTGATTATGATCTGAGCATGGGTTTTCTGGCATATAAGTATGTGTAAACCCCTTTTATTGGACCCAACTGTAGTTGTGGGGGATCGGATCGTAATCTGCCCTACCGAGTTCAGTGCTCGATACCTCTGAACCAACTAACAGTGGGTAAGTTTTTCTTTTTCTTTTTCTTTTTCTTTTTGTAGCAATTTTTTACAATTCTTTGGTTTAAATGACTTTGTGAGGGTCACCTATACCGGAGTTGCCTTTTTGCTTTCTTTTATTTTTTTGTTTTTCTGGATCATTCACTTATTTGCATCGGTCCCCTACGTAGAGGATGCGTAGGCCGGAGCTGACTGCTGAGATAAACTACTAAGGACTTACACGGAAATGATGTTTAAGGCCATGGTATATGGGGTTTCGGGAATGATTCCTATATTTACGAAGCTTATGGTGCTAAAACAGATACTGATGTTTCGCAAAGTTCTCCCAAGTCACCGCATCCTTACTCAAAACATGTCTTGAGAACCTGAAAACTTTCGAAATAACACTATTTTCTTTTGCAAAAAAAATTCGGTGGGGCTAAAGGTATGGGGAGGTAGGACTGTACTAAAGTTCTACTATATTTGGTGACTCGTCAGACTCATGCATTATACTAAAAAGCAAAATAAACAACTAAAAGCAATAAAGAAAAGACGATAGAGTCTCCTCCCACACTTAAATCGAACATTGTCCCTAATGTTTCGAAATAAGATAAGGGAAGAGTTACCTGACAACCTACTGCTGACCACTAGTGCCCTCGCCATCCTGAGGTGGACGACGGGATCGGGTATGACGACGATCTCTCTGAACCATCAGGGCATCCTGAGCGGTCCTCACCTCTCGAAGGTGACCTAAAATGGTACCCTGAGTGTTTTCAATTAGTGCCATGTGTCTCTGGTGGTAGTTTTGTTGACGGGCTTGTGTATCTGTGATCGTTTGCAGGGACTGTAGAACAGTGTCATAGGACCTGTCTGTCCTCCGCTGCGACTCTCGCATGAAGTTCATGTTATCCGTCATTTGTTGCTGGATGGTAAAGAGTAGGTCGTCACGCCTTTTCCCTCTAGCCATGTGGTCATGCCACATCTCCTCTGTAATATAGAAGTCAGGAGTGGTACCTGGAGAAGAAGAAGATGGTGCGGTGTGTGGTGGTGAAGGATGATGGGGGGACACATGGGGTACGGGAGATCTCTCTCGCCGATCATATTCATCATCAGTGTCATGTCCCGCCTCATCAGGAATGTTAGGAGGAAGAGGACCCAAAACAGGTGGGGCATCTAAAGCGTAGGTCCAATTCCTTTCATCTCGTACATCTGTACGTCTAGTGCACGGTAAAACAACAGACGGGATGGCCACACCATGAACCATAAGCATATAGCCTCCTTCTTTCCTCGAGCGGCACAATTTCATGTCTTTTAAAAATTTTAGGTTAATTGTGCGAGGAGGTAAGGGTTCTAGGGTAGCCATCTCATCGTTCAGGTTAAGCGCCCGAGCAATAGATGTAATCAATCCACCAAAAGAAATCGGTCCCGCTTTATTCAAAGTTAATGTCATATGAGCAAGCATGAACGGGACCGAATTAATACGTCTATTTGTGAGGCTTCCTTGTAAAAATAGAAGCTCTCTAGCATTAACCTTATTTGGATTCTCCCGGCCAAAGAAAATGCATGCCAACAGATATCGAAAAACTCTGATGGCCGGGTTTTGGATAGTTGAGGCAAGAACTCCTTCAAAAGAGTTTATGGAAGTGTTTGATAAACGCTCCCAGAAGGAAAATACCTCAACAGACCATTCAGAATCCAAAGGGGTCTCACAAATAGCACCGTCTCCATGAGGGATTCCTAACAAGCTGGCTAGTTCGTCGGTACTAAATTGGTATTCAACAGCAAACATTCTAAATTTGACAGTACCAACTGTGCTAGCAGTGTTAGGATTGACAATATAAATTAAGGAACTTAAAAATTCAATTGTCAACCGCTCATAGGTAGGTTCTTTATTGGAAAAGAAATTATGCAAACCTAAATTATCTAATAAAGGAAATATGCTATGATAGATACCTAAAGTGTAGAGACAGTTTTCGTCAACATACCTTGTCGGGAGGATTTCCCGATTTTGCAACCGTTCAATATTTTTTCTCTGTCGAACCCCCGGTTTCCTTCCTCGAAGAATGAATCCGTTAAACTCCATTTGAAAGCTCTTGAGAAGTGATGAAGAAGATATAGTGATTTGTGAAAAGGTTGGATTTTTACGAAATCCGACGGATGAAAATGAAAATGGAATTCGGAAAGATGATTTGTATGGTGTGGTGGTTAGAAAAGTATGAGCTTTTTGTGGGTTCAAGGATGTTTTTCCAAGGTGAAAAAATGGGTTTGGAAGGTCGTAAGTTGCAAAAATGGTGAAGAAAGGGGTTCTTCCCCGACATTTTACAGACGCTGTGGCGGGCGCCACAGGGTCTATGGCGGGCGTCACAAGGCAAAATCTGGCTGGGCCGGATTTTGGTCCTTTGGCTTGGGCTTCTCTTGTCTTTTGGCTTTGAGTGGTCCGGATAGCATTTGTCTTGTGATTTTCCTAGTATCTTTGACTTGCATAATTTTATAAAGGTAAAAAACAAAAAAATAAAAATGAAACTGAAACAAAAACAAAAATTAAATATAAATAAATAAATAACTGAAAAATTAAAATGCAAATAAAATAAACATAAAACATATATAGATAAAAATAGAAATACTAATGTATAGATGTAGTTTATATAATATTCTAAATGCGATAATATAAGATGAGTTATGTAAATACGAGAAATATAAAAAAGGAGATAAAATAAGATGAAATGGTGAGATCATATAGTGGGGATGTCATCTTCCTGAGAGGCTCCACGGAGCATGGCTACCTCCTGCTTGAGCTCTGCGATCTCCTGATATAGACAGTCGGCTTCAGTAGCATGGGTGAGATCAGACACTCCCATCTGTAAAGTGAGGTCAGCCACCTCCTGTCTAAGCGCTGTGATCTCTCTACGACACTTAGCAATCTGAGTGCAGATGTCGAGTGTTTGCAATGAAAGACTATTAGAGAAAACAGTTATTCTGGGAGATGGTGGTGTAGGTGTGTATTCACCAATGGGTGGTGATCTTGGTTCCTCAACGGTCTCTCCCTGGCCCTCCAGAGCATAACTTCAATTCGCTGGATTGTGCACACTGGTCATCATAGGATCTGGCAGTGTGAAGTAATGGATAACCTCGCTGTCGACTAGTAGTCGGAACTGACATGGGTGGAAAGAGGCTCTCCTCATCAATCCTCTGGTCAAACAGAATTCGATGTCCATGGTAGTGTACCTACAGTAGATCCGGAGATGTGACAGCTTGCGAGACAGACCTAAAGCGACAGCAATCTGCGTGATGATTCCGCCCACATGGATGACTCCTTCGGTAGATCTGGAGATACCGCTGAGACTGTATAATAAGAAGTTCCCACATGCTACTCGGCGAGACTGGGATGCACAAAATAATAGGAAGATCTCCTCTTCACTCAGTAGTGTCTCTGCATCCGGCCTTCCCAGGAAGGAATGTGCTAATATCATCTGAAAGTATCTGAAGGCTGGGTTATGTATGACATGAGACAGCTGCATAGATGGATCCTGGCTTCCGCCACCCGAGATATCACTCCAAAACTTCTCAACCTCCTTACCCAGGAAATATCCCATAGGTGTCTCCGGGATAGCATCAGGAGTGGTCTGGAAACCCAATAAGTCGCCGAACTCTTTCTGGCTGAAGGAGTACTCAACTCTGAAAAGCCTGAAAGTAGCATACCCATCTGGTCCAGAATATGGGTCATAGTCGAATGAACTCAGGAACTCCAAAGTCAGGTTCCTATATGTGTTACTCAAGTCATCAGCAAACTCATCCCAGTGAAGCTGGTGGCTAAGGAATCGGATACTCGGCTCGATACTAGTGCCTCCATATAGTGCTGATCAGGATAACATGTGGGTGCCATAGGGCGCTGATACAGAGCGATGTAGCGCTCCCTCTGAGCATTATCTTTATAGGCCACGTGCACGTCATCAAAATCCTGCATCCTGTAAAAGTTAAGAAAGTGATCCTGAAAATACACACCATTCAAATCTTAGTCTCAATGCAAAATATGATAAAATAAAATTAAAATAAATAAATGCGAAAAAGTAAAATGAAAGAAAAACCATGGGTTGCCTCCCACGCAGCGCTTGTTTAACGTCAATAGCTTGACGATTAGAATTTATACACCTGTAGTAGTAGGAATCGGTGGATCAATCAGGGTGTGGCTCGAGTAGTATGCTGGAATGTCTCCTCCTTCGTAGAGCTTCAGTCTTTATCCATTTACAATGAATGGACTACAGGTATCGTTCTTGATTTCTACGGCTCCGGATCTCAGAATCTTGGATACTTCGAAAGGACCAGTCCATCTTGAACGTAGCTTTCCAGGGAAGAGTCGTAACCTAGAGTTAAAAAGGAGAACAGGATCGCCCATATTGAAATTTTTCTTTACTATTATTTTGTCGTGATAGGCTTTTGTCCTCTCTTTATATATCTTTGCATTCTCGTAGGCAGATTGCCTAAGTTCTTCTAGTTTATGAATGTCCAGGATACGCTTTTCTCCAGCGGCTAGGTAGTCTAAATTCAAAATGTTTTAATGGCCCAATAGGTCTTATGCTCTAATTCGAACGGTAAGTGACAGGATTTTCCATAGACTAGTTGATAAGGAGTAGTTCCTATAGGGGTTTTGAAAGCGGTTATATAGGCCCATAATGCTTCTTGAAGCTTTTGAGACCAGTCTCTCCTAGAAATAGAAACAGTTTTCTCTAGGATTTGTTTTATCTCCCTATTAGATACTTCTACTTGGCCACTAGTCTGTGGGTGGTATGGTGTTGCTACTCTATGCCTCACTCCATATTTTCTTAAAAGTTTGTCAAATATTCTCGATATAAAGTGTGATCCTCCATCGCTTATGACTAAACGTGGTGTTCCAAATCTAGGGAATATATAGTTTTTAAATAGTTTGATTACTACCCTAGTGTCGTTTGTGGGTGCAGCTATAGCTTCAATCCACTTAGACACATAGTCTACGGCTACTAAGATATACCTGTTTCCTAAGGATGGTGGAAAAGGTCCCATGAAATCTATACCCCATACGTCAAAGAGTTCTACTTCCTGAATGTTTCTTAGAGGCATTTCATCACGCCTTGAAATGTTTCCAGTGCGTTGGCATCTATCACACTTGAAAATGCAAGCATAGACATCGCGCCACATGGTAGGCCAGAATAGGCTAGCTTGAAGAATCTTGGCGTATGTCTTAGAGGTGCTCGCATGTCCACCATAGGGTGCAGAATGACAATGCTCGATAATATTGTTTACCTCTTCTTCTGGAACACAACGGCGAAAAATGCCATCTTTACCCCTTTTGAAAAGGAGCGGTTCGTCCCAATAGAAGTTTCTCACATCGTGGAAGAATTTCTTCTTGCGGTGGTAGTCAAGGTCAGGGGGTACTATATCAGCAGTTAGGTAATTAACGAAATCTGCATACCAGGGTACGTTACTTATTGCTAAGGAATTTTGAGGGTGCTCGTAAAGATCTAGGTTATTATCTTCAATGGTTTCTACTCTAGCGATCAGTCTATCATAGGCAAAATCATCATTTATGGGTGCTAGTTCAGGTTTTAGATGTTCTAGCCTAGAAAGGTGATCGGCTACTACATTTTCAGTGCCTTTTTTATCTATTATGTCTAAATCAAACTCTTGTAGTAATAGAATCCATCGGAGCAACCTGGGCTTGGCATCTTTTTTACTTAATAGGTAACGAATGGCAGCACGATCGGTGTAAACTATAATTTTTGCTCCTACTAGATAAGATCTAAATTTGTCTATAGCGAAAACTACAGCGAGTAATTCTTTTTCAGTTGTTGCGTAGTTAAGTTGGGCAGCATCTAGGGTTCTACTGGCATAATAAATGGCATGTAATTTTTTATCTTTCCTTTGTCCTAGAACGGCTCCAACTGCATAATCACTAGCATCGCACATTATCTCAAAAGGTTTTGACCAATTAGGTGGTTTCATAATGGGTGCAGATACTAATGCTTGTTTTAAAAGATTAAATGCGTCATTACATTTTTCATCGAAAATGAATTCAGCATCTTTCATTAAAAGTCCAGTTAAAGGTTTGGTTATTTTGGAGAAGTCCTTAATAAAACGTCGGTAGAATCCAGCGTGTCCAAGAAAGCTTCGGACTTCTCTGATGGTTTTTGGTGGTTTTAGGTTTTCTATAACTTTTATTTTAGCTTTATCTACCTCTATACCTTTTTTAGAAACTATATGTCCTAAAACTATTCCTTCGGTTACCATGAAATGACACTTTTCCCAGTTTAGCACGAGGTTCACCTCCACGCATCTCTCCAGGATTTTCTCAAGGTTAGTAAGACAATTGTGGAAATCAAATCCGCAAACCGAGAAATCATACATAAACACTTCCATGATACCATCTAGGTAATCTGCAAAGATTGACATCATGCAGCGCTGGAAAGTGGCTGGGGCATTACAGAGGCCGAACGGCATTCGTCTGTAGGCAAAAAGTTCCATAAGGGCATGTAAAGGTAGTTTTTTCTTGATCTTCGGGGTGGATAGGTATTTGGAAGAATCCAGAGTATCCATCTAGATAGCAGAAGTAAGAGTGTCTGGCTAGACGCTCCAACATCTGGTCTATAAATGGTAAAGGGAAATGATCCTTCCTAGTTGCTTATTTTCTATAATCTATACACATCCGCCATCCTCCTTCTAAATGTTTTGCTACATGTTCGCCTTTATCATTTTTCACGACTGTGATGCCTCCCTTTTTAGGTACTACATGCACAGGGCTCACCCACTTACTATCCGAGATCTGGTAGATTATACCTACCTCAAGTAACTTAAGAACATCCTTTTTAACAACATCACTCATTATAGGGTTTATTCTTCTTTGATGTTCCCTGGAGGGTTTTGAATCTTCTTCTAGTGAAATCCGATGCATGCATACGGATGGGCTTATACCTTTCAGGTCAGAGATATTATATCCTAAGGCTGAGGGATATCTTCGTAAAACATCTAAAAGTTGGTTCGTTTCCTTTTGGCTGAAGGTAGCACTAACTATAACTGGACGGTTCATCTTTTCATCGAGGAACTCGTATCTCAGGTTCTTAGGTAGTTCCTTAAGTTCTAAGGTTGGTTTCTTAGGGCATGGCATAGGATCTGGGGTAAGGGATAAACATTCGTAAAGGTTATCATCGATGTAGGATTTCTTAAAGTCATCATCTTCCCTTATGAGAGTTGATGGTAACTTAATTGTTTTTATAATTTCTTTTTGTTCTAATTCTCTAACACATTCATCAAAGATATCTAAGGCATAACACAAGTCTCCCATTACAGGTGCCATAAGAAATTTCGAAAGTATAAATTCTATTTTCTCGTCACCTACCTCAAATGTCAACTTTCCTTTCTTGACATCTATTATGGCTCCTGCAGTCGATAAGAATGGTCTACCTAGAAGGATTGGTATATCATTGTCCTCTTTGATGTCCATGACAACAAAATCAGTAGGGATAAATAACTGACCTATCCTAACAGGAACATCTTCTAAAATGCCTATCGGATATTTAACAGATCTATCGGCTAACTGAAGTGACATCTTAGTGGGCTGTAATTCTCCTAAGTTTAACCTCTCACAAACTGCTAAAGGCATTAGGCTCACACTAGCTCCTAAGTCTAGAAAAGCTTTTTCGATGACATGATTACCCAAAAGGCAAGGAATGGAGAAATTTCCAGGATCTTTATCTTTCTTTGCTAATTTGTCCTCGGAAATAGCATTACATTCCAAAGGCTTCGGATCGTCAAGTCTACGTTTGTTGGTAAGGATGTCTTTGAGAAACTTTGCATAAGAAGGTATTTGGGTGATGGCTTCTGTGAAAGGGATTTCTACATGAAGTTTTTCTATAACTTTAATAAATTTTTGATACTGTTTATTGATCTGGGTTTGTTTGAGTCTTTGGGGATATGGTATAGGTGGTTTATATGGCGGGGGTGGTACGTAAGTTTTATCTTTAGGTTCTTCTCCTTTTTCTCGACCTTCCTGGTTTTCAGATTCCTCTGGTTCCTTTACTTCGTCCGTGGGTTTGGTACATTCCTTAGAAGTTTCGGGTTCACTCAATCTAGGGTTTGGTGGCTCATCATAAGCGTTCCCACTTCGTAGGGTAATGGCATTGGCTTGTCCTCTCGGATTTTGTTGAGGTTGTCCAGGGAATTGTCCTCCAGGTGTAGTCTGAGGGGCTTGGTTTAAAGCTACCTGAGAGATCTGGGTTTCAAGCATCTTAGTATGAGTAACTATTTGGTCAACCTTGGTTCCTAACTGAGTAATCAATTCGTTAACATGAATGTTTTGGTTCATGAACTCCTTGTTTTGTTGGGTTTGAGCGGTGATAAAATTTTCCATAATTTTCTCAAGGCTCGGCTTTGGTGGTACAGGTTGCATAGGTTGATTTGATCTTGGGGCTTGATAACTAGGTCTCGGAGGTGCATTATTTTGAATAGGGTTATTCTTTTTATAGGAGAAGTTCGGGTGATTCCTCCATCCAGGGTTATAGGTATTCGAATATGGGTTCCCTTGGGTGTAGTTCAGTTGCTTAGAGTGGGTTTCGTTTAATAGACTGCATTCTGCAGATTGGTGTCCTTTGGTTCCACATATCTCACAATCCGACGAAACTGCGGCTACAGTATTCGGGTTTATGCACATATGCTCGACTTTGAGGGCTAATGCGTCCATTTTAGCTTGCATCATGTCTATAGAGCTTAGTTCATGCACTCCTCCTTGGGCTTCCTTCTTCTCAACTGTCGCTCGTTCGACTCCCCATGATTGATGGTTTGAGCCATATCT
Organism: Lathyrus oleraceus; assembly: GCF_024323335.1. Classification (NCBI taxonomy): domain Eukaryota; kingdom Viridiplantae; phylum Streptophyta; class Magnoliopsida; order Fabales; family Fabaceae; genus Lathyrus; species Lathyrus oleraceus. The sequence goes on from NC_066583.1 coordinate 161,152,639, forward strand.
TCGATGAGGGCACTAGCTTCAGGATAAGGTTTTTTCATTAGAGCACCGCCTGCGGCAGCATCGATGGTCATCTTTTTGTTGTAATGAAGTCCATTATAGAAGGTTTGAATGATTAACCAATTTTCTAAACCATGATGTGGGCATGCTCGTAACAACTCTTTATATCTCTCCCAAGCTTCGAACAACGATTCTCCTTGGTTTTGGGTAAATCTAGTTATATGGTTTCGAAGAACGGCGGTCTTACTCGGGGGAAAATATCTAGCAAGAAAAACTCTTCTAAGGTTATCCCAAGTCGTAATGGAATTGGGTGGAAGGGAATCTAACCATGATAGGGCTTTATCTCTGAGGGAAAAAGGAAATAATCTTAAACGTATTGCCTCAGGAGAAGCTCCATTGGTTTTAAAAGTGTCTGCTAATTGAAGAAATATTTTTAAATGTTGGTTTGGGTTCTCAGTAGCGAGACCTGCGAATTGTCTCTGTTGCACTAGTTGCAACAGGGATGGTTTAAGTTCAAAATTATTAGCTGGGATGGTTGGGTTTACTATACTAGAACTAGGTTCTTCATTAGATGGTTGAGCGAAATCTTTAAGAGGTCTTTGGTTTTGATCTTCGGCCATAGCTCTCTTAATTCTATGAAAGAATAAACGTGTGCGAGCGTAACGTTCAGGTTCCGCCAGAGGGTGTACTAAGCTTAAACTTCCAGTGCTGCGAGTTCTTCGCATTGACCGGCGGGAAATAGCCTAAGTCTAAATGATATAACAACAGGAAAATGAAATTTGACGAAATTGGTCCCCGGCAACGGCGCCAAAAACTTGATGCGGTGTTTCGCAAGTATACGAACGCGTCAGAGTAATATAAAAGATTGTCGAATCCACAGAGACCAAGTGTCAATCTATCGTTATCTATTGTTATGGTGTTTATCAAAGGCAATAGAAATAGGTGCTTTTTGGAGTGTGCAATGAAAAGTAAAGTATTGAAATAAAGATATAATTAATAAAGACAGGGTCGAATGTAATTCACGTAATTAATTAATAATCCAAGTACTTGCTAATAGAGCTACTTATGGGCAGTGTTTCCTACTTTAAAAAGAACTAATTTAACAGGAAATGTCGCTTTCGCATATTCAGAACCGAGTTGTACTCCCTAATCAAACCCTCTTATTGTCAGTTATAAAAAGGCGCGCATTGCGTTAGAGTAGTAAACCTATTTTTAAGAAATATAGTATCTTGACTAAGTTGAAAAGTATTATAACCTGGATTTCTTAACCAAAAGAGGTTCTTACGAACCAGACTCTAAACTTATAAACGCGTCCGAAAATAGTTTTAAAATCTCTTTTCTTCTTAATGTTAAAATCTCCTAATGAACTAAACAAAGCGATTTCGCTGTTTTTGAAATAGTTAAAAACAATTAAGTTTAAAAAGACGTTGGACGGCTTTCGATCTTACCCAACGGAATTGAAGTGCGGGAAAACTTAAGTTGAAAGTTAAAATAGCCCTTAAGTGTTTCTACGAACAATTGTACGGATTATCGGTTCAATTACGATCCTTACATTCTAACCTTATAAATTTAGCTAGACATGGTAAAGTAAAAGTGCATTAAAATAAATAAAAGTAGTGCGAGTGCGGAAAGTAAATCAAAGTAGTTCGAGTGCGGGAAATAAATAAAAGTAAAGCGAGTGCGAGGAAATAAATAAAAGTAAAGCGAGTGCGAGGAAATAAAATATTTAAAGCGAGTGCGGAAAATAAATAAAGTAAAGCGAGTGCGAGGAAATAAATAATTTAAAGCGAGTGCGAGAAATAAATGAAAGTAAAGCGAGTGCGAGGAAATAAATAATTTAAAGCGAGTGCGAGAAATAAATAAAGTAAAGCGAGTGCGGGAAAATAAATAAGATAAAGACAAGTAATAAAAACCTGCTCCAATCAGAGGGTTGAATAAATTGCAAAGCGGAAATGAAAATGGCGGCAGGATTAACTTCCTTCAAAGTGCTCCAAACTCGATTACAGACTCTATCACAGACTCGATTACACAATTGTGGTAACACTCTAATGCGAAGCGATTACCACTTTATAAAACTGAATATATGCCTAAGTGAAACAAAGTTGCTCTGAGTTTGCCTCTACTCTAAGTTTGGATGATTGTAAAAGTGATTTCGAGTTTCTATTTATAAGCAAGTAAAAAGATGGAAATGACAAGGACGCCCCTCAACTTGAAAATGGGAGGGAAAAACTTTCCTCTTGTGTCGCCTGCCACAAGGCCATGGCGCCCGCCACAAGCACAAAATGAGGCGCCTTAGTGGAAGTAGTGGGGAACGTGGAAGTTGAGGGAAGTTGAGCTTGGACACGTCATTGCAGGGTCTATGGCGCCAGCCATGGGGTACGCCACAAGTACAAAATGCTGAATTTTAGGGTTTTTAGCTCTTTTTCACTCCTTTTCTCGATCGGGGCTCCGATTAAAGTAAAAACCTGAAAACAAAGGAAAACATACCAATAACACAACAAAATGATAATAAAACAACTAGAATGCATGTGAAATCGGAGTCGAAAATACGGTAAATTTTAGTGTTATCAGTACATGGGTTTGGATAGCGCGAACATCTGCTCTTTCAATGATCTTGGCGAAGCTTTCGTCAAGCAATATAAATACAATGTGGATATGACTCCTGATAGAGACCAACTGAAGGCAAAGTCCTAGAAAGAGAAGGAGGCTTTCAAAGAATACGCCCAGAGATGGCGTGAATTGGCAGCTCAGATAGTGCCACCCCTTGAAGATAAGGAAATGACCAAAATCTTTTTGAAGACTTTGAGTTCTTTCTACTATGAGAGGATGATTGTTAGTGCTCCCTCGGACTTCCTCGAAATGGTGAATATGGGAATGATGCTAGAGGAAGGAGTCCGTGAAGGACGTCTGTCTCGGGATGAAGGCTCTTCAGCAAAGGGGTATGGGAGCTTTACGAAGAAGAAAGAGGGAGAGGCACGTGTTGTGTCTTCCCATATCAAGAGAAGACCCTCTGTGAAGAGGAAGATTGTTCTCCTTGCCAATAACCACCATATGGCTCATATAGCACCTTCTTTTCGGGAAGTCCAACATCATCAACAACAACAACAATATCAACAACAGTATCGTCAGCAACAGCAGGCCTACCAGCCTCGAAACAACAACAACACTAGCACCAACTACGATAGGAAGAGGGTCACTTTTGATCCAATTCCAATGACATATGTTGAAATCTATCCTTCTCTGATCGATAGAAAATTAATCACTCCACGAGACCCTCCTGCTGTACCGACCAATCCTTAGTGGTGGTACAAGCTTGAACTACATTGTGTGTATCATTCCGGTGCCCCCGGACATGACGTGGAAAATTGTTATCCCTTGAAGACCAAGGTGCAAGACCTTATGAGAAATGGGATTTTTTTTTTCGAAGATGTACGTCCTAATGTCAAGAAGAACCCATTGCCCGAACATGGGAAAGCTGCTGTGAATATGGTCCAGGGTTGCCCTGGCAAACATAAAGTCCTGTATGTCAATGATATCAGGAAATCTTTGGTCGAGATGCATAAACTGTTATATGGATACATTCACTATGAGCATGACCATGATAGGTGCCAGGTGTGCACTATCAACGAAAGAGGATGCCGACAAGTAAGAAAGGACATCCAAGAGATGCTGGATCAGGGAATGATTGAAGTACTTCAGAATCGCAATGAGGATGAAGTTGATGTTATCTCTCCTGTATTCAGGATTCCAGAGCCTGTTTTCGTCAAATATGATGGCAGCAAGAAGAAGGTTTATCCCACTCTTGTGATCAAACCAGCGGGTCCTAACCCATACTCGTCAGATAAAGTTGTTCCTTACAGGTACAATGTTATGATGCTAGAATATGGAAAGGAGGTGTCGTTACCCTCAACTTCCGTAGTGAGCATTTCTAACGTCAGTGGTGTTGGCACTACACATTTCTATGAACTGCAAGGATGATGCTTTGTCTAATGTGTTGGTAGACACAGGATCATCGCTTAATGTGTTGCCAAAATCCATTATGGCCAAACTATCATATCAGGGGCCTCCCATGAGGCAGAATGGAGTGGTAGTGAAAGCTTTTGATGGATCAAGAAAAACTATGATCGGCGAAGTAGAACTCCCCATCAAGATTGGACCTAGTGATTTCTAGATCACTTTTCAAGTCATGGACATTCATCTGTCTTACAGTTGTTTGCTTGGCAGACCATGAATTCACGAGGCAGGCGCCATGACATCCACCCTACACCATAAATTGAAGTTTGTCACAAACAAGAAGTTGGTGGTGATAGGGGGAGAGAAGGCTCTCTTGGTTAGCCATTTGTCTTTCTTTTCCTATATAGACGCTGAGGATGAGGTTGGGACTCCGTTCCAAGCATTATCTATTGTTGAGCCTTCAAAGAAATGACCTTCTTCATTTTCTTCCTACAATGATGCTAAGTTGGCCATTGAGCATGGTGCAACAACTGGTTTAGGACAAATGATCAGAATGGAAGATAATAAATCTCGGGCTGGCATAGGGTATTCTTCAGGCATTTCCAATGAGCATGGGCTGTTCTAGAGTGGTGGTTTTATCCACACAGTTGAAGATCAGGAAGCTGCAGCCATTGTGGAAGATGATGAAGAGGAAGATCTTGGCAACTTTGTCATCCCTGGAGGAATCTGCAATAATTGGGTCGTTGTGGATGTTCCAACAGTTATCCACAAGTCCACGTAATGTGTTCATTTTGTTTGAAAACCCTTCTCCCATGCCAAAGGGAGAAGTAATGACATTGTTGGCATTTTGATTAATACAATGATATTCATTCAAATCACATGTTAAATGTTTGTTTTTCCAAATTATTTTTCCTTTTTGCTTTTTTGTATGAAATTGGTGATCACCATAAAACCCTAAAAAAGAGAATAAAATCAATCTTTTCATCTGCATAATGATTTGCCTTGTTTGAATTCTGAAATCTCTTTTTATACTCAAAATCATTATGCAGGTTGATCAAACCCATTGAACATAATGATCCAACACCATCTCCCAACTTTGAGTTCCCTTTATTCGAAGTAGAAGAAGATGATATTGAAGAGATTCCTGGTGAGATTACCCGTCTTCTTGAGCACGAAGAGAAGATCATTCAGCCGCATCTTGAGAATCTGGAAACAATTTAACTTGGGGTCTGAAGACTGCATTCGTGAAGTGAAGATTGGGGCACTCCTTGAAGATTCTGTTAAGAAGGGGTTGATTGAGTTGCTACGAGAACATGTCGACGTCTTTGTCTGGTCATATGAAGACATGCCTGGTGTAGATACTGATATCGTGCAACATTTCCTGCCTTTGAAGCCTGAGTGTGTGCCTGTAAAGCAGAAGCCCAAAAGAACTCATCCTGATATGGCAGTTAAGATTAAAGAAGAAGTTCAGAAGCAAATTGATGCAGGGTTTCTGGTGACTTCTACATATCCTCAATGGGTGGCCAATATTGTGCCTGTGCCTAAGAAAGATGGAAAAGTTTGAATGTGTGTTGACTATCGAGACTTGAATAAAGCTAGTCCGAAAGATGATTTCCCTCTACCACATATTGATATGTTGGTAGACAATACAACTAAATTCAATGTCTTCTCATTTATAGACGGATTTCCCAGTTATAACCAGATTAAAATGGCACCCGAGGATATGGAGAAGATAACATTCATCACACCTTGGGGCACATTCTATTATCGAGTGATGCCTTTCGGTTTGAAGAACGCTGGAGCCACGTATCAACGCGCTATGACTACCTTGTTTCATGATATGATGGACAAAAAGATCGAGGTGTATGTCGATGATATGATTGCAAAGTCAAAAACAGAAGTTGAACATGTAGAGCACTTGTTGAAGCTTTTCCAGCGTTTGAGGAAGTACAAACTCCGCCTGAATCCGAACAAGTGTACATTTGGAGTCCGTTCCGACAAATTATTGGGCTTTATTGTCAGTGAAAGAGGTATTGAAGTTGATCCTGCCAAGGTCAAAGCAATACAAGAGATGCCTGCGCCCAAAAGGGAGAAGCAAGTCCGAGGTTTTCTTGGCCGTTTGAATTACATTTCCAGATTTATATCCCACATGACTGCCACATGTGAGCCTATATTCAAGCTCCTCCAGATAGATCATCGTCATGATTGGACTGAGGATTGCCAGAAAGCTTTCGACAGTATCAAAGTGTATCTATCTAAGCCTCTTATTTTGTCTCCTCCTGTTGAAGGGAGACAATTGATTATGTACTTGACAGTGCTTGATGACTCCATGGGTTGTGTATTGGGTCAGCAAGATGAATCAGGGAAGAAAGAGTATGCGATATACTACTTGAGTAAGAAGTTCACTGATTGTGAGTCTCGGTACTCAACGCTTAAGAAGACATGTTGTGCTTTGGCTTTGGCCGCTAAGTGTTTACGCCAGTATATGTTGAATCATACAACTTGGTTGATATCCAAAATTGATCCAATCAAATATATCTTTGAGAAGCCTGCTTTAACTGGGAGGATTGCCCGTTGGCAGATGCTGTTATCTAAGTATGACATTGAGTATCGAGCTCAGAAAGTTATTAAAGGTAGTATCTTGGCTGACCACTTGGCACATAAACCAATTGAGGATTATCGGTCTGTTCAGTACGACTTCCCGGATGAGGAGATTCTGTATTTGAAAATGAAAGATTAAAATGAGCCTACACTCAATGAAGGGCCAGAGCCTGGTTCCTGAAGGGGTATGGTGTTCAATGGCACTGTTAATCAGTATGGAAATGGTATTGGGGCAGTGATTATTACTCCTCGGGGCACACATTTTCCTTTTACAGCAAGGCTAACCTTCAAATGCACGAATAATATGGCGGAGTATGAGGCATGTATTATGGGTTTGGAAGAATGTATTGATCTTAGGATCAAGCATCTTGATGTTTATGGTGATTTGGCCCTTGTTGTTAATCAGATTAAGGGTGAATGGGAGACGAATCAGTCTAGCCTCATTCCATATAGAGATTATGCGAGGAGGATTTCAACTTTCTTTATTAAGGTTGACTTCCACCATATTCCTCGAGATGAGAATCGGATGGCAGATGCTCTTGCTACGCTTGCTTCGATGATTGTGGTGAAATATTGGAATGAAGTTCCCAATATTCTGTGATGCGCTTGGATAGACCAGCTCATGTATTTGCAATTGAATAAGTGAAAGATGATAAGCCATGGTATTATGATATCAAGTGCTTTCTTCAAAGTCAGATTTACCCGCCTGGGGCATCTGTTAAAGATAAGAAGACTTTAAGGAGATTATCTGGCAATTTCTACCTTAATGGCGATGTGCTTTATAAGAGGAATTCTAACATGGTTCTGCGCATATGCGTGGATAGACACGAAGCAGACCTGTTGATGACTGAAGTCCATGAGGGTTCATTTGATACATATTCCAATGGACATGCCATGGCAAAGAAGATGTTGAGAGTAGGCTACTATTGGCTGACAATGGAGTCTGACTGCTGCAAATATATGAAGAAAATCCACAAGTGTCAGATTTATGGGGATAAGATTCATATTCCTCTGACACTTCTGAATGTTATTTCCTCACCATGGCCTTTCTCCATGTGGGGAATTGACATGATTGGCATGATTTAACCAAAGGCGTCTAACGGTCACCATTTTATTCTTGTAGCTATCGATTACTTCACCAAATGGGTTGAAGCGACATCATATGCGAATGTGACAAGGCAGGTGGTTGTGAAATTTATCAAAAACCAACTCATAAGCCGTTATGGCGCGTGATCGGTAAAATAGCAAGTGTACTAATTGCACCAATGTAGTAATAAAAAGGGAGTTATCCCGAGTATCGATCTCGAAGACTGCGTAGAAAGTATCAATTTTTATAATAATTCAATTGAACAAAAGTTCATATGTGATTTGATGATTGTTTTCACAATTGATAAGAAATAAAAATATAAAGCGTATAAAACTCTTTTAATTGATATTAGAAATAATGCTAGAGCCAGGTGTATGAATTGTTGTGTATTCCACTTTTTCCATATCATATAACATTGATGCTATTATAATTCAAAACAGTTTCTACAGAGTAGTTTTCTCTAATTCCTTAGCCAAAACCATTTAATAGGCAATTTCACTCCTAATTCCTTAGTCATTCAAATTGCTGTTAACAAATATTTATTTTATCAAGACTTTACGGTAACCACAGTTTGATCCTCATTCCTAGGTGATTAAATGCGGGTTTTATTATACAACAAGTGATAAGGCGGTTTGTCTGACCTAAACCTTAACCAGAGATCAGAATTTCATTTGTCCGAGAAAATTAAGCATTAAGCACGTTGTATAATAATTTGAATTACGAAAACATCAATGATTATAAGAACATGGATAAAATATCCATACAGTAGCAATTCAGGGACACCCCCTAGCATTAGGGGGTTTAGCCTCTCATAATATTCAAAGACAAAAGATTACAAATTAAAGACATTACAAGTTGTTGTTGATGAAAATTGATCTTCAACTGCTTCCGATCGTGAAGATCTCTTCTCTTCTCCACACCTTGCAAGGTTGCTTCCTCTTTTCGTATCTTTTCTTTTTCACGATCAAAAGTCCCCCTTTCTCAGTGCCCAAATTCCAACTAAATAGTTTCCAAACAACTAAAAACAATGTGAAATGCCCAAAATGCCCTCTGGATGTCCAAAGGAGTTAAAATAAGAAAAATTAGAATTTTTGGCGAAATGGCGAACACGGGCCGTGTCAGGTGACACTGTTGCCCGTGTTGGCTCCTCTATAGGTTCAACAAGGCACGCCATCCTGACATGGGCCGTGTCAGGTGACACGGACACCCGTGTTAGGTGACACGGGCACCCGTGCCCGTGTCAGCCCACTGTTTACTAGGCACCCGTGTCAGCCCACTTGTTCTGCATATGCTGACACGGGCACCCGTGTCAGCCCCCTATTTTTTCTGTTTTTCGCTTTTCCTTAAGTCTCTAACCTCCCTTCTTCCGTACGTACTTTCGGACTTGTAATCTAACCTGGAAACCAACAGTCTACACATAAACGCATAAAATGCGACAAAAGGCGAAAAACTACTAATGTAACATAAAACAAACGGAAATTCATAAAATGCAATAAACTAAAGAAATCACTAAAATAAAACGCAAAAAGCTACCGATTCATGAAGATCCCATGCTGGATAGATGATGGAAACTGAGTGTAAATGGTGGCCGATCACAACCCCAAACTTATCTCATTGCTTGTCCTCAAGTGATGCAAGAGACAAAGCGGAGGTCAACCATGGATTCTATTCTTTCCTCAACACAGCTGATGTTATTCGTAACTTTGTTTTCTCCTTCCCGATTAAGTTTTTGGTTTACCCATTCGACATTCTCCACTGCCTTATCATTTCAGAGAGTTCTTTTACCGTCAAGCTTCTTCACACTACTCACCAAATCTCTCGAGGTTAAGGTGTTTAGCACTCAATAAATCAAGGTATGCAATATCAACTCTTACTTTTTGAATAGATTCTACGTCAACTGCACAAACACAATTCACACACTTTAAGAGGTCTTTAGGGTTGCAACGGGGCTTAGGTACGGTAGGAGAGTAGACAACAAAATGGATTACAAAAGGTTTTACAACTCGGCATTCATGTTGTTGTTTTTCTTTGTGCAAGAATTTTATTTTTGGGTGTCGTCCAATCTTGACCCTTTTTCCACTCAAATTCATATTAATGCATGAGTATATTTCTAAGGCAAGTGCTTATTTTTTCATTTCTCTATACAGATACCTTTTTTTTCATTTCTTTTTCTCTCTTTTTTTCGGTAGAAGTGGATGTTTCTACACAGTTTTTCTTTTTCTCATCTTTATTTTCCTTGCACTTGCCATTTTTCAACAACATTTTTATTCTACGGATGAATACCCCAAACTTATCTTTTTGCACAAGTTTTACATTACACAATCATGCCGAGCTAGGGTAGGGAGTATATGGCTAAGGGTTAACATGATGGTTTACACAAACAAAGGGTTACAGGCTCAAAGGGGTTAACAATGGATGAAAACAACATTATGGGGGGCTAGAAAGGCTCAAAGGTTGAAAACAAACAACGTACCTGACACGGCCCATGTTGGCCATTTCGCCCAAAATTCTAATTTTTCTTATTTTAACTCCTTTGGACATCCGGAGGGCATTTTGGGTATTTCACATTGTTTTTAGTTGTTTGGAAACTATTTAGTTGGAATTTGGGCACTTAGAAAGGGGGACTTTTGATCGTGAAAAAGAAAAGCTACGAAAAGAGGAAGCAACCTTGCAAGGTGAGGAGAAGAGAAGAGATCTTCAAGATCGAAAGAAATTGAAGATCAATTTTCATCAACAACAACTTGTAATGTCTTTAATTTGTAATTTTTTGTCTTTGAATATTATGAGAGGCTAAACCCCCCAATGCTAGGGGGGTGTCCCTGAATTGCTACTGTATGAATATTTTATCCATGTTCCTATAATCATTGATGTTTTCATAATTCAAATTATTATACAACATGCTTAATGCTTAATTTTATCGGACAAATGAAATTCTGATCTCTGGTTAAGGTTTAGGTCGGACAAACCGCCGTATCACTTATTGTATAATAAAACCCGCGTTTAATCACTTAGGAATGAGGATCAAACTGTGGTTACCGTAAAGTCTTGATAAAATAAATATTTCTTAACAGCAATTTGAATGACTAAGGAATTATGAGTGAAATTGCCTGTTAAATGGTTTTGGCTAAGGAATTAGAGAAAACTACTCGAGATCGATACTCGTGATAACTCCCTTTTTATTACTACATTGATGCAAATAGTACACTTGCTATTTTACCGATCAAGTTTTTGGCGCCGTTGCCCGGGACTGCCAAAAGTATAAGTTGAAAAATAATTCAATTGAAATTTTGTTGCTCTGCACCTAAATTTTTTTCTGTATTATTTTTTATTCTATTAATTGTCTAATCTGTGTATGTGAGGTAAGGCCTCAGCTGAATTTATTTTTGACGCAGAACCCGAAAGATTATTGCGTGCAAGACGACGAAAAGCTAGGCTGGAACTTTCAGAATCAACCCCTATTGTTTTTGAGTTTGAAAAAGAAGAAGTTGTTTCAGTCCATTCGGAAGACTCAGAAGTTGTTTCTGAACCAATGGCTGAACCACAGGGTGAAGCCCCACTACCTCCTGCAGAAAGACTTCTGGGTGACTATGGGGGTGCAAATGCTCCTACTGGAAGGTTAACAATTGTGAACCAACCGGTAAATGTTGATCACTTTCAGCTGCACCCTTCAACGATTCGTCAACTTGAGAGAAGACCCTTCTCTGGAAAAATCAATGAAGATGCCAACAAGCCTTTACAAAGATTTCTGACCATGACGACATCATTGAAAATTGAGGGACACTCAGAGGAAGCTAAAAAGTCGGTTATGTTCCTGTTTACACTGTCGGAAGATGCCGAAGAGTGGTCTTACTCTTTACCCGCGGGAAGCATAACAGCTTGGCAACAAATGGAGACAAAATTCCTAAATGAGTACTTCCCTGCTTCTGTGTATATCCGTAAGAGATATGATATTGTTAATTTTAAATAGAAGGAAGGAGAGTCACTCGGAGACGCTTACAAGCGGTTCAAGCGATTGTTGGTTGCATGTCCTACTCATAACATGGATGCAATTGAACAGATGCAAAATTTTGTGAATGGACTTAGAATGAAGACTAAGCAACTCATAGACACAGCTGCCGGTGGCTCAACAAACTTTACAACAGCCACTGGAATAAAGAAAATCATTGAAGCCATTGCAGCAAATGAGCATCTGGAACTCTATGACCGCAGTGTAAGTCAACCTGAAGGTATCATTGATCTCAAACTGGAAAATCAAATTGTGAAGATGGAAGATCAAATAAAAGCCGAAGTAGAGAGAAGACTCAAGAAAATGACTCTTGACACTCAAACGGTGGCACAAGTGCAACCGGTCCAACTTACTCAAGCTGTTAGTTGTGAAATTTGTGGAGGTCCTCACATCACCATGCATTGTGTGGCAACTGCTCAACAAGTAGAAGAGATTAATTTTCTAAAGCAGAATAATCCTTACTCCAATACATATAATCCTGGATGGAAAAATCATCTAATTTTTTCCTGGAAGGACTAGAAAGGAAATGCTCAGAAGCAAGCGCCCACCCAGTATCAAAGTCAATCACAACAACAGTACCGTCCGCAACAACAGCAACCTTACTAGCAACAGCAGTTTCACCCGTCCCAACAACAATTTCAACAACAGGTTCCAAGAAAAGCATATTGGGAAATTGCCATTGAAAAAATGGCAGCTCAAAGTTCTCAATTTCAAAAGGAGACTAGAAGTAATCTGAGAAACACTAGTGCTTCAATAAAAAATCTGGAAGTGCAAGTGAGTTAGATTGCGCAACAACTTGCACGTTCGCAAACACCAGGTGCATTACCAAGTGCTACAGTTACGAATCCAAGAGAGCATAATAATGTGGGTGTTGTTACCACAAGGAGTGGTAAGGCAAAAGCAGTCCCTAAAAAAGATGATGAACAAGAAGACCAATTTCTTGAAGTTGATTTGGAAATAAAAGAGAATGAAGTTGTTAGTGAAGAGGTGACGGTACCTGAACCTGTGGCTAAAGAAAAAGTTAGTGAATCAAAGTCGGGAGTCAAACTCCCTTTCCCAACAAGAAATAAGAAGAAAGAGAAACATGAGAAGAACTTTGAAAAGTTCTTGGAGATGTTCAAAAAGCTTGAAATCAACATTTCGTTCTTGGAGGCACTTGAGCAAATGCCCTCCTATGCTAAATTCATGAAAGACATTATTTCAAAAAGGAGGAGCACTGTCACTGACTCTATTTTACTAACCGAACTTGCAGTGCTATTTTGCAGGGTATGAAGATCCCGGTAAAGAAAAAAGATCGAGGCTCGGTAACTATCCCTTGCACTATCGGGGATAGATCTTTCAAGAAGGCCCTTATAGACTTGGGGGCAAGTGTGAGCCTCATGCCTTTATCCATTTACAAGAGGTTGGGGATTGGAAAAGTACAGGATACCCGAATGATACTCAAGAATTGGTGGAAGATGTTCTTGTGAAGATTGATAAGTTTGTATTTCCGGTAGACTTTGTGATCTTAGAAATGCCGGAAGATGAAGAGACGTCGCTCATTCTTGGTAGACCATTTTTGAAGACCGGGAGGGGTTTGATAGATAAAGAAGAAGGCACCATGACTTTAAAGGTGTATGACGAAGAGTTAAAAATTGACGTGCGCAACATCATGAAATACAAAGATGATGTGGCCACCAGCCAACACATAGAGGCTATTGATCAAATGGTTCTGAAAGAAAATCACCTAGGTGAACAAAAATTACCCTTGGAGAGAATCCTAAGTCTCTCAATCTTTGAAGACACTCAAGAAGTGGATGACAAGGAGAGGGAAGTGTTAACTCTGAGGGCAACGCAACAACCCGTTAAGGGATCCCGATCACTCTGATGGGAAAACTTAAGGGAACCTAAAGTTGAAGAAAAGAAAGATGAGACCAAGAAAGTGGTTTGAGCTGAAACAGTTACCTGACAATCTCAAGTATGTTTTTCTAGACCCCGAAAGGAAATGCCCGACTATTATAAGCTCTCATCTAGAGGTTTCTCAAGAAGACAAGTTTGTCAAGGTTTTGAAGAAACATAAAAGTTCCATAGGATGGGAAATAGGAGACTTGAAGGGAATTAGCCCTACGGTGTGTATGTAGAAAATTTTCATGGAGGATGGTCACAAACCGGTGGTGCAACCACAAAGAAGACTAAACCCCGTGATGAAGGAAGTGGTTAGGAAAGAGGTTGTTAAACTGTTAGACGCCGGGTTAATTTATTCCATATCTGATAGCTCTTGGGTGAGACCGGTGCATGTGGTCCCGAAGAAAGGAGGAACTACAGTTATAAGGAATAAAAAAAATGAGTTACTCCCTACTAGGACGGTCACAGGTTGGCGTGTGTGCATCGACTACAGGAGGTTGAATTTAGCAACCAAAGAGGACCAGTTTCCACTACCATTCATTGATCAGATGTTGGAAAGGTTGGCAGGTCATGAGTACTATTATTTCCTTGATGGATACTATGGATACAACCAGATAGTTGTTGCACCGGAAGATCAAGAGAAGACAGCTTTTACATGCCCATATGGTATCTTCGCATATAGAAGAATGCCATTCGGGTTATGTAATGCTCCAGCCACATTCCAAAGATGCATAACCTCCATTTTTACGGATATGATCGAAAAGCATACGGAGGTCTTCATGGATGACTTTTCGGTATTTGGTTTTTCTTTTGATAATTGTTTAACTAACCTTTCCCCTGTATTAGAAAGATGCCAACAGACCAATCTAATTCTCAATTGGGAGAAATGTCACATCATGGTTACAGAAGGAATAGTCTTAGGTCACAAAATCTCTCACAAAGGGATAGAAGTGGACCAAGCCAAGATTGAGGTAATCGAAAAGCTACCACCTCCTGTGAATGAAAAAGGTATAAGTAGTTTCTTAGGACATACAGGTTTCTACCGCAGGTTCATAAGATATTTCTCCAAGATAGCTAAACTCTTAACTACCCTGTTGGTTAAGGACAAGGCTTTCATTTTTGATAAAGACTATGTCGTTGCTTTTGAAACAATAGAAAATAAATTGGTGACAACACCTATTGTCATTGCTCCTGTCTGGTCTCTACCATTTGAGATCATGTGTGATGCGAGTGACATCGCAGTGGGAGCAGTGCTTGGGTAACAAAGCACAGATGAATTATGCGACTACCGAAAAGAAGTTGCTAGCTGTAGTCTACGCCCAAGCATGTTATATATTATGCCAGTAATGTGTTGAACCCTGCACAGTTGAATTATGCGACTACCGAAAAGGAGTTGCTAGCAGTAGTCTACGCCTTTGACAAGTTCAAGCAATATTTGTTGGGATCTAGAGTCATTGTTTATACTGACCATGCTGCTTTGAAGTATTTGTTTGATAAACAGGACTCAAAGCCAAGTTTGTTGCGGTGGATCCTGCTCCTTCAAGAGTTTGATGTGGAGATCCGGGACAAAAGAGGGTGCGAAAACACTGTAGCAGATCACCTTTCCCGGATGTCCCCAATAGAAGAGAATGAGGAAAAATGCCCAATAAAGGATGAGTTTGCTGATGAACACATCCTTGCTGTTATTGGAATGCCTTGGTTCACAGACTATGCGAACTATCTAGTAGGCGGGGTGATCCCGAATGAATTTGACTCTAACCGTAAGAAAAAGTTTGTTCATGATTGCAGGTTCTATGTGTGGGACAACCCCTTCTTGTACAAGAAGGGAGTAGACGGGTTGGTCAGAAGATGTGTTCCAGAAGAAGAACAGAGGGATATGCTGAAAGCTTGTCACGATTCGGATTATGGTGGACACTTTAGTGGTGATAGAACTGCTGCCAAAGTCCTCCAATCAGGTTTATACTGGCCGACACTATTCAATGCTCAGCAAATGATCAAAGAGTGCGATAAATGCCAAAGGATGGGAAACATTTTGAAAAGAAATCAGATGCCGCAAAATCCCATGCTGGAAGTTGAACTCTTTGATGTGTGGGGTATTGACTTTATGGGGCCATTTCCACTATCATTTGGAAAGAACTACATTTTGGTGGCGGTGGATTATGTCTCCAAGTGGGTAGAAGCAGTCGCGCTACCAACAAATGATGCAAAAGTGGTGGTCAAGTTTTTGAAAGAAAACATATTTGTCAGGTTTGGAGTGCCAGGAGCTCTTATTAGTGATGAAGGAACTCACTTCTTAAATTACCTAATGGAGAAGCTACTCTTGAAATACAATGTGAAACACCAGATAGCCACTCCATACCACCCGCAAACAAGTGGTCAAGTTGAAGTGTCAAATCGGCAGCTGAAACAAATCCTAGAAAAGACGCTTAATGCTTCTCGCAAGGATTGGGCGAGTAAGCTTGATGATGCACTGTGGGCATATCGTACTACTTTCAAAACACCGATTGGTGTGTCCCTATATCAATTGGTATATGGTAAGGCATGTCATCTACCCTTGGAACTGGAACACAGAGCCTTGTGGGCTTCCAAGTTCCTTAACTTGGATCTTGAGAAAGTAGGAGAATCCTGAATCCTTCAACTCCATGAGTTGGAAGAATTTAGGAACCTGGCATATGAAAATGCAAAGATCTACAAAGATCAAACGAAGAAATGGCATGACAGAAGAATCCAAAGGAAGGAGTTCTGGGAAGGACAGAGGGTACTACTGTTCAATTCAAGAATGAAGCTGTTCTCTGGAAAATTGAGATCGAAATGGTCAGGCCCGTATGTGGTGCACAAAGTATATCCCCATGGAGCAGTTGAAATAAAAAAAACCTTCCAATGGAGATATTTTTAAAGTGAATGGCCAGAGATTGAAGCCGTACAATGTGGGGAAAGTTGTGGGCCAAATTGATGTTGTTCATCTTATCTGATAAGATGTGCAATCGTCGAGCCAAGCGACAGTAGACAAAGCGCTACGTGGGAGACAACCCACGCTTTTGTATCTAATCATTTTCTTTGTTTGGTTGTGTGTTATTTACCTGCAGGCATACACAGTATTTGATAGAGGAGTTAAAGGCAGCGGTCGTAACATATCTCTGAAAATATTCGGTAGCTAAAGCCGTGCACAGCACAAGAAAAAGAAATCAAGAAAAATGAGAAAACAAGGGCCTGACACAGGCGCCCGTGTCAGCTGACACGGCCCGTGTCAGGAAGAGGAATATGGTGTTGAAAATTTGGATTTCCAGGGGCCTGACACGGCCGCCCGTGTCAGGTGACACGACCCGTGTCAACCTTGGACGAAATAAGCTAGTTTTAAGCGCTTCTGGGAATGACACGACCCGTGTCAAGGGGGCGTGTTGCGCTGACACGGCCGCCCGTGTCAGCTGACACAGTCGTGTCAGCGCGCGCAGTGGTGATTTTTTTTTGAAAATTCTAGTCGTTTGGCACCTTTCACCATGCAAATTTGACCGTTGGAGGAGGGGCCCACCTCCGAAAATCACCCTATAAATACACCGAATCCCCACTTCTTTCATCATTTACCATATTACCTTCATACTTCTTCATCTCCACCTTCTTTCTCTCAAATAGACCTAATACCTCCATAATTTTTACTCAAAAGCTACCTCCTTTCATTGCCAATCTCCATCGATTCTCCATCCGTCTTCATAAAGAGTTCACCATTCGCTACCCTCAACACTCCTACGGTAATATTTTTCACTTAATCTCTCTTTCCAAATTCTTGTGTCTTTTTACTGTGTGTAGGTACAATATGTCTCGCCGAGTCGAAAACAGCAAAAATGTGGCGGAATCATCCCGTCCCCGACAAAGAGCGTGGAGAACCCCAAACGAGCACGACATTGTGTTCGAGAACCTGGAGCATCAAAAAAGGTATGTGGTTCATTTAAAAAGGAAATTAACCCCTATGAGGTATATGTGTAATGGCACACTGCAGGAACTGGGATTGCAAGCAGAGGTACACTGTATGTTCCACACCCTAGGGATGCTAGAACTTATACAGCTGGAAGCGCCTACTTTCGCGCGCATCACGCTGGAATTTCTGAGAACCATCGAGTTTAAGCTGAAAAACATGTGGAACGGAACGGAAAAAGAATATTACGGTACGTTGCAATTTCGTTTATTCAATACTGATTTGGAACTGACTGTGGAGGAATTAGGGAGGATCTTAAAACTCCCAATCGTAGGCCCTAGAGCGGTGCCCCATACATTTGCCCCGGCGGAATTTATGACCGCCATAACAGGTAATAATAAATATGTTTCCAAAGGGGCAAAGGCATCGGGTATCCATAACCCATGTTTCAGGTATGCACAAAAGCCATTGGCGTACACCATTTTTGGTCGCGGAGACAGCACAGGTGTTGCCACTCAAAGGGAGTTATTATTCCTATACAGTATGGCATCCGAGGCTCCGATCAATGTAGCACCCTTTGCAGCTGACTACTTAGGGAGAGTTGGTCGCGCTACTTCAGGCGACATTTCTGTTGGCGGCATGATTACTCAAATTGCCGACCATTTTGGATTTGGTGTTGCTCTAGTTGACTTCCCCCAGGTGCCAGGTAAAAGCAAACTGGACATGGCCGCCTTGATCCAGCAAGGCATGATCACGGTAAAACAAGACTACTACTCTCTTATGTGCCAAAAAGTCCATGTTTTTGATTTACCTGCTTACGATTTTATCAGTATCACTAACAGAGCCAATCGACTCTATGATTGTCCCGAACCGGAAGAGGGGGACGAAGATTTGTTTGACTCTTTTTCTGCAGATGAACCGATGGAAGGTGCACCAAGCACCGAGGAGCCGTTTTACCAACAACTGTCCGAACCAACTCAAGGATCCAGGATGATATACGCCATGCCATCAAACCAATGGGGCTGGATCCAGGATGAGATAGGCCACCTTCGCACGGAGCAATCTAGGCAAGGTGAGGAGCTCACCAGGTTTGGAGCTGAACAACACCGTCAAGGGACGGTTTTGGATGAGATGAACGCAATGATGCAACGCATGATGTTGCATTATCCATACCCGCCACCGCCTCCTCAGTAATCGTTGTAAGTGGTCCTCATATCTTAACGTTAAACATTACGGACAATGTTTGGTTAAGGTGTGGGGAGGTTTTTAATTGAATTGCATTATATTTTATTTTTATTGTGTCTGTGTTATTTTGTTTGTCGTCGTGTGGCTGTTTTTATTTTTGTAAGTTACAGATGAAAGTAGATGATGCTGGAGAAATGAGAGACTAGTGGATAGTGAGTAAAAGACGCGACCCCGGACTTTCTCCCGAGGCAACTTGGAAGGTGACACAGCTGAGAAGCAAAAGGTTGGGCGCAACATGGAAATCCATACCGAAAAAGAATAAGGTAAGCCCAAGCTGATAAAGAAGTTGTCTGTCATAAAGAATGTTTAGAGCCTGCAAGCTTACCCAACATGGTGAGATTTTAGCTTAACCAAACACAAAAAGAGCGCATTCAGGTATGACTCTATCTTTCTAATTTTGCGTAAGTTCTACTGATACAGCACAATACAAAAACGCACACTGAGGCACGTTGTTTGTTTTCAACCTTTGAGCCTTTCTAGCCACCCATAATGTTGTTTTCATCCGTTGTTAACCTTTTTGAGCCTGTAACCCTTTGTTTGTGTAAACCATCATGTTAACCCTTAGCCATACACTCCCTACCCTATATCATCATGACTGTGTAATGTAAAACTTGTGCAAAAATATAAGTTTGGGGTATTCATCCGTAGAATAAAAATGTTGTTTAAAAATGACAAGTGCAAGGAAAAGAAAGATGAGAAAAAGAAAAACTGTGTAGAAACATCCGTTTTCTGCCGGAGGTAGTGGGGCCTCACCCTGTGGTTCAACCATTGGTTCAGAAACAGCTTCTGAGTCTTTCAAAGGGACTGAAACAACTTCTTCTTTTTCAGACTCAGAAATAATAGGGGCTGATTCTGAAATTTCCAGCCTAGCTTTTCGTCGTCTTGCACGCAATAATCTTCCGGGTTCTGCGTCAAAAAGAAATTCAGCTGAGGCCTTACCTCGCATACACAGATTAGGCAATTATTAGAATAAACAATAATACAGAAAAAAAATTAGCTGTAGAGCAACAAAATTCCAATTGAATTATTTTTCAACTTATACTTTTGGCAGTCCCCGGCAACGGCGCCAAAAACTTGATCGGTAAAATAACAAGTGTACTATTTGCACCAATATAGTAATAAAAAGGGAGTTATCCCGAGTGTCGATCTCGAGGACTGCATAGAAAGTATCAATTTTTATAATAATTCAATTGAACAAAAGTTCATATGTGATTTGATGATTGTTTTCACAATTGATAAGAAATAAAAATATAAAGCGTATAAAACTCTTTTAATCGATATTAGAAATAAAGTTAGGGCCAGGTGTAAGAATTGTTGTGTATTCCACTTTTTCCTTATCATATAACATCGATGCTATTATAATTCAAAACATTTTCTCTAGAGTAGTTTTCTCTAATTCCTTAGCCAAAACCATTTAACAGGCAATTTCACTCCTAATTCCTTAGTTATTCAAATTGCTGTTAAGAAATATTTATTTTATCAAGACTTTACGGTAACCACGGTTTGATCCTCATTCCTAAGTGATTAAACGCGGGTTTTATTATACAACAAGTGATAAGGAGGTTTGTCCGACCTAAACCTTAACCAGAGATCAGAATTTCATTTGTCCGATAAAATTAAGCATTAAGCACGTTGTATAATAATTTGAATTACGAAAACATTAATGATTATAAGAACATGGATAAAATATTCATACAGTAGCAATTCAAGGACACCCCCTAGCATTGGGGGTTTTAGCCTCTCATAATATTCAAAGACAAAAGATTACAAATTAAAGACATTACAAGTTGTTGGTGATGAAAATTGATCTTCAATTTCTTCCGATCTTGAAGATCTCTTCTCTTATCCACACCTTGCAAGGTTGCTTCCTCTTTTTGTATCTTTTCGTTTTCACGATCAAAAGTCCCCCTTTCTTAGTGCCCAAATTCCAACTAAATAGTTTCCAAACAACTAAAGATAATGCGAAATGCCCAAAATGCCCTCCGGATGTCCAAAGGAGTTAAAATAAGAAAATTCAGAATTTTGGGCGAAATGGCCAACACGGGCCGTGTCAGGTGACACTGCTTCCCGTGTTGGCTCCTCTGTAGGTTCAACAAGGCACTCCATGCCGACACGGGCCGTGTCATGTGACACGGGCACCCGTGTCAGCCCATTGTTTATTGGGTTCAAGATAGCTTGTTCTGCATATGCTGGCACGGGCCGCGTCAGCTGACACGGGCACCCGTGTCAGCCCCCTGTTTTGTCTGTTTTTCACTTTTCATTAAGTCTCTAACCTCCCTTCTTCCGGTACGCACTTTCGGACTTGTAATCTAACCTGGAAACCAACAGTCTACACAGAAACGCATAAAATGCGACAAAAGGCGAAAAACTACTAATGTAACATAAAACAAACGGAAATTCATAAAATGAAATAAACTAAAGAAATCACTAAAATAAAACACAAAAAGTTACCGGTTCATGAAGATCCCATGCTGGATAGATGATGAAAACTGATTGTAAATGGTGGCCGATCAGTGTGCCAGACAAGATCATTACTGATAATGGATCTAACTTGAACAACAAGATGATGAAAGACTTGTGTAGTGAGTTCAAGATTGCACATCATAATTCTTCTCCCTACAGACCCAAGATGAATGGGACTGTTGAAGCTGCTAACAAGAACATCAAGAAGATTATTCAGAAGATGGTTGTTATGTACAAAGATTGGCACGAGATGCTGCCATTTGCTTTGCATGGCTATCGTACATCTGTCTGCACTTCAACAGGGGAAACTCCTTTCTCCCTTGTATATGGCATGGAGGTTGTGCTCCCCGTGGAGATTGAGATCCCATCAATGAGAGTCTTGATGGAAGCCAAGTTGACTAAGGCTGAATGGGTTCAGAGTCGTTATGACCAACTGAATTTTATTGAAGAGAAGAGATTAACTGCCATGCGCCATGGTCAGTTATATCAGCAAAGGATGAAGAAAGCCTTTGATAAGAAGGTCAAGCCTCGTGTGTTCCGAGAGAGGTGACCTCATGCTCAAGAAAGTTTTCTCTTTCGCGCCTGATTCCATGGGCAAGTGGACTCCAAACTATGACGGTCCATATGTTGTTAAGAGAGCCTTTTCAGGCGGTGCTTTGATACTTATAACTATGGATGGGGAGGATTTCACTCGTCCTGTGAATTCAGATGCAGTCAAGAAATACTTCGCCTAAAATAAAAATAGAATAGCTCGCTAAGTTGAAAACCTGAAAGGGAGACTTTGGCAAAAATGAGCGTCTCGGTGGATTGAAAACCCGAAAGGGCGATCCAGGAAAAAGTTAGAGACATAAAAAATAAATAGGTATATCCCGCTAGATTGAGTACCTCACCCTGGGGCAATCTAGGCAAAAATTAGGGATTCGGCAAGTAACTACATCCTAACAAGACTTCTTTCTTCAACTGTCATCTGTCAAAGATTCTCGCTCAGTCATTGTCAACTGAAGCTTCAAATACATTGGATTCAGAGTTGGTGGAGAACTGGTCATTATGTTCAATGTAGCCTTTTTCCAATATATATCACCAATTTCAAATTTTGTAAGGATCCATGGAGTCTTGCCATTTGCGGACTACCATTCTATGAAATAAATTTGAGCCTTTATCCAATTCTTTGCACTCTTATTTGTTTCTGTTCAACAAATGTTTGCATGTTTTAATTGATAAATATCGTTGTTTTAAACAAATAAAGTTTTTATAAATTGTTTTAAACAAAGTGAACATTCACAGTGACTAAAAGGATAGTTGGAATGTCTTCAGTGCGCTCCCAAGGATAGTACGATCTCCAAAAGGGTAAGACATTTGCTCATATTTCTGGAATTCTTATATCCTTTTCATCAGCTTTCAGGTTGTCTCCCCAGCGAGCGCAGAGAAGAGTGATGCATCTTCAACTCCCCAAAGAATCTGGAGTTTTGGCCTCGATCTTTTAGAGATGTGTATACCTCTATACCAGGCACTAGCATTTGTGTTTTATCAATTATATAGTTGTCATCCCTTATGTGGACTGACCTAATATCCCTTATAGATTGATAAAAGTTGATATGCTATCTATTCATGTGGAAGTTTATCTGTCCCTAGTAAGCGGACATTCCCAGCATGAGTAAAAATCCCCAGCATGGATAGTAATCTCCAGCCGAGTAAGCATGTGTTCCATACAGAGCTATCATTCAGATATCTCCTCATCAGTAGTTGCTTAGAGCAGTTGGTGAAGGGTTTGTTCCGCTTTTCATCCCTAGCATGGCACGTGTTGACGTAGAATTCATTTCTGATTCCCTCATCCAGGACAGTCTCTTTGGAAGTACTTATAGTTATCCCCAGCGGGTTGGCTTACAGCTCATCCCTAGTATGGTTTGCTTGCAGCAGACTATCCCCGGTATGGTCGTCTATAGTCCCTACCTAGTGGAGTTTCCTGATCCTAGCTTGACGTTTGTATCCCCTTTGTGGTTGAAGTTTTCTTCCAGTATTGGACGGTGATGAGGAAGATGTGTTATTTCCTTCCCCAGCGGGGCAATGGTTCTCTCTTCCCTTAGTAGAGATGTCTCTCCCACCTTTAGAAGGGAGATGTTTGATTGATTGTGTTTCTATTTGGTGGTTGTTCCCCACAGGATTTCACATCATTTCTTTGATAAGTCCCCAGTACAGTTTCTTCTACGGCGGATCTTTTCCGTGTTAAGATCCCCTGTAGAGTTCTCCTTCGACGGATCTTAATGATATCTCTGCATGTTCCCAAGAATTGTTGGAAGATCCCCGATAGTTGATAGCTGTGACTTTGCTTGTCCCCAGTTGAGACTTTGTCTATCCCCAGCGGTGATCTGTAGCTCCTGGTAGTTGATGCATTCCCCACCAGAATTGATTTCTCCTGTGGGTCCGGCCTTTCTTTTTTGAGATGTTATACCGGATGTCTGTCCATTGATTCTCGGACATGTTTGTGTTAGATATGTCTGTTTGTCGGCATTAATCATACATAAACTATGCATATACATGCATAATCATAGCATTTAGATATTCATGTTGCATTCTTTGCCATATATCTTTGCTTGTTATCTCCCCTGCTATGGGTGAAATATTCTTCCCCAAGCAGATGTTTGTGTCTGAACTCTCCATATAGAGTCAGCCCTATAAGCAGAAAGTGTCTATCTTTCCTTCTTTATTCCCCACTGAGTTATGTCCTCGTGGATGATTTTTGTTTCAGTTTCCACCCCAGTTGTGTGTTTGGATAGAATTGCTCCCCTGAGTTATATCCTCATCGAGTTGAGTTTTGTTTGATTGTGTCTTTCTAGTTTGTTCCTAGGTTGACTCCTTTTTGTTATTCCCATGTGGTTCAGGTGATCAAATGCTCAGTAACCAGTAATTGTCCATCTTTTCCCCAGTGGATTTTGTGGCCTTCTACCTAGTAACCGATAGTTGTAAGTCCTTTTACTGTGGCCTTCTACCCAATAACCGGTAGTTGTAAGTCCTTTTTCTGTGGCCTTCTACCCAGTAACCAGTAGTTGTAAGTCCTTTATTTATGGTTTTCTACCTAGTAACCGGTAGATGTAATCCCCTCTTTGTTGGTTGTCTTTATCCAACATTCGGTATTGATATTCCTTTGTTTTTTTAGTATACCACCCAGTAACCGGTGATATATCTCTTGGATGTTTGCTTTTGTCAAGCAATTTATCCTCCACGAGTCATCTTTCATTTACCCTTGTTTGGTAATGATTGTTTCTCCCTTGGATTGGTCATCATTTTATACCCAGTAACCGGTATCCCGATGTCCTTTATTTTTGGTCGATTTATCCTATATTAACTCAGTAACCGATTGTGGATAATCTTCCATGTGAGTATGTTATCTACGTTATGACGGTAATAGGCAATATATCTCATGCACTCTTCAGTCGAAGTCTTTTTCTTCCCCAGTTGAGTAAGATTCGTATTTCCATAATGGAATCGAATGTCCATCCTGTAAATATAGCTTGCTTTGTCAGCCCTCCTTTTGGATGATGAGTGTCTTGGAAATATTCCCCAATTCATGCCTGGTTGGTCACCTATCATATGCCCAGTAACCGGTATCCCTGGTGTTCCTTCCTTTTGCTCCCTATTATGACTTTTGTCCCCTGTGTAGTCAGATTTTTATGAGAGATGTGTCTTTTGGGTCCTCCTCGGATGTTGCGGACGATTGATATGTCTCACCCTTATACCGGTCTTAGATATTATTTCTCCCTGAGCGTGTTTACGTCTCACCCTCATACCGGTGTTTTGATAACGAGTCTCCCTTTTGAGTTTATTACCCAATAACCAGTAATATCTCGTTGTTTCCTCCTCAGCTGAGTCCTTTGTGGACATCCCCGTCTGAGTCCGGATTTTTATCTGAAGTATCCTTCGCGGATAGTTTCGCTGTATTGACATATTCCCCAATACATGCATCTTTGCGTCAGCTCGAGTCTTTCCATTGATTTATTTTCATGGAATCCCTTCGGGTCTCCCAGCAAGTTTTCAAGTCGTGACCTGTTCACGCATTTTTACCCTATTTTTCCTAGAGTCTCTGTCTCCTTAGTGAGTGTGTTACTCCTATGGACTTTCGGTCTCTCTCTGATTTCTTTTCCTTTGTGGCCATATTTCCCCATAGAGTATTAACTTTTGCATGCATACATCTGCATCATGAGGTCTCTTAGGGACCAAAATTCGTCTCTTTGTTATTATTAAAGCCCATTCTACCTCGTCGAGACGAAGATTTTAACCTTCATATCTCCGGCTAGAATGACCTTAAATAGGGGCATCTGTAAGACCCTAATTTTGACCCTAAGTTCCCTCATGGCATCATATCATTACACATTGCATTGCATCAAGGATCATAGCATGTGTGGCTCCTTAACCCTAGAGTGGGACTTGTGTGAGTTAGTTTGAGACCACAAAGCATGCTTTAATTGTATATTATTGCATTTCTTATCTTGTTTACTAACCAAAAGTACAAAAATATGTCACTAACCTCTTTTGTTTTGAAGCTCAAGTGATCATGTGCTCCCATGCTCCTAGGAGGCTCCTAAGCTCAATGAAGTGGCTCAATGATGATGAAAGAAAGCATGACAATGGTCCATAAAACTCCCAATCATCATATATATCTCCCAAGTATCTCAATTTGCCAATTTGATCAAGATAAACCAAAGGGCTTGAGGTTTGTTTCCCAAGGAAACCCTAATTCAACTGTGCATTGACTGTGCCTTGCTCATGAAACAACCTCAACCTATGAGAAAATACAATCAAGGGAAGTTATTTAATTAATTATTTTATACATATATGAGCCTATGTGAGTATCCTCAATCATTCATTCATTAAGATTTGAAGTTTGGCCTTGAGAAGTTTACCAATCAATTCATCTGACTAAACTGAGGATCCCTGAGACCTAACTTTTAATGTGTTTGTCAAATAGAAATGACCCCAAGAGTAAAATTGTTATTAAGAACCATATGAACAACTTTTACGTTCATCAAAAATCCACTTGAAACTTGGAACGTCATCATTCATTTCAAAACATTATAGGTCATTTTGACTGAAACCCTAATTTTGGGTCAACTTCCCAAGGACCTAACTTCCTTATTTTTTATGATTTTGAGGTGAGACCAATTGCGTTGGAAATCTTAATATGTCTACTTCAAACGTTATGTTGGACAAAATTTCATATTCCTAAAAGAAACACATGTGATAATACAAAACATTATAGGTCACTTTGGACAAAAACCATTGAATTTGAAAAATGTCCAACTTCAAGTGCCCATAAATTTCTCATCAAAAATACAAATGGTGCAAAATTTAAGTCCATATTTATCATATTGAAACGATCTACAACTTTTATGTCGGAGGTTTTTCCATTTGAGGCTTCAATCATTGAAACAGAAGGGCTTGAAGTTGGGCACTTTTGGTAAAAAATTTCAAAGAAAACCTAGACATGTTTTGTACCTCAAACTTCAAGGCCAGTTTTCATAAATTTCCAAACTCCAAATGAATTTTTTCCCAACATAGCTTTTGTTCCTTATGTCAATACCTTTCTAATCATTACTCACATGACCATGTTTGGATTTTCCATGTGGGACTTTGGAAGAGGTGAATGTTTATGACCAAATATGCAATTCACTTTGTAACTTGATACATAAGCTAACAGCATGCCTTTTGCACGTCCAAACCATCTCAGAATGATATTAGCATGCTATTTCATTCAATTTTGGGCCTCACATGCGCCTATACAGACCCATGCATGGAGGACCCAATTCTCATGCACACGAGTAAATCACTTGCTTGCATCCATCTCAGCTATAAATACATGCTCTCCCTCATTCAAATCTCAACCTTATGGTGATCTGAAACTCTGCTAGAATCAAAACCTAACCTCACTCAAAGGAATTCCAATTTTCATTTCTCAATTTCAAGCTTGAATTTCAACATAATCAGTTGATCTTCAAGTCTTATTCCTTATCCTTGCATTCATATTACATCTCTAAATCAAATTGGAAGCAAAAGCTTGAAGGAATCGTGATGTTCAAAGCTGCTCTTCAAAGGTATAACACCAAAGTGTTTTGATCTAAAGCTTGCTATACAATGTGAATTGCTTGTGTTTAAACTATTTTTTGAAGTCCTCGAGCAAGAGGCAGGCCAATGGTGGTCTTGATTTCATGATTTGAAGCATTTCAGTTTGCATACCTGGATTTTCGAGCTCAGATTTCTCACTTAATAGAAACATTGAGCACAATCCAAGGTTACAGGGGTGATGTACATCACCCCAGCTTCATTTTGGTACCACGTTTGTTTATTTTCATTGAAGTTTCAAAACCTGCGCGTGGTGGCCGGAAGTTGTTTGCTGGCCGGAGAAGATGGTGGTTTCCACCACCATCCCCACGTGGATGCATCATGGTCTTCAGATCTCTCTCCAACATTTTAATCATGGCATTTGGTTCATTTGACTTATTTTAATTCACTTTGTTTCACGCTTGACTCATGACCATGGTACTACAACGCTCCTGGTTTTTTGCTATTTTCTATTTTCTGTTTTATTTTCTTTTAACTCCTTTTTATTTCAAAAATTCATAAATATTTTATTTGAAGTCACAAAAATATGAGACCAATGGCAAAAAATTTCTTGAAAAATCTAGTTTCATTATCTGATTTTTAATTATTATTGTGACTTCATTTAACATTTTTTGTGAATTATTTTGTTTTTATTAGTTTTTTTAATTCATTTTAAATACTTTTTGATATCTGAAAATTCCAAAAATATTTTCTTAACACATATGGATCATGATAAGTCTATGAAAAATAGTCTCATCAATTTCTTAATTGATTTGAGATTTATTTGAGATTTTAATTCATTTGTGTTATTTTTTATTGTTTTTAATTGTTTTAAATAGTTTTTGTTTTCAAAAATTGCTGAGAAAATTTATCAAACCTTGTTTGACCATGTTAGACCTATGATGATTCAATTGGACATTATGAAGTTGATTTGAATTGAATTTGAGGTTTGACCATTTTTTGTCCATTTTAATTTTGCATTTATTTTAATTTTAAAAATACCAAAAAAAATATGTTTGACTTTGTTGACTTCTAATCTTCATTTCTCTTCTGTTTTACATTGGTTGATGATGATTTGATTCACATTTGATCATTGTGTTTTGATTATGTCATTTGAATTCTCCTTTTATTCATTTCATCTTCATCTCACTTCTTCTTTTTATTTTGGGCCAATGAGTCAATGATTTGTGGTTGGTCTTGACATATGAGAGGCTTAACCTTCTTTGATCCAAATCAAACTCAACTTGATCAAATATCAAGTGAGTTGCTTTGTGTCTACGATAGGTTTCTTCTTGGTCAAGCAGAAAACCTAAAGTCCATACAAGGCTTTCCTCTTTTCTTTTGGCATGGCAAGTTGTAGGAGCTTGGCTTACTAGTCATGATCTCTAACTTGTGTTTATTTTCCTATAGTTTTATTGACCGGCCTCAGATAGGTGTGACTACTACATTAGTCCACTTATGATTGCTTAACATAGCGCTAAATTGTCTTATAACACACTAACATTAACTACTAACTACTAACTTTAATTCAAGCATTTAATTTCTAGCAATTTACTTTCTTGCTCATTAATTCATATTGCTTTTCCCTTTGCTCACTTGAGCATATATTTTATGTTTATGTCATTTTCCTTTTGCTCATTTGAGTTCATTATTGTATATAAATATATTGCGGTCTTGTGATTTTTTTTGTCTTTGTTTGTGTGAACCCAATGCAAAAAGGAGAAAGGACTTAGAATTAGGACTTTACCTATGTTTAAAGGAGTTCAAGAGCAACTAGGCCTCATGCCTTTAGAATGCTAAATTGGTTGAAGAGCAACTAGGCCTCATGCCTTTAGAATGCTAAATCTTAAAGTTGACTTCAAAGGACCCTTAATCTAAACTCATTCTTTGTCCATTCCTCTTATTGTGTTGGGAACTTTTTTTTATGTTTGTTTTTGTGTGATATGGATTCCATCTTGAGATAGTAAGAAGGACCATTGTCATGAGTAGCCAAGTTAAGAGAGACAAGCCAAATGGAGATCCTAGGAGCTTTAATATAATATTTGATTGATTTCTTGAGTTATTTGCTAAGTCCAAAGGAAAGGAGCATCTTGAATCATCTCTATGATTTCAAGAAAAATGAACTCCAAGGGTTTTATCTCTTCTCTCATCTTTGCATGTTTAGGACTAGCCCTTCTCTTCTTCTCTCCACTCTAACCCAAGCCAAACTCTTTTTTGTGCAAACTTTGACATTGTTTTCATATTAGAAACCTAGGCCTTATGCCTTTGATTTTTTTCAAACTCTTTTCTCCAATACTCATTTGTGAATAAACCTTAATCCAACTTTGACTTCATTTTGTAAATACACCTAACTTGTAAATATAACTCACTTCAAGTGATTTTTGTGGTTCCAATGGCCACCTTTGTTAAAACATTTTTATAAACATTAGCCATAGGTTTGAGTTATCATAGTGGTTGATGTAAACCTCACCTTATCCTTAGTGATTGGACTATAAGTCTTCCATACTTATTATAGCGTTAATCCCTCACTAGTATGTTGAAGCTCTCCTCACATGGTGGATTGTTGGTTTAGGTTGAGTTTTCTCCCTTTGATAACAAAAGACCTTAAGGCTTTTGATCAAATCAATTCACCAATCTTTGAGATTTTTACCCCGAACTACGAGGTTTTGATCCTACCTTTGTGATGGTACGTAGGCAATGGGTTTATCCATTCAAACAACAAAATTGTAAATATAATATATATTCTCTTCTTATCCCCCCAATCTTGTTTGCACATATTTTCACAAATACCAACCAACATTGCACGTTTGCAAAAAGGGCTCCCTTAGAGTACTAAGGATGTTTTGGGTGCGTAAAACCTTCCCTTTTCATAACCAACCCCCTTACCCAGATCTATGACATTTTTATTAGTTTTTGATTTGATAAAACTTCTTACTTGGCTTTTGTTCGCTTTTTAGCCTTTCCTTTGGACAAATAAAAGTGTGGTGGCGACTCGAATTGTATATTTACTTTTGATTTAGTCAATAAATCTAAAGGTAACGAATACCCCGCTACAGATATCCACCCAGCCTATAGTTGTCTGTTGGGAAGGCGATGGATCCACGAGGCGGGAGCTGTTACTTCCATATTGCATCAGAAACTAAAATTTGTCAAGAATGGGAAGCTTGTTATTGTTGGTGGGGAAAAGACGTTGTTGGTTAGCCGCCTGTCATCTTTCTCGTACATTAGAGCTGAGGATGAGGTTGGAACTCCATTCCAAGCTTTATTTATTGCTGCTGAAAAGAGCGTTGGGGCATTCATGTCCTCATTGAAAGATGCAAGGAAGATTGTTGAAGAAGGTAATGTAGATCAGTAGGGGCGTGTGGTAGAAGTCTCCGACAACAAGAACAGAACCGGTCTGGGTTTTCAACAAATTAACTACTAGATCAGAGGATATGCAACTTAGCTTCCATAGCGGAGGGTTCTGTAAGACCCCAATTTTGACCCTAAGATCCCTCATGCAAATTCATCATAAGCATTAGCATTGGGATCATACCTTTGCATCCTCCTTACCCCACTTTCATTGGGTTTATTTTGGGAGAGATCCCCAAGCACTTTGTGATTGTATCATACTTGTATTTTATCATTTTACTAACCAAAATACCAAAAAATATGTCTTTGCATTTGCCTAACTCTTTTGTAGGTAAGGCATGATCTCCATTGATCTATCAAGTTCATATATAGGGTTTGAGACCCTCATGACAAAGAGAAAAACGATGGATTGATCCAAGAATGGCTATGAGCATCATATATGAGTCCCAATGATTTCTACATGTTATATTGATCAAGAGTTTGAGGGTGATTTGCCTTTGAAACCCTAGTTTAACTAGATATTTTGAGTAACTTCTCCAACAAGCTATCTCACCAATTGATTAAATTTCTCAAGGGACACTTAAGATTTCATCATCTTATGCATATATCATCTACCATGAGCCTAGAAAGTCAATAGAATTGAAGGTTAGCAAGTTGGTTGATGGTGGTTGGCCAGATGAATTCATCTGATCAAAATTGGGTCTCCCTAGATCCCATCTCCTACAATTTTCACCATATGAAAATGATTCCAAGGACAACATTACTCTAAATCACATTCAAAACAACTTTCATGTTGAGACCTAGAGCTATTTTTGCATATAAAATCATTTTCTATGTTGAAACATTATAGGTCATTTTGTCTAAACCATAATTTGAAAGTCAACTTCCCAATGCCATAACTTGCTCAATTTTTATGAGATGAAAGTTTTATAAGTTGAAAAATCCAATTAAAGATGTATACTTCAACTTTGATGTTTGGAGTGAGAGCTAATTCAACTTTTATGAGCATGTGATATGAGGCTACATTATAGGTCACTTTTGACCTATACCATTGAACAAGTGATTTTTCCAAACTTCAAAAATGCATACCTCTATCATTTTAAATCCAAATGGCAGGAAATTGGTGACCATTGTGAAGTTTTTTGAAAAAGATACAACTTTGATGAAGACACTTTTCGCATTTGAACCTCGCACAAAAAGTTAAGCAAGGTGGAATATTGAGATATATGGCTTGACAATTAGAAACATTTTCAACATGTTGAAATTTACAAACTTCCACTTTAAAATTCATCATGATACAAGCTTCAAATGCAAATATGTTGAACATGAAAGTTGTTCCTCTTGATCTAACCTTTCCAAAAAGTCCAAGTTCATCCATTTTGGACAAGAATTGCTAGGGCTACGCAAGGCATGAACATGGTATCATCATTTGGCAAAGATCAAACTTTATATCTTCACACACTTGCCTTGCAATCCAAGTTAATTTCAGACTCTCTCACACTCATTTGTGGACCTAAAGTAATGATCTCATGGGCATGTACACGCCCATGCACCCATGCATCATCAATTTCCTATTTTGGAAAGTGATTTGGAACACACATTCGCGCTCTAGCATCAGAATGGAACACACATTCGCGCCAGCTTTGATCCTAAACCCCTAACCCTTCCATTTGAGAGGATAATCCTTAGAATTTCTTCTTGAAATTGAGTTTGAATCTCACTATTTTGAGATTCAAAACTCCATGGATCCCAGACCTTTTGTGCATTTCGTTCTACTCCTGCAAGCATTCTGATGGAGATCAAGCACGAGCCAAGGCAAGAACAGTTGAATCCATACCTACATTGAAGGTATTTTCCATAAAATTTAATCTCTTCGATTATCTTTCAATCTTCCTCAATTTTCTTGATTCTTTGGTTGTCTGAAGTCCTACCAATGTACGCAAGAAGATTGGGTTGCTTAGAGGTTAAATTGAAGCAACTCAGTTGACAAACCTCAAATTTCAACTCCTCATATCTTTCTATATGTGAGGAGTTAGTTAAAATTGAGATGATATTCGTGATCCATGCCATTTTTCCTTTCAGATCATGTCCTCCTTTTTTATTCTACTGATGGTTTAAGGTGGACCTGTCCGGTGAGGTCCATTGGAGAAGAAGACCGGAGCTACAACTCCGGCCGTGTGTTGGCACGTCTCTAACCATAGGATCCATTTAAAATGATCTAATCTTGAGCGTACGTTTTAATTACCAAGCGTGTGGGCGTTTGACTGAGGCGTACCATGGAACGCGCGCTGGTGTCTACTTGATCTGCCACCTCAATTAATGAGGGAGATCAAGTGGTCCACGTTTTTTCTGAGTATTTGAATTTCATTTTAATTGCTTCATTTTCATTAATTCATATTAATTTTAATATTGATCCAAAAAATATGCGAGTTTCACCAAATATTTTCAAATATTTTCCTCTTTCATATTCTGAATTAAAATTATTTTTTGGATCATTATTAATATTTTTCATGATTTAATTGATTTTTAATTTGTTTTTAATTGTTTGAAAATACTTTTAAGTCTTTTAAAATTCTGAAAAAAATTCTCCAAGGTCCTTTGACCTTGTTTGACCTATGATAAATATCATGGCCATTTATTTGGTGTTTTGATGAGATTTTAGGAATTTGACAAACCATATTTAATTTAAATGTATTATTTTAGTATTTTTAACTGGAAAAATGCCAAATAATTTTGTTTACCAATTGTGATGACTTTTTTATGTTTAACTCTTGTTGTTGGGCCTTGGTCAATGTGAATTTGACTTTGTCAAATTAATATCATTGGAGTTAGGGGATTGATGGAATGTACATTCCATCTCCCAAAATTGAATGAATGATATTAATTTGGTAAAAGTCCTCGTTTGATCAATTTGTGTTTTCATTTATTCCCCTCCAACTTCATCTCATTCCCCTTCTTTATGCATTCATCTCATTTGGCCTATGATATCTCAAAGTCCTAAAGCTAGTTGATTGAAAAATTAACATGAGTATGGATGAGATTAGGCCCCACCTTTTGCATATTCTTTTTGTGTGTGGTATATTTCATGAGCATAGTTCATTATACTATGTCTCTAACATGCATTAACACAAACATTATATTGCTCGGCCTCAAATAGTTATGACTTCTACATAAGTCCAATTAGGATTGCTTAACATAGCGCTAAATTTGTGACATAAAAAGCATAGAATTCTAGTTAGTGAGATTGTACGTCTCCCCTCTTTCATGGTATTGTGTGGAAACTTGGCCTTTTTTCCTTCCTTTGGAAGATGTCTTGGTTCAAGGATCCATGCTTGTGATAAGTGGGTTGATTGTTCTCCAAAGAATGTCTAAGAATGAAAAGCAAAAACAAAACAATACTAACTTCTAACCTATTAACTACTAACTTTTAATTTCCAACCATTTACTTTAATGTCATTCAATTCTAGCTTTTATACATTTGCCATTGTTCATATCATTCTAATTGTTTATGTTAATGCAATTTTCACTTTGTCCACTTGGACCATATTGTGTGATATATTTTGTTTGTGTATACTTTGCTAGTTTGTATGGTCTTTAGCCATTAATGTACATAATAACAACTAAAACCCTAAAAAACTTTTGTGTGAACTGTTGGCTTGATTTTGGACAAATGGACTTAGAATTTAGGTAACATTCCTATGCTAAAGGATTTGGCCAATGCCAACTTATTGAGAAACCAAGTGCTTGAAATTTGAAACTTCATCTGATACATCATTCAAGATCCTTCTGAGTTCATCTGCAACATGATCATTGTGAAGTTGTTATTTTGAAACTGTGACTTGTGAAATTCACCTGATACATGGTCTACCTTGAAGAAGATCATGGAATGGATAAGCTTGGATGTGGACATCTTTATTTGATGCCTTGCTCTTCAAGATAATATAATTGTGCATTTGTGTGTTGCTCGATTCTAAAAGTCCAAGGGAATACTGGGTTTCTATTGACATTCTTGTCTATTGGATTGCTACCCATTTGGTCAGGTCTTTTCAACTCTAAACTTTTAATTTTGTACATAGGATTAGTCTCTTCATCTTCTCCCCATTTCTTTAATTTCAAAATCTCTCCCTCCCTTTTCAAAATCTTCTTTGATTGAACTTATTTTTTTCTAAACTTTGACCACTTTGTAAAAAATGATAGAAACTTTGGCCTTATGCCATTGCATTTTCAAACTTCTTTTCTAAATCAAACTTGTAAATAAACTTAACTATACTTGACTTAAGCTTTCAAAAAAGCCAAAAAGAACTAAATCATTCAAACCATTTTTAGGCCCTTGTGCCTTTCAAACTTAATTTTTGTTAAAAGCAGTGCATCCACTTTGAAATTTGTATCACGATCTACGACGTTTTGATCCCTCATTTTTATGTTGGTACGTAGGCACGAGACCGAAGGGTTGCCAAACACAAAAATATAATTAATGAATTCGTTTCTCACCCCCCATTCTATTTGTTTGTAAACATCACTTTTTACCAAATACATATGCACACAAAAAGGGCTTCCTAGGAGTAGCTAGGACACTTTGGGTGCTAACACCTTCCGTCAGTGTAACCAACCCCCTTACCTATAATCTCTGACATTTTATTAGTTTTGATTTGAAAACTTCTTACTTTTGGGTTTTGTTCGTACTTTTTCCCTTTTCCCTTAGAAATAATAAAAGAGCGGTGGCGAATCTTGTTATTTGATCTCTAGCTTATGCATATCTTGATGATCATGAATTTACTGCTACAAGTTCATTCATGGCAATGAACAACACTTAGCTGTTGTGTTAGAGGATGACGAAGAGGAAGATTGCACCAATTTTGTGACGCATGGAAAGGCTTGCAATAATTGGATTGTTGTTGAGATTCCTATTATTTTGCATTGATCTAAGTAATTGCTTTTATTTGTTTTAAAAATCCTTCTCCTATGCCTAAGGGAGAAGTGAACATTGCTGGGCATTTCAAATTTGATCATCAATAAAAATTAATTTTATTCATCCACATCTATGATGTTTTGTTTTTACTTTTTGCTTTATTCTGAAAATGGTAATCATAAAAAACATAAATAAACAATATAATTGTCCATCTGCATAATATTTGGTCACAAGTTCACTTCTCTAAAATAAAAATATCAAATCACTATGCAGGTTGGTTTCTATCCCCGTTGAATACAATGATCCTTCTCCTTCCCCAAATTTTGAATTCTCTGTGTTTGAGGCCAAGGAGGAAAGTGATAAAGAGTGAGTGATGAATTGTCTCGTCTTCTTGAGCATGAAGGTAAAGCCATTCAGCCATTCGAAGAGCAAATTGAGTTAGTCAACTTGGGTTCCGAAGATGATGTGAAGGAAGTCAATATTGGGTCTCGATTATGCCCAGATGTTAAGAAGGGGTTGATTGATCTTCTTCGAGAGTATTCAGATGTGTTTGCTTGGTCCTATCAAGACATGCCTGGTCTGGATTCTGAGATTGTGGAGCATAGATTGCCGTTGAAGCCGGAATGCCCGTCAATCAAGCAGAAGTTGAGAAGAAGGCATGCTGATATGGCAGTGAAAATCAAAGAAGAAGTGCAAAAGCAGATTGATGTCGACTTCCTTGTGACCGCTGAGTATACGCAATGGGTGGCCAATATTGTGCATGTGCCGAAGAAAGATGGAAAAGTCCGCATGTGTGTCGATTATAGAGATTTGAATAAAGTCAGTTCGAAAGATGATTTCCCTTTGCCACACATTGATACGTTGGTATTCAACACTGCTAAATTCAAAGTCTTTTCGTTTATGGACAGATTTTCCGGATATAATCAGATCAAGATGGCACCCGAAGATATGGAGAAGACCACATTCATTACACCTTGGGGAACATTCTGTTATAGAGTGATGCCTTTCGGTTTAAAGAATGCTGGTGCAACTTACCAAAGAGAAATGACTACTCTTTCTCATGATATGATGCATAAAGAGATTGAAGTCTATGTTGATGATATGATTGCTAAATCTATTGATGAAGAGGAACATGTTGAGCATTTGTTGAAGCAATTCTAGTGTTTGAGGAAGTATAAACTCCATTTAAATCCCAATAAGTGTACTTTTGGTGTTCGTTCTGGTAAGTTGTTAGGATTTATTGTCAGCGAGAAGGGTATTGAAGTATATCCCGCCAAGGTCAAAGCAATACAAGAGATGCATGCACCCAAAACTGAGAAACAAGTCAGAGGTTTTCTCGGTCGCTTGAATTATATCTCAAGATTCATTTCACACATGACGGCCACATGTGCACCGATATTCAAGCTTCTTTTGAAAGATCATTCTTGTGATTGGACCGAAGATTGCCAGAAAGTTATTGATAGTATCAAAGAATATCTGCTTTAACCGACAATTTTGTCTCCGCCGGTTGAAGGAAGACCATTGATCTTGTATTTGACTGTGCTTGAAGATAGTATGGGTTGTGTTCTTGGTCAGCAAGATGAGACTGGAAAAAAAGAATTTGCAATTTACTACCACAGTAAGAAGTTCACCGACTGTGAGACCCAGTATTCTATGCTAAAGAAGACTTGTTGCGCATTGGCTTGGGCTGCTAAGTGTATGCGTCAGTATATGTTGAATCATACCACTTGGTTGATATCCAAAATTGATCCAATCAAGTGTATATTTGAGAAGCCTGCTTTAACCGAGAGAATTTCCAGTTCGAAGATGTGGTTATTAGAGTATGATATTGAATACCGATCTCAGAAAGCAATCAAAGGTAGTATCTTGGCTAACCATTTGGCTCACCAACCAATCGAAGATTACCAATCAGTGCTGTGTGATTTTCCTGATGAAGAGATCTTGTATCTAAAAATGAAAGATTGTGATGAACCATTGCTTAAAGAAGGACCAGAACCTGGTTCCCGTTGGGGCATGGTATTTGACGGAGCTGTTAATTAGTATAGTAATGGTATTGGGGCAGTTATCATTACTCCTCAAGGCATGCATTTTCCATTTATAGCTAGATTGACTTCCAAGTGTACAAACAATACAGAAGAATATGAACCTTGCATTATGGGGCTTGAAGAGGCCATTGATCTTAGAATCAAGCATTTAGATGTTTTTGGAGATTCAGCTTTGGTGGTGAATCAAATCAAAGATGAATGGGAGACAAATTAACCCGATTTGATACCATATAGAGATTATGCGAGGAGGATTTAAACTTTCTTTACAAAGGTTGAATTTCATCATATCCCGTAAGATGAAAACCGGATGGCAGATGCTCTTGAAATGTTGGCGTCAACGATTGTAGTGAAGTATTGGAATGAGGTTTCCAATTTGACTGTGATGCGTCTTGATAGGCCAGCTCATGTCTTTGCTATTGACGAGATCAAAGATGAGAAGCCATGGTAGTATGACATCAAGTGTTTCCTCCAAAGTCAGATTTACCCGTCTGGGGTATCTTTGAAAGATAAGAAGACTTTGAGAAGATTAGCTGGCAACTTCTACCTAAATGGTGACGTGTTGTATAAGAGAAACTTCGATATGGTTTTGCTCAGATGTGTGGATAGACACGAAGCAGGCCTATTGATGACTGAAGTCCATGAAGGTTCCTTTGGTACTCGTTCCAATGGACATGCAATGGCGAAGAAGATGTTGCGAGCAGGTTACTATTGGCTGACAATGGAATCTAACTGTTGCAAGTTTGTGAAGAAATGCCACAAGTGTCAAATTTATGCAGATAAGATTCATGTTCCTTCGACACTGTTGAATGTCATTTCCTCCCCATGGCCCTTCTCCATGTGGGGAATTGATATGATTGGCAAGACTGAGCCCAAAGCTTCAAACGGACATCGTTTCATTTTGGTGGAAATTGATTACTTCACAAAATAGGTTGAAGCGACATCGTATGCAAATGTAACCAAGCAAGTTGTTGTAAGGTTTATCAAGAATCAGATCATATATCGTTATGTTGTGCCAAGTAAAATCATTACTGATAATAGATCGAACTTGAATAACAATATGGTGGAAGCTCTTTGTAAAGACTTCAAGATTGCACATCATAATTCTTCTCCCTACAGAACCAAGACGAATGGGGTTGTTGAAGCTGCAAATAAGAACATCAAGAAAATTATCCAGAAGATGGTTGTAACATATAAGGATTGGTATGAGATGCTTCCATTTGCTTTGCACGAGTATCGTACATCCATTCGCACTTCAACAGGGGCAACCCCTTTCTCACTTCTTTATGGCATGGAAGCAGTGGTGGCCGTAGAGGTTGAGATACCTTCATTGTGTGTGCTCATGGAAGCCAAGTTGACCGAGGTTGAATGGTGTCAGACTA